>NC_048595.1:85742569-86042569 GCF_003668045.3 Cricetulus griseus | reverse complement strand
ATGTTGGCGAATGAAGAGGTAGCCCAGAAGTGCAATGCTTACCTAGTAGACATGAAATCCAACCATACCCCCACACACAAACACACCCTGGTGCAACCTGAAAACCTAAAAGAACTAAAACATAAGGCATTAGATAATCCTAACTTCTGGGTTTTTCTTCTAGTCCAGGCTGGCCTCAAACTGTCTTTGAACCTCTGATCCTCTTGTGCCTACCTCCTGAGTGCTGGAGTTACAGGCTTCAAGCAGGTTAGGCAGGCTCTACCCTTGGGCCAGCCACAAACCCCAGCTGTCATTTTCTGAGAGTTTTATTATACTGTGTATCTGCCTCTGTCTGTCCCTGTTGCCGAGAGGTAGGTGTGTGTGTGTGTGTGTGTGTCTGTCTGTCTGTCTGTCTGTCTGTCTATGTTGGGGTTCCCAAGCACAAAACTGACTTTGTTCTCAGCTTGTCTTCATTCAGTTTCATGACCATCCATCCAGCAGCCGCACACACTGGGTTTTGCATGAGGCTACTCTGGGGACTATGTGTCAGCCATCACCCACTTGTCATTTGAAGGCCACACCTCATACGGAGACTAATGTGGGTGAGGCAAACAGCCAAAAAAGGTTGCTTTCAGGATGTCAGTGTGTTCTGTCCTCCTAAGGGTGTGGGAAATAAGGGCAGAGGAGGCAATAATCTATTCATCCCGTTAATGTTCTTGTTCTTTTTTTTTTTTCCGGTATGTGACTGATTCTGTAGAAAATGCTGATGTACCTCTGACTATTTGGGATAATCTATTCGGGGAGTGATGCCCCTGGTGATTGTAATGGGAAGAGCAGCATCAAGAGCCGGCACTTTCTCTCCTCTCTAAGATCAGGACGTAGATGGAGATGAGGGCTGGTGTTCAGTCCCATTTCTCTCTTTGTATTCAGTACAGGGCCCGAGTTCGTGCATGGTGCTGCTCACATTTACAGTGGTTTTCCCTCCTTAGTTAACTCTCTAAAAACTTCTGTGCAGATACGCCTGGCAGTTTGTTTCCATGGTGATTGTAAATCTCATCAAGTGGGCTGGAGAGTCACCATCACAGCTGTTCTGGGCAGGTTCTGATTCTTCCATTGTTAATTTCTGGATAAGCTGAAGTTAAACTCCTCAGTCTAAGCCATGAGTGGGTTCAGCTGCTGTTACCACCTGCTGTTGTGTGGGTATAGCTGTGGGGGAGTTACAGAAACGATAATGCACTTTTTAGTAAGTAGGAGAAAGTGATTCTTCAGATACTTCATTGCTTTCATTTTCCAGAATCTTCTGGAAAATGAGCATTAGGGGTGGAGGAAAGATACTCATATGAATTCAAGGTTTTCCACTGTGAAAGTGATGAATCCAAAGATAGTTTTCTTATGAAGAAAATATTCATGCCTCGCAGTGCAGTGTTTGTTTTGGAAATCACAGTTTTAAGAGACCTTTTGGAATGGCTAGGGTGAGCCTAACACCATGGCTTGCCTGTTGCCTATAATCATGGATTCCTCTTTTGGGACTATGTTTTTCTTAGTGGATGGCATTCTTATAATAGACACTGCCTCCAGTGTCTGTGCCTCTACTGTCTGCGGTGGCTGGGCCCAGGGTTCTGATAACTACTTGAGGCAATATCCTATGAATATAACCCTTCCTCAGGACACCGAGGGCAAAGGTCTGGCAGTCCTGTGCACAGACAAGGCTTCATTCGACAGTGGTAACCCAGCCCAAGAGACAGGAAGGTTCACTGTTTCCTGTCACTGAGTTCTCATTCAGTTTACTACCTGAGATCTTTCACCCAGAAACTTTTCTTTAGTTATTGCCACACCCACTGACCCCCCTGGTCTTTACAGTGAGCTATATAAACCCTTTTTGGGGGGTGCTAAATTTACAACTATAGGCAGAGCAGGAAGGGAGGGGATGTCCCAAAATTTGAAGCAAAAGGCTGAAGGGATATGTGGAGACTCCGTAAGGATGGAGAAAGGCACACCTTCAAGAGTGGCTTGCACTGTTTGCCACACTGGTTGGCTTCCCCCCTTCCCAGATGATGGCTTAGGACCCTGTGAAGGTTTTCATGTTTGTTATTTTTTACCTCTCTGTCTGCCTTCTGTCCTCTAGCATTTTATTTTAAAGCTACGGATTTTATACCCAGTCAAACTCTTGATCAAAGGAGAGGGTAGAATCATGTATGTTTTCCAGAAATAACTATAGCTGGTGAGGAAGCAAACTAGGGAGGAAAATCACAAGTGATAACAGGAAGTAGCAGATGCAGCATGAAAGAGACAGGAAATGTCTAGGTGCTGATGGTGGGGAATCCCAGAGTGGTAGTTGTACTTCCTAAGAGTGTCACTGGTTAGTGAGGTTGTTTTGTTCATTCCATGCATTGACAGACTATCTCCAATAGTTCAGTGTCACTAGAAGAGATAATATGGTGGTATGACAACAAGTTGAAGTAAGATAGTGTGTTGGTCGATTCTGTCAACTTGATACGGTCTAGAATTATCTGTGAAGGCTTTTCTGTTTTGGAAACAGGACTCAGTGTGTAGCCCTGGCTGGCCTGGATTTCACTATGTAGACCAAGCTGGCCTTGAATCCACACCTACTTCTGCCAAGTGTTGAGATTAAAGGTGGGCACCCAGGCCTGGCTTGGAGGACAGTCTTTTGTTTGTTTGTTTTTTGAGACAGGGTTTCTCTATGTAGCTTTGGAGCCTGTCCTGGAACTAGCTCTTGTAGACCAGGCTGGTCTCAAACTCACAGAGATTGGTGGATAATCTTTTTTTTTTTTTTTAAGATTTTATTTATTATGTATACAACATTCTGCTTCCATGTATATCTGCACTCCAGAAGAGGGCACCAGATCTCATAACAGATGGTTGTGAGCCACCATGTGGTTGCTGGGAATTGAACTCAGGACCTCTGAAGAGCAGCCACTGCTCTTAACCTCTGAGCCATCTTTCCAGCCCCTGGAGGACAGTCTTAATGAAGAATTTTCTAGACTAGATTGGCCTGTAGGACTGTTTATGGGAGTTTATCTTGACTGTTAATTGGTGTAGGAGGACCCTGAATATGGATGGCACTATTTTATGGCTAGCGCCCTGGACTGTCTAAGAGTAGAGAAAGCCAATTGAGTAGTAGACAAGTAAGGGCCCATTGATGTCTCTTTGTGGATGTGATGTGACTGGCTGTGTGAGTTCCTGCCTTGATTTCCCTGCAAGCATGAACTAAACTGGACTGTAAGCCAAGGAAACTCATTCCTCTCTTACGTTATTTTCTGTCAGGGTATTTATCCCAGCATTAGAAACTAGACTAGTCAGTGAGAGCTGTTTAAAATACCATTCATCAGAGGCTGGGCATATGTACAGCTCAATGGTGGAGCACTGGGAACAGCATGGGTGAGACTGGGTGAGATCTCCAACAGCGCAGAACAACAAAACAAAACAAAAGCTGAGGAAATACTGTTACTCACTCTGGAGAAAACAGGAGGATGATCAGGAAAGGGGAAAAAAAAAATCATAATTTACCACGTGACTTAGCTGGAGGTAATGATGCTCACTTCGGAGTCTGCTCTTTCTAAGTTTCCATGCAGTTATATTGGGCAAGTCACTCTCATTCCGTAAAGGCATACATAGGAAAAAAAGTTCCTAAATCCTCAAAAACATCAGTAAATGATGTCAACAACTGAGTAATCACAAAAACATAAAATGTTACCCAAAACAACCTGAAAGAGATTGGTGCTGGGAAGAATTGCAGAGAAGCAGGCTGAAACAGTGGAACTTGAAGACTTGGTTTCTTTTGATAAATCCATAGAATTACTAAGTACTTTAGGTCTGTGCCCATGTGACTTTAATAAAAGCAGTCATTAAAATTAGTAGAATGTGAGAAAGGTAAAGAGAGCGGTCCTGGAGGATGTGCTCCAGCATTGTGAGAGTGTGAACAAAGAAAGTAGAAGGCAGGCAAGTAGAAGGGGCTCATTCTTGGGAGAAGGTAAAACAACATGACAAGGGTCCTTGGGACAAAGCAGAGAAGATACATTTTCTGATGCACTAACAATCCAAAAAGTCTGGTGACATACGCCTTTAATTCCCAGCACTTGGGAGGCAGAGGCAGGCGGATCTCTGTGAGTTTGAGACCAGCATGGTCTACAGAGTGAATTTCAAGACAGGCTTCAAAGCTACACAGAAAAGCCTTGTCTGGAAAATCAAAAGTTCTTAAGCAAATATAGATATTGAGAGGGCAAAGGGGAAATCAATGGATGGTGTCTAAACTGATAAAAGAAAAAGTAATATAACCCAAACATCATATTTAGAAAAGAGTAGGGGCTGGAGACATGGATCAGTATTTAAGAGCACCCGCCACTCTTCCAGAGGAACTAAGTCAGGTAGCTTACAAGTGCCTATAACTGCAGTTCCAAGGGATCCGATGCTTTCTTACAGTTTCTACAGGTACCTGCACTCATGCACACCTCCCCCCCACACATATGCAAACACATAATAAAAATAAGCTGGGCAAAGCACATACCCACCCACAGACACATGCAAACACACAATAAAAATAATAAAAATAAGCCAGACAAGGAGGTGCATATCTTTAATTCTAGCACTCAGGAGGCAGAGGCAGGAGGAACTTTGAGTTTGAGGCCAGTATGGCCTATATAGTGAGTTCCAGGACAGCCAGAACTAATAGGGAGACCCTGTTTCAAAACAAACAAAAATGATGATAATAATAAAATAAATAAAATCAATTTTTTTTAAAAAGTAGTAAATGCCTTAAGAGAAAACTACAAAGAGTTAAAGTTGTGTAAGATTGGGAAGTGAGCGGGTGTGTGATAACTTTTTATTATTCTTGGAAGAGGTAAGTCTAGCACAGAACAAGCGCTAAATATTTTCTTGCTGAGATTCTAAAGTGTGTTTGACCCAATACACATAGACAGTTCTGTGCAAATCTGTAGAGGATGACTCTGGGACCATTTGATTTTCCAACATGACATTCCTTGTTCTTGTTCTACAAGGGTGATAGCTTTTGTACCCGTGAGCATCATGCCCATGACCCCCAGCATGTGCCTGCATGTACATGTGCATATACACACTCAGTAGCTTATAAAGGTGGTTTAAATGACACAACTGTATCAGCCTGCCTTTGGCAGACACAGCAGTTGGAACCTCCTTGATACCATTTGGCCATCTGGGTACAGGCAGCATTTTCCACCCCTGTCCTACATAGTGTATTTATTTGTCTCAGGTGTTAGGCCCTAAGAACAAAACACCAAATCTTTGGCATTCAAGGCTTGTGGGAGCTAGGATGCTAGGATTTTACACACACACACACACACACACACACACACACACACACACACACACACCACCCATTTTTCTGGCTTTATTTCTGGCGTGCCAGATATCACTCAAGTACAGCCACAGTACCAACACTCATCTGTAAACATTCCATTTTGACCCCAGTGTCATTGCTCCTGTTACTCTTCCTACTTCACATAGAAATCTTGTCACTCTCCACCCATGTCCCTCACCACCACCACTCCAGTAATTCTTTCTAGCAAGATAACTCTGCCCTTCCCTCATTGGACAGTTTATTAAGCTTTCCCAGAAGAAGCCTTCCTTGACTACCCTCAGCTGGTGAGGAGTCCCTTTTGTGGCTCTCCTGGGGACTATACAAGCCCACTGTTAGCAGTTAGCAGGCTCTCAGAACCAACGCCCCAGCCTAATGTTTCCGAGTCTGACTCTCCCCAGAATTAGTGACTTCCCCAAAGAGTTGGAGTACCATGTTGGGATCAATTCTATCGTGGATATGCTCTTACAATAGCTAATTTCTGGCACTGGTGTGTCCCAGATCATGCAGTTCAGAAGAGACATGCAACCTTCACATGCTGTTTCCATCAGAACAGTACAACAGATGGCACAGCTCATGTTATCCAGCTTCAGGTATTAAGAGTGCAGTGGTCATTGTTCCCAGGTGCTGAGCACAGTTGTGGTTCACTTACCTAGCATGTGTGAGGTCCACAGGGTGCATGGGGGAAGCTCAAAGACATTTGGGCTATGTCTCCAAGGCCTGACTCCTGCTCTTTTTGTTTTGTTTTGTTTGAAATAGGGTTTCTATGTAGCCCTGGCTATCCTGGAACTCACTATGTAGACCAGGCTGGCCTTGAACTCACAGAGATCTGCCTGTCCCTGCCTCCAGAATGCTGGGATTAAAAGTGTGTCTTGAAATTCATCTATCACTCCCACACCAAGAGAAAGAAAAGAATAAAGGGATAATAGTTTATTTGTTGAAGATCATATAGGTATATGTCAAATATCTACTGTCTTATACTTTACCTGTTGAAATTGGTAATGAAGCCAAGACTAGATGTGCCTGGCTGGATTTTTAAAAGTAGAGTGGGATTGATTTTTAGGGATGCTAGAACACATGTAAGTAAAACCAACTGAAAGAAGATCACTACTCCAAGCAGATGGCATGAATATAATCAGTCCCAAGGTAGATGTTAGTCAGCTCTCCGTTACTGTGACAAACTACCTGAGCTCATCAAATTAAAAGAAGGAAAGGTTTCTCCGTGACCACAGTTTCAGAAGCTTTAAACTATAGCCTTCTGGCCCTGGCCCTGTTACCTTAGGATGGTGGGGTCACAGCACACCATGGTGGGAACATGTGGCAGATGAGGCCTCTTTGCCTCACAGAAGCAGAAAGCAAGATGAGACAACTGGGGTCAGGGTCCCAATATCCCTTTCAAGTGCATGTCCCTAGTAATTTCTTCTACCATATCAAGGGCTTTCCTAAAGTCACAGTTCCTACAGCACGTAGACTGAAGGCCAAGCTCGCAACAAGTGGGCCTTTGGGAGACATTCAGTTTCAAGCTAAGGACATGATGGTGCACGCCTTTAATCTTTAATCCCTCCACTCAGTAGGCTGAGGCAGAAGATTGTACAAGGCCAACCTGGCTGTAGAGTGAGATCTTGCCTCAAAAAGGGTGTGGGGGGGCAAAATCTTCAAGCCATGCCATTGCAACAGAAGGAAAATCTTATAGACTTTAGTGGCCAGTAGATGAGGTCAAGGGGTTACCCCTTAGCCTTAGAAGGAGGACAGTTAACACGCTTTTAACCATCAGTTATCTTTTTAAAAGAAAGAAAAGAGAGGTCAATGTAAAATAAAAAATGTCTTAGTAGAACTAGGACCTAGCCCTAGCTAGGAGTCCAGAATCCTTGTCTCCTTCCTTGACAAGAGCATCTGCCTTCGCTATCAATTTCCTCCAATTGCCCTGCCTGCTCTTTGTCCGCACCTCACCTCAGTGGAACAGGTTTTCTCCTAGTCTTTGTAAAGGTGCCTTTGTTGGAACCAACAGAGTCACTTCTCTTTACTGTAAACACAGTGTCCAGTGTCCCTTCCTTATTGTGGAGAGCCAGCAGCTTTATGAGAAGCAAAAAAAAAGTCTTAAAGGTCACTTTCTGCCATTTACATTATAAAACAAGCCACAAACCATGGCTCGCTTAATGAAAACAACCAAGAGAAGCCCTGCTTACTCAGGACTTTAAAATCTTTTAAATTCAACCAATAGCCCACATTTGTTAAATCATAATCAGGCTGATAAGTGTAAGGTGATCATGAGTAGGTGTGTAAAAATAAATACAGTCGCCTCCCGTTTCATTCGCCCTTGAAGGCTCCAACATGGTTCCAAGCCGTACCTTTGAATCGGAGAAGGGCTGGGCGGGTTCACATTGCACTCCCTGTGTTTCTTGGGGCAGTGTCCATCCAATACGAGTTCACAGGTGCCAGGTACAAGTCCAGTCCGCTTCACCTGAGCACTGTGACCTGGCGGCTGTGTGCTCACATCTGATGTGTGATCCGGGAAAGAGAAACCCTGGTGAAGCTTTCTGAGAGGCTGGTTCTCAAGGTTAGGTGTCACAGAGGGGCGGCAGGTCATGATTGCTACCTGGATGCTGTTCTCGCTCTTCACGGTAGGTCGACTGGGTTGTCACTGAGAATGTGTATCTGTCATGCCTCAGACTTGGAGGCTGCTTTCTACTTTTAATTACATTTGTTTGTGTAGTTTGTGTGTATGTGCTGGAGTGTCCTCAGATGGCAGGATGCAGGTGTGGGTTAGAGGATAGCTTGTAGGAGTCTACCACGACCAGCCCCAGGGATCCAACTCAGGCCACCAGCTGTGGCAGCAAGTGCTTTTACCCACTAAGCTGTCTTGTGACCCACATTCCCCCTTTATTCTATTTAGTTAGTTTGTTCCAAACAGTGTCTCATGTAGCCCAGGCTGGCTTTGAACTCACTATGTAACCCAGGATGACCTTGAACTTACTGATCCTGTTGCCTCCACCTCACAAGTATTGAGTTTGAAGATGTGCCTGCTTTATGTATGCAGGGCTGGGGATGAAATGCAGGGCTTTGTGCAGCTAGGCAAGCATTCCAATAACTTGAGTTACACTCCCAGCCACCCTTTCTCTATTCTTTGTTTTATTTGCTTCTTTCAGTTAGTTCCCTTTATATTCCCTCCACTCCCCGTTCTCTCTCTTTTTTGAGACAGGAGTCTCAAGTCACCTAGGCTGGTCTCTAACTCATGTGTCTGAGGGTAGCCTTGAACTTGAGCTTTCCTGCCGAGGCCTGGGATTCCAGCTGTGTACTGCTGCACCCAACAGCCCTCTGTTCTTTAAGGACATCACATTTATGAACTCAAAGGCCGGAGTCACCCAGGAAGGAAAAAGCACATCACTGGCACTTCCCGCTCTGAGCCAGTGCTGTGCTCCTCTGGACACTGTTTCTTTAAGAAAGCCAAAGCAAGGAGCTGGATGACTGCCAATGTTTTTGTCCTCCCTGCTTACTGCCCCAGCCCCTTCCTCCTTTACTTACATAGCACTTTCTTTTCAGGAGGCTGTTTTCTGAGGTACTTAAGCAGATGATTTAATGTATGATGATTTCTAAACCAACCTGTAAGGTCTCAGGTGCATTGCTGGGAAGCCAGGCTCATGGCATGCATGTCGGGCTGGAAAATCTACTCAAGTTGTATAGCATGGCTTTGAACATGCTGGCTGTGAAGGCAAGCATGAGTAAAGGCAAGGGATACTTCTTTTTTCATTGCTTGAAAACAATT
Source organism: Cricetulus griseus (assembly GCF_003668045.3). NCBI lineage: Eukaryota > Metazoa > Chordata > Mammalia > Rodentia > Cricetidae > Cricetulus > Cricetulus griseus. The sequence goes on along the minus strand of NC_048595.1, from coordinate 86,033,477 downwards.
CCTTGTAGACCCTCGTCTGGCTGGGTTCTCTGCCTTGTGGACGTTTGGGGGTCATTTTCACATCTGTGTGTCTCAGCCTGGGTCAGAGAGTCAGGACTCTGGCCTACCTGTGCAGAAGTAGTCTTCTAATAAGGGAGAATGCATCTGCTCAGTCACAAAGATCAGCCATTGCCCAGTGGCTCAAACATTGTTTGAGATGTCGGAAGCCGGATCTGATTTGTTGAACCCCTCCTCAGGGAATTGTAAATGGGGAAGAGGCATGATTATTTCTTTCTGCTTTAATTCGTGAATGTAACATGATGTGGATTATGCAATAAATTTTTTTTAAAAATCTGAAGAAATGTTTAATAGTTTTTCCTCAAAGCTTAAATGAGAACTTCCAGTGTAAGGTCTGTGTGGTGGCAAAAGCTCTGAAATACTCTCAGAAGCAAGGACTGTGGGCTTCAGAACTCAAATTAAGAAGGGGGAATTTATCTGGGTATGGTGGTACAGGCTTGTATCCCAGCACTCAGAGGCTTCAGCTGTGTAGAGAGTTTCAGGCCAGTGGGTACATGTGACCCTGTTTTAAACGTAGGGCAGAGGCGGAGGGTCTTAATGGTTTTTACAACTGCAAGGCACAGCAACTGACTTCAGAAACTGAGAGGGCCAGGGGTTACCATGACATCACTGCTGTCCTTTTTCTGTGTTCAGCCTTTGATGGTCTCTTGAATTCTCTTCAGCTTGTGGCATTGAGATGACCTACTTCAGCGCCAGGCCCTTTGCCTATTTTCCAACAAGTCTCACACTGGCTCTGATCGGTTCTGCTACACATCTTTGCCCAGGAAGGATGGGAGATGGGGTGGAGATGAGTGTTTTGACTGGCCAGGGTTGAGTCACATGTTACCTTCTAGGAATGAAGGGATGTGAGCTTCCTCAGCCAGAGCACAGAAGGTAGAGTGTCTCAAGGAATAGTTCTGTTAGGGAAATAAAGGTTTGTAGAGGCCAGAGGCATAACCACAAATTACCAACACCAGATGTGTCAATATCTTTTTTTTTTCTTTTTGGTTTTTCAAGACAGGGTTTCTCTATATTGCTTTAGAGACTGCCCTGGAACTCAATCTGTAGACCAGTCTGGTCTTGAACTCACAGAGATCCATCTGCCTCTGCCTTCTGAGTGCTGGGATTAAAGGCATGCGCCACCCATGCCCAGCTGTGTCAATATCTTAAAGAATAGAAATCAAGTGACTGTGGACTCCCTGCATTAGGCTGATAGAAATGTAAGAAAAGCTATTTCTATGCTTATCTATGACAAGGAGATCTGGCATCTGTGAGATGGTGACTCAGTTGGTAAAATGCTTGCAACGAAGGCATGAAGACCTGAGTTTGATCCCTAGCACCCACAAAAGTAGGTCAGAGCAGCGACACCAGTAATCCCAGTAAGGAGCAGGAGGACCCGTGGAGCTTGCTGGCCTGTTGGTCTAGACAGATTGCTGAGCTTCAGGTTTGATGAGAGACCTTGAAATAAGATGGAGAATGATCAAGGAAGACATCCTATATCAACTTCTGGCCTTCACATCTGCTGCCCAGGTGGCAGGGGAAGGAGCAAATAAGAGAAGAAAACAAATCAGGAAATGCTCACTCTTTTCATACATCATCCTGATTTCAAGATTCAACTGAGTTGTAGCATGTGCTAGGTTTTGTTCCCTTTTATAATCAAATAAAATATTCCATGGCTTATGTAGACCATATTTAACTTTCTAGTCACCAACTGGTCAACAGACATGGTTTTATCTTGGTTTTTTGGCTGTTTTGAATAGAGTTCCTAGCAATACAGGCAGAAAAGTATTTGTGTAGTTCTTGCTTTCAGTCTTCCTAGGTCTACACCTAAGTTAGGGTGCTGTTTTACATTTTGTATGGTGATATAGTTGACATGGTCCACTGGTTTGTGTGAATATTTATTCTTGTCACTGACCATTGTGTTTCCCTTCCCAATGTGTGGGCATTTGTCTGGTTGGTAAAATGAGAAAAAGAAAAAACAAGAAAAAAAGATGAAGAAGCAAACAAAATTAGAGATTAACAAATTTGAGCACAGTGGTGGTGGCACAACCTTTAATCCCAGCACTCGGGAGGCAGAGGCAGTAGGATCTCTGTGAGTTTGAGGCCAGCTTGGTCTACAGAGCAAGTTAGTTCCAGGACAGGCTCCAAAGCTACAGGGAATCCCTGTCTCTACTCCCCACCCACCCCCCAAAAAAATTGAGACAGAAATCATGATCTCAAGTCATCTGGCTACTGCTTTGTTTCATGTTTCCATCTTGTGTGAAATGTCAACACAAGACCATAGCTCCCTTTAGCCTGAGACTTTGGCCTAAGAGCAGAAGGATGTCCCCAAAACCAAGAAAATCCCCATGGAGACCTCTCTCTGAAAACCATGTCAGTAGGGGACACTGTGAGGGGACCATTCTTCATAACATGAAGCAGGATGGGACTATTCATTTTGGTATTTCAGCCCAAGAAGACACTGGCTGTCTTACTTTGCAGAATTTTGCTAGTTGTGAGCTCCATGTTGGACAGTCCCGAGGACTGGCCTCTTTTGAACTTGATCTGTTTGCATTTTCACTAGTGACAGGCCTTGAAACAGAGATGGGCTGGCCCTCCCTTCAGCCACCCAAGCCTGCATCTGGGTTTCCTTGTAATCCTGAGAGATTTCCTATAGACCCAAAGCTCTGAAAGGAGACCCCATCTGGTCTGCTGTCAAGCATGAAAATTGTCCTTTTGTCCTCAATGAGTTACACAAAGAAGTGGGAAGGTGGGGAAGATGACCTTTTTTTTTTTTTTTTTTTTTTAAGCCTGGAAATGAATGGCTATAATTTTTTCCCTGCCCCCAACACATCTTGTACTATTTTGGGGCACCACATTTTTTTGTTTTTCTAGGTCACTGTACAATGTTCAGCCTTTGCAGTGGAAAAAGTAGTGACTCTTAAGAGGCTTGGAAGAGACCAGGAGTATAGCTCAGTCATAGAGCTATTGGCTGATGTTTATAGGGTCTGTGTTCCATCTCCAGCTCTCGGGGGTCACAGAAGCCTGGGAAGGAAGGAGTAGTGAAGTACTAGAATACAGTTACCTTGTGGGACCACTTCTTGTCCTGTGGTGAGGTGTAAGGACTATATGTTTGTCATTGCTGTGACAAACACCCAACTTAAAGAGGCGAAAGATACATTTTGGCTGATGGTGTCAGTTTGCGGTCATCTTGTTCATTGCTGTGGGCCTATGGTGAGCCTGAGCATCATGGCAGCAGGAGTGTGTGGTGGAACAAATTTAACACTGCTCGAGCACGCCCCAGGTCCTTTCTCCCTTTCATTCATAGTTTTCCAAGCCCTTTCCCAAAGTCCCACCTCTGGAAGCTGTTTGTGTCAGGGACTGTATTACTTGCTTTTCTCTTTGCTGTGGCAAAACACCCAAGAGAAGCAATTTAAAGGAAGATGTCTTTATTGCTCATCAATGTTTAAGAAGAAATAGGGTTCATGAAGGCACCAAGGCATGGCCGGAGCAGGGGCTGCTGATTAGTTACGTTTCTTCTGTGGTCAGGAAGCAGGGGACATGAATACTGGTGCTCCGCTCATTTTCTTTTGTTCTGTTTTTATTCAGTCTGGGATCCTAGTTCATAGGATGGTGCCATCTGCATTCTCCATAGTTCTTCCCTCCTTACAACATATGCCCAGAGCTGTGTCTCCTAGGAGACTTCAAAAGTAGTCAGGCTGACAATGAGGGTGGGCCATCACAGGACCAAGCCTTTTTGGGAGGAAAGTCCACACGGAAACTGTAGCACTGTAGCACAGTGGGAGCAGCAGTACATTGTTGAAGGGGTCTTCACCTTCCTCAGTGTTCTATCTTGTCTCTGAAGCAGTGAACCTCTGCTACCCTCAGCTTGTACATGCCCATGCACTTGGCTTCCAGTCATGGAGCAGTGGGCTGCACAATTCTGTGTGTACAAGATGGGGTGTCCCCTCTTATGTTATCTTGACCAATTAAACTGCTTTTTTTTTTTTTTTTTTTTTTTTTTTTTTTTTTTTTTTTTTCTGGTTTTTCGAGACAGGGTTTCTCTGTGGCTTTGGAGGCTCTCCTGGAACTAGCTCTAGTAGACCAGGCCAGTCTCGAACTCACAGAGATCCACCTGCCTCTGCCTCCCTAGTGCTGGGATTAAAGGCGTGTGCCACCAACGCCCAGCAACCAATTAAACTTTTAAGTAGTTTCTTTCGGTTAGTGTACACATATGTGATTATAGTTTGCTCTTTTTTTTTTTTCTTTTAAATGATGTTGAGTCCTATGTAGGCCAAGCCGACCTTGATGTAATCAAGGGTGACCTCGATGGTTTCTTCCATTTACCAAGTGTTAGATTATAGGCATGTGCTAGCATGACCAGCTCAGATAGCAATTTTTAAAAGCAAACAATCCAGTGGGGATGCAGCTGAATTGCAGAGCAGTTATCTAGTATATGGAGGCCCTGGGTTCAGTTCCTGTTACTTCAGAATGTATACATGATAATAGACAGACAGACAGACAAGTAGATAGAGATTAGATAGAGCAGGTCTTTCTATCACAGCCAAACATTCTAACACAGCCAGGCACTTGGGAGGCAGAAGCAGGTGGATCTCTGTGAGTTGGAGGCCAGCCTGGGCTACATAGTGAGTTCTAGGACAGTCAGAGCTATTCCACAGAGAAACCCTAACAAAACAAAACACATTCTGACACAATATAACCCCAAGAGACACTACACTACTTTGCTGCTTCCAGGCTGAAGGATAGTGGGATAACATTCAGAATTTGTTTTCCGTAATTAAAACACAGTTTCTATAAGAGCAGAAAACTTTGTACACACAGAAAAACATTGCAACTCATAACATAAACATCCCTAGTCAAAGCTGAGGTATTTCAGGTCATTGTGTTGTGTGAGGTGACGTAGTGCTCATTGCAAAGGGCACATGCTGTGGGTTTAGCACAAGGCTGCAGTGAAGTCATGTGATGCAACGAAGGGCATGAACTGCCAAGAACAACTCAGATTCATTATGCATTTGATTGTGAATTAATTTTTGTCATTACGCATTCAGAAGTCATTCCTTTGCAATTCTGCATGACCTCTTCCACATTCAGTTACATGAATTCAAATGGAGATGTGACCCACAGTGTAAGAGTCTACAAAGCGAGTTCCAGACCAGGATCCAAAGCTACAGAGAAACCCTGTCTGGAAGAACAAAAAAAAAAAAAAAAAAAAGAAAGAAAAGAAAAAATGTTTCAGCACTCAAGCCAGGTGGCAGTGGTGCAGGCCTTTGATTCAAGCACTTGGGAGGCAGAAGCAGGCTGATCTCTGTGAGTTTGAGGTCAACTTGGTCTACAAAGAGAGTCCAGGACAGCTAGGACTGTTACACAGAGAAACCCTGTCTCAAAAAAACCCACAAAACACAAACCAACAAAAAAGAATCTGTACTCAAGCCAGGTGGTGGTGGTGCATGCCTTTTCTAATCTCAGTGCTCAGGAGGCAGAGGCAGGTGAATCTCTGAGTTCGAAGTCAGCCTGGTCTACAGAGTAAGTTCCAGGATGGCCAGGGCTACACAGAGGGAAACCCTGTCTTAAAAAACAAACAAACAGAATCAGTACTCTAGGAAAACCACTATTTCCTGAAAGGGCAGGTCAGTTCCTGTCAGGTTATAATCATACCAACCTTGATTCCCACCATGGGTTGATTGCTTCAATTTGGAGAGCTGTCTAGGTTGTTGTAAAGACTCTCTGTTCTTGAAACACATACCTTGCTCTTAGTGTCCTTAGCTTTGAGTCGGGACAAGAGACATGAGGTAGATTAATTCATGTTGTATTGCTAGTTTTTCCAGACACCCCTTAAATGGTTAAGGTGTCTATGTGCAGAGTTAAACAGGTAGGTGTCTACACAGAGGAGGACAGATGCAGTATGAAGGCCCGAATGCCAGGTTTCACTGTTTTCAGTTATCCACCACCCAAGTGAGGAGTGAACGCTTGTTCGGAAGCAGCCTCCAAGTCTCCCTTCCCACCAGGATGCCTTTGATCCTGCTGGTAGGACTTAGCTCCGTGTTCTGTTTGATAACCTGGATCTCTCATCTATTTAGCAGCAACCTTGATGGAGATAGATGCTTGTTGGCTCATGGCTAATACAAGGCAGCAGTGGTTCTGTTTGTTGTTAACTTTGTAACTTCAGTTATTTGTTGAGATTCTATGTATCAGCTTCTGGGGACCCAAAGTAAGTCAGATGCATTCCCACTTTAAAGGGTGGACATTCCTACTTACTGGGGAAAAGGACTCTTTGGCTCAGGACAGTAGTTTCATCATAAATATGAACAGGAAGGCGATTGTTATTTTCTTATTCATAGTAGGAATGATGTAATAAAGAAGGAACTTCACTGTGTCAGGATCTTTTAATAGAACTGGAGAATTTCAGACTGGTTAAGGATGTTGGCAGGGCAGCAGCTTGGTCTCAGACCTTGGACGGTTCTTCTGAAAAGTAGGATGAGATTACTGATATCATGGATTGGCTGGTGGTTATAGTTTGGAGGTATGGATTAATTTCTTTAAAAAGTGTTCTGACAGCCTGATGGTGGTGGTGGTGCACGCCTTTAATCCCAGCACTAGGGAACCAGAGGCAGGTGGATCTCTGTTAGTTTGAGGCCAGCCTGGTCTACAGAGTGAGTTCCAGGACAGCCAGAGCTACATAGAGAAACCCTGCCTTGAAAAACAGAGAAACAAAAAAGTGTTCTGACTGCAGTCTGTCTCACTGAATAAATAAATAATTATTCATTCACTGAATAAAACCGAGCAGTGTTAAACAATAGTTGCACAGATCTATGAATCTACTAAAAACTGATGTGCTACATGCTTGTAGAGGGTGAGTTTTATGGCATATGAGTTATATCTCCTGATATAGAAAAACTGGCAAGATGGCCAGCAGGTAAAAGGTGCTTGCCAAGCAAGCCTGTAGACCTGAATTCAATCCCTGGATGGAAGGAGAGAACAACGCCACAAAAATTGTCCTCTAACCTCTATACTTACCCCATGGCATGCATACTGTACACACACACACACACACACACACACACACACACACACACACACACACACACACACACACACACGCACACACACACAAATAATAATAACTTTTTAATATTTTATTTGGGTTTAAAATATTTTTTTTTAATTTTATGTGCATTGGTGTCTTGCCTGCATGTGTGTCTGTGTGAGGGTGTTAGATCTCGGAGTTACAGACAGTTGTTAGCTGCCGTGTGGGTGCTAGGATTGAGCCCAGATCTCCTGGAAGAATAGTTGGTGCTCTTAAACACTGAGCCATCTCTCCAGCTCCCCCTTTTTTGTTGTTGGTTGGTTGGTTGGTTGGGTTTTTTTTGAGATAGGGTTTCTCTGTATAGTCTTGGCTGTCCTTGAACTTATTCTGTAGACCAGGCTGGCCTTGAACTCATACAGATCTGCCTGCCTGTTTTCTGAGTGCTGGGATTTTAATGGTGTGTGCAGCCATGCTCACCTATACATAAGGTGTGGTATGTGCCACCATGTTCACCTATAAATAAGGTGTGGTGTTTTTTTTGTTTTTTCTTTTTTTTTCTTCCCCAGGTTTTTTGAGACAGTTTCTCTGAATAGCCTTGGCTTTCTGGAACTCACTTTGTAGACCAGGCTGGCCTCAAACTCACAAGAGATCTGCCTGCCTCTGCCTCCCAAGTGCTGGGATTAAAGGTGTGCACCACCAACGCCTGGCAATAACCAGTGTACTTAAACACTGAGTCTTTGCTTTAGATCATTGTTTTCTTAGTTTTTGATGATTAAAAATCACAGCTTCCTATTGCAACCCAGAGACCAAGTTTAAAAAATCACCAACCTGTTACTACCACCAAAGATTAGTGCCCAGTTTTGTTCCCACAGTAAAGAAGAATCCTGTTCCAGCTTGAATGCCTGGCTAAGTGTGAAAATCATGAAAGCACTAGTTAATGCTGTAGGAGCACAAGGCTGATATTGTCCATTTAGAGTCACCATATTAGAACTTCAACTCTCATGAAGGTTTGAAAGGGCAGGATGGGTGTCACTAGACCATGAAAGAGATGGATTCATCTTGCCACTGTCCTTTTTAGACAGTGGCAGAGAGATGTACAGCAGCCCTCAGCCCTCAGCCCTCCAGTAGTTTTATGGGTTTGTGGAATTTCAATCTTAAAGTCCTTGGATCTCTTAAAGGCCCAAGGCAACACTGAGTACTTCCAGGGTCCAGGGCAATCAAAGTAGGTGCTAGATTCCTGTTCCTGATGGGGTCTTGAGGCTAGGAAATGCAAGACCAGGGGCTTCTCTTGAGGGCCTTCCTGCTTCTGGATGAAGGCTGATACCATTTCATAGTGAGGCAGAGTAAGCATGTAAGGGGAAACTGGCTTTTTACATCAGAGCTGCCTGCCCCTTTGATACCCCAGAATGGAACTCTTGTGACCTAATATTTAAGGACCTCATCAGCCTCCAATGTCACTACAGTGGGAATTAAACTCCAACCAGAGCACCCAACTGTGACCCAGAGCAGTGGAGCCTACTGAATCCCTCGAGAATCCTTCCTTTATTATAGTTTGTCACCTGGCCACACATTTCAACTCTTCCTTGTCTAAAATCTAAATGCAGCCTGGGGGACCCCCACCCCCCACCCCACCCCACCCAGCCAGGGTTTCTCTGTGTAGCCTTGGCTGGCCTGGAACTCTGTAGACCAGGCTGGCCTGGAACTCACTGAGATCCACCTGCCTCTGCCTCCCAAGTGCCGGGTGGGATTAGAGGCATTCACCACCACTACCCGACTTAGCCCAGGAATCTTTAAACTGCTCTGTTTTTTTTTTAAAGGGTAAATCATTATATTTTGAGTTCAGTCCAATCTCAAATTACAATCTGTCTAGTTTTTATTGTTGGGGTTTTTGGTATTTACCACCAAACATACTGAGATCTGAGTTGAAACTGTTCCAGGTTTGTTTTTTTCAGATTTCTCCCAGAGCACACACATCATCTTGTCCCTAAGTGCAGCTGCATTCTGGGTAAACATTCCTGGTGAAAACAATTCAGGTGACTTAACAATGATCTTTATTTAGCCCCGTGGAAGCTTCACCTTATCAAGTCCTGAAGGATGGTTTCAATGGCTGCTATAAGCCCTTGGTTTATCAGCTCCAATGGCCTGGAAACCTCTTAGACCAAATATTTGGGATGAGCAGAGCCAGCTGAGGAATTCCAAGAAGGCAGAATCAAGATAGCAAACTGCCAAAGCTCACAGATGTGGAATGAAACAAATTTCAAAACTTGACTCTTCTGCTTGGCTGGAATGTGCTTCCAACCCGGCTCACTGGAGACAGTTCTACCTGGTATGGGTGTTGCCCTTCAGTTTTGCTTTTTTGTGTATCTCTGTGACAGTAAGGGCAATAGACAATGCAGTCTTCAAAGTGTTGACTCTCTCAGGTACCACAGACTGTGCCTGAGACTATATTGAGGCTGTCTTTTATAGTCTGAGAAATTCTTTCATGTTCATGATATCATTGCCTCTTAGATTATATACTATGTCATCCAGCAAAACACAACCCATTTTATAGGAGAGCTGGTAGAAGGAGCCAGGTTTTGATAACTTCCAGACTATACATACATTCAAGTGGTCTCTGGATATCTGGCAGTCGGTTGGTTTTTAGAAGAATTTGTCTTAGAGAAAATAAATTAGAGGCTTAAGTACCTAAGTATCTTATGTCTTCTTTTAGATTCTCTTGGGAGAAAGACTTTGGGTTAATGAAAACAAGAAAGAGCACATAGAACAGATTTGTGGCAGAGTTATGCCCAAGGCTTCTCTGCAATATAGCATATCATCCAATTAGAGCTGCAGAATGCTTGCTGTATGACTACTTAAAATTGGGTTGCTTTCAGGCAGGGTAATGCATACCTGTAATTCCAGCGCTCACAGGCCAAGGCTGGAGACTGGGTTGGAGGCCAGCCTTGGCCCTACAACCTCTGCCATTCACAACACTCTAATTGGGTTGCTTTGTTGACCTCACTTGAAAAGTGAATTAACTTGAGGGTACTTAGTGGTATTATCTTTGTATGTGTGAGATGTGTGTATTGGTATGTGTGCTGGGGGTTCAGGGGCTGACTAGTGTATCCCGAACACGTGTGGAGGTCAGAGGACAACTTTGTGGCGTTGGTTCTGTCCTTCCACCTCTATGTGGGTTCCAGAGATTGAAGTCAGGTCATTAGGCATTTGCCAGAAGCCCTATCTTTTTCCAAAGTACTGGTCAGGTTTTACTATTAACATCCAGTGGGAGCTGGGCATGAGGGGACACACTGTTAATTCCAAAACTGGGGAGGCAGAGGCAGGAGGATCTCTGTGAGTTGAGGACAGCTAAGGCTAAGGCAACATAATGAGACCCTATATTTTTGTTGTTGTTGAAACAGTGTCTTGATTTGTTGCCCTGGTTGTCCTAGAACTCACTATGTAGACAAGCATATATCCTCCTGCCTGCCTCTGTGTCCCAAGTGCTGGAATTAAAAGCGTGTCCCAAACACCTGGTAGTGAGTCCTGTTTTTAAGAAAAAAACAAAATGAAGCAAAACACCAGGTGGTTGTTGATTTCAGAAACTCCCATCACTTATCTACATGTGCCCACATACTATGTATATGCCTTTAAAATAGTTAGGGGTCTGTGGTGGCCCACCTGTGGGAGGTAGGGTAGAAGCAGGAAGATCTGGAGTTCAAGATGTTCAGGTCCATGGAGAGCTAGAGGTCAGTATGGGCTACAAGAGACCCCTTGTACAAGAGGAGGAAAGGATGGAAGAATTAGCTGTTAATTTTTGACAAAGCCCTTACTTGGTGATGGGGTGGGGAATTACAAATGAGTAGGTCTAAGACCCCTGATTCTTAGCCCTCTTTATCATATACTGCTGCTCATTCATTGGTAGAGCTAACAAGACATCCAAGTATGGCTGTCTCTCATTGTTCCTTACCGAAGGAGAAGTCGCTCTCTTTTCTCCCTCCCTGTACTTTATTTCCATCACTGTTTTATTATTGTTTTTAATTATCATGTAACTCTGGCTGGCCTGGAACTTGTTATGTAGACCAGGCTGGCCTGAAACTCACAGCAATCCTATTTGCCTCTGCCTCCCGAGTGCCAGGATTAAAGGTGTGAGCCACCATACCTGGCTTCCATCACTGTTTTAGAGTTATATGTTTGTTATTTGCTGCCTCACAGATCTATTTATTTATTTATTTATTTATTTATTTATTTATTTGCTTGCTTGCTTACTTACTAATTTTGAGGCTGGGCCTAATGTATCCCAGGCTCCATCAAACTCACTATATAACTGAAGATGGTTTTAAATTTCTGGATCCTGCTTCTACCTACAGACATGAGCCCCATGCTTGGTTTGTCTGTGCTGGGGCTAGAATCCAGCCTTTGTATATACTAGACAAGCACTGTATCAACTGAGCTATATCCCAACCGGTTCAAAATCTTTTTAGGTTGAGCAGTGGTGGTGCACGCCTTTAATCCCAGCACTTGGGAGGCAGAGGCAGGCAGTTCTCTGTGAGGTCAAGGCCAGCCTGTTCCACAGAGCGAGTTCCAGGACAGCCAGGACTATTATATAGAGAAACCTTGTCTCAGAAAACAAACAAGCAGAGTCTTTTGTTTATTTTTAATGAAATACGTTATAGGAAGCATCTTGTTGATCAAGAGAGTAATCCCAAATCCCCACTCAAGCCTCCCTCAGCACTCTTATGACTATAGAAACCATGGCATGACCTAACAGTTGTTTGAGCAACTATCAAGTGGTTGCCTCTGCATGCTTTAGCAGTGATGAGTGTTAGCTTTCCTGGCAAATATAACGTAGTCTGGTTTGGAGGAGAAAAACAGGTCCAGCACCTTGGCTTCTTCTGCAATGGAGACCTTGTTGGGATGATCCAGGGTGTCTGAAAAGTCATAACCTGGATCCCCACATGATGACAATTTGTGGCTATAGTCTAGGAGATCAGAGCCAGAGGCCAGAAGTGTAGAGAGAGAGCTTTTATCCTGGGAAAAGTAGCTTTGGGGGTGGGGGAATGATGCTGGTCTAAGAGGGAAGGACTGAATCTCTAACCACTTTAGGGCTGATATCACTATTGCTTGGGCATGTGGAAGGCTGCAAAGAATGAGACAAAGGGAAGAGTCCCTTGCTAACTGTACACAGAGGAGGGTACCATTGGAAAGAGAATGGAAATGGATGCTCAGTGTTGGTTCTGATCCAGAGTAATTCCCTACATTTCAGGCATGTGGAGAGGACCCATGCCTATCCCAGGAACAGCATCATAGGGCTAGCAAAAGTGGGGAGAGAGTGTCTGCTATGAGTGATCTGGAGGACAAAGACTCATGCTATTCTCTATGTATGCAAGCACTTGGATGCCCTGTGTGCACATGCATCCACCAGCTCTGCAGGAACTAGATCTCCACTTCAGTTCTGAAACAAATGGCTTGTTTGTTAAAAGGAGACCTGCTGTCTCCAATAGGAAACATTCAGCTCCAGCAATTAGCTCTCATGGTGAAGGAGTCTCCCTCCATAGTGTCTGTCCCAGTGTTTTGAAGTGCTGGGGTTTCCCAATGGAAGGTAAATCATCAATTAACCCAAGGTAGGGTAAACTGAAAAGAGACTTCTAAAGGAAGGGATTATCTCTAAATTGTGAGCACTGATTGACATTATCTGGGGACATATTCTTCTGTAGAGACTTAATCTCCACCCAGGCCTGATGATAACAAAGATGTGAAAGCATTCTAGTTACTGGCTTAGAAGTGGCTTTAGAAAGGATCTTGATCCTTGGAGGCTGGGGTAAAGCCCGGAGTTTTCCAAAATAAGCAGCCGTTTAATTTCCCTAAAATTATTAGTTATAGTTCTATTAAATTGTTTTTTTAAAAGAAGAGAGCTGTCTATTTAGTGATTGTGTTAAACACAATATGAATGAGGCATGTATGTGCTTAAGATCTACAAATTAAATACATAAAATGCTGTTTGTTTTGGATTGCTTTCTGCTTTAGGTACCTTAAAATAATGGCAGATATTATGCTGGTGTTAGGGAAGTGGCTTGTTGAGCCAGGATTCTACTACAATAATGCATCCAAATCATTTTACCATCAGTCTTTCCCTGTATGTTTGTGATGTGATAAATCTGATTACCTAGATTCCATGTCCCATTTCAGAAGCCATGACCCATCTGGCTTCTTGAGTGCAGAGTTCTGGTTTGGAGTGGTGAACATACATTTTGAAGACAGTGCCCATTACCTCACAATGATTCGAATATGTCTGACACCACTGAGTTGTGTATTTTATTTTATTTTATTTTATTTTATTTTTTGAGACAAGGTTTCTCTGTGGCTTTTGGAGACTGTCCTGAACTAGCTCCTGTAGACCAGGCTGGCCTCAAACTCACAGAGATCTGCCTGACTCTGCCTCCCAAGTGCTTAAAGCCACCAACGCCCGTTGAGTTGTATATTTGAAATATACAACTTGAAATAGCAACTAGGATGCTCCATATTGCACCACAGTTTTTTTTTTTACTTACTTTTAAAAAGATTTTTTAAATCTTATGTAAATTCATGTTTTGTCTGCATGCTTGTCTGTGTGAGGCTGTCAAATTCCCAGGAGCTAGAGTTACTGACAGTTGTGAGCATCCATGTGAGTGCTGGAAGAACAGCCAGTGTGCCTAACCAATAAGCCATCTGCTCAGCCCTGCACCACAGTTTTTTAAAGTATATGAAAATTATACCCCAGCCCATCTTTCCCCTCAACAATCATTGGCTGACTAAAGTGTGTAGTGCTAGAAGAAAAGTCTAATAGAGAGTATTTTTCATGGGAGCTTAAAAACAATCATTTAAATACTAATTAGTAATTGACTTGTAATTTGAAAGACTACAGAATGTTATTAAAACTTCAGAAACCCCCAGAGGTTAAAGGTTATGGTTAGGCTGGGGGATTTCAAGCCTTCAAGGAAACACAAAGTCTGGAAGAGGGCTCCTTAGCCCTAAAGGACAGTGAGTGGTGGCGACAATCCATGACTATGACTGATGAAAACATTTGCAAAAGATAACTCTGTGCGCAGGGACCATCTGCCCTAACGTGGCAGTCTCTCTAGAAATACCTGCAGGCTGTAGTGAAGCAGATGCTATGACATAGGGGAGCAGGTTTGCCTGATCCTCCCTGGGCAAAGCCTAACTGACTTTGCTTGGGAGCAGAGGGGCGGGACTCACACAGCAATGGGAGGGGCCAGAAGGAGGATGAGTCTGGAAAGAGGTAAGGTTTGAAAAGGGTAGGTAGCCACTGCACAATTTCCTGTTATGGGTGTGTGTGTGTGTGTGTGTGTGTGTGTGTGTGTTGTTGTTGTTGTTGTTGTTGTTTTACTTTGGTTTGGTTTAAGTCTAGGTTCAAAGAGAAAAGGGAAGCAATACTATATAATCTAGAAATTCCATCTCTGGATGTATGGCCAAAGCGTGAAAGGAGTCTTCTGAAGAAATGTCTGTAGTTAATGTTCACAGCAACATCAACCATAATAGCAAAGCCAGAGCCAACCAAAGTGTCCATTTATAGGTGACTAGAGGGATGTGGTGACAGATACCCCATGCTCTCCCTTACAGGCGAATATAAAAACCATTGAACTCACCAAGCAGAGGAAAGCATCTGTTAGTTACAGCAAGAGTCCCATGGGGCTTGCAGTGGGGAATCCAGAATGCAAAGTAGGCTGAATGCTCCTCACTTTTATACCTCTAAAAAGTAAAAGGCTCAGCTAACCCTGGGGGTGCAAGCCTGTAAGCTCAGCTGTTTGGGAGAGAGGCCGAAGTAGGAGACGACGAGTTTAAGACATAATGTGGGCTATACAGTCTGGTTTATTATTTAGCAAGACCCTGTCTTCAAATGAAACTTTTAAATATTGCAATGATCCGGGTGGTGGTGGCGCACACCTTTAAGCCCAGCACTTGGAAGGCCGAGGCAGGTGGCTGTCTGTGAGTTTGAGGACAGTTTGGTCTACAGAGCAAGTTCCAGGACAGGCAGAGAAACCTTATCTCAAAAACAAAAAGGCTATGTATGTAGATCAGAAGCTCTAGGTTTGGTCTGTAGAACACACACACACACACACACACACACACACACACACACACACACACAGAGAGAGAGAGAGAGAGAGAGAGAGAGAGAGAGAGAGAGAGAGAGAGAGAAAGGGAGAGAGAGAGAGAGAGAGAGTAAAAAAATCCCAAGTTGAGCCAGTGTGAGGCAGGAAGTCTATACATCAAAGTGACATTTTGGCTGTGGTCACCCTTTCAGTCCTTACAACCACCCAGCATCTCACAGCTTGAACTGTTTGTAGGTTGTGTTCCTGAGACACCAAGCCCCCACTACCTTGACCACTGCAATTTCCTGCTTTTACATCACCAAAACCCCCACCCTCTCTGTCCTGCCTGTTTGGGGAGAGGTCCATATCCGGAATGGCCTGGCTGTTCCAAGATCTTTAGCTATTGTGCTGGAACCTGTGTACAAGACAAACAGACATTCTTGGGAGGGGCTCCTACACTATCTGGAGAATTCCAACCACTCAGCTGGGGAAAACTCACCTAAGAGTGTTAGGGGAGACTGAGAATGCCAGGCATCCTGAGGGTTGAGTGGCCAAGCCCAGCGTTTTCTCCTAGCTGAGGTGTAGGAAAGGGTCTCCTTTATGGTTGTTGTTGTTGTTGTTGTTGTTGTTGTTTTAAATCCTGTTTGTGTGTGTGGGTGTGTAAGTGCCGCAGCCTGAGAGATCAGTTTTCTCCTTCTATTATGTGGTTCTTAGGGATAGAACTGAGGTCATCAAGTTTGGCTCCAAGTACCTTTACCTGCTGAGCCATTTTGTTAACCTTCTAGTTTGCTGGTTATTCTTTGTTTTGGGGACAAGATTTTACAATGTATTCTTGGCTGGCCTGGAACTCACTATGAATGCACAGAGGTCGGCCTGTCTCTGCCTCCCTAGTGCTGAAATTAAAGCCACTTTTTTTTAAGGTTTATTTTTATGAGTATTTTGCCTGCATGCATGAATGTATGTCTCCAGTATGGGATCCCCAGGAACAGGTGTTTCAGACAGTTGTGAGCCCCCATGTGTGTGCTGGGAACTGAACCCTGGTCCTCTGCAAGAGCAACAAGTGCTCTTAACCCCTAAACCATTTCTCCTGCCCCTCCAGTTCATTCCTGATGGTATAATATGTGTTGTGGGTACCAAGATGCATCTCTCCATAGCAACCAGACAGAGTAGGAGGGCTTAGCATTGTCTCTGCTCTGCCTGAACTTGCTTTGTGTCTTTGGGCAAATTACTTGAGCTCTGAGCTTCAGAGTCTTTATCTGTGAATTGGAGGTTAGTATACCTTCCAGAGTTGCTAGAAGAATAGAAGACAGTGCAAGTCACATGCTAGTAGAATGCCCACACAGTGCAGTGCAGGTATTAGTCTAATAACTTCCATTATTCTTATTTGTGCCATTTGTTTTCTGTAATGCCAACACACACACACACACACACACACACACACACACACACACACACACACACACACACACGATTGCTATTAATTCTAGGGACCATTTAGTGTACAGTGGTTCTGTTTCTGGGCTCCCATGCCCTCTACACCCATACCAAAATCAAGCTCCTTATGTAAAGTGACATAGGATTTGCCTACCATGCTAAATCTCTTCTAGAATACTTTTAATACCCAACAAGAAATAAATGCTGTATAACGAGTTGGTCCAATGTGTTGTTTTAGGCAACAACACATGGGAAGAATCTGTACCTGTTTGGTACCAGCACGGCATTCTGGTATTTTTCCCATTATGCTTGGTTGAATCTGTTCATAGGGAACGTGAACTATGTAGGGCTGACTGCAGTTGGTGAAGGAGAAAAAGGATCCAGTAGCTAGTCCTGCTTGTTAGATGAGCCTCCAGTTAAGGTTGCCCTAGTTTCTACTTTTACATGTTAAATTAGTGGCCGAAGGCCCTGAGCCAGGATGCCTTGCCTCCAGCTTCCCCATTCATTCAGCGGAGGCCTTCAGACAAGGAAACTTTCTGAACCTAACTGGGCTGGGTGTACAAGCTTGCAATCCTGGCTACTCCAGTGGTTGGAGGAGGGTTATAAACTCAAGGTCAGCCTGAGTAACTTAGTGAGACATTGTCTCAAAATAGAAAGTGGGCTTGAGTATAAAATTCATTGGTAAAACACGTACCTACCATTCATGAGGTCTTAGATTCAGTTCCTAGTACAGCTAAATGATAGATAGCTGATTCATGACAGATAGAGAGATGGATGGTAGGTAATAGATAAATAAACAACTCTCTGAACTTCACTTTCTTGAGCCATAAAATAGTTGGAAGAAACCAGGCAGTTGTAGCATACATCTTCAATTCCAGTGCTCGGGAGGCAGAGGCAGAGGCAGGCAGATCTCTGTGAGTTTAAGGCCAGCCTGGTCTACAGAGTTAGTTTTAGGACAGCTAGGGCTGTTACACAGAGAAACTCTGTCCAAAAAAGTTGCAAGAATATCAGCTTGGTATGGTATGGTGGCATATACCTTTAATTCTGGGATTTGGAAAACAGAGGCAGGCCATGGTGCATTGTGAGTTCGAGGCCAACTTTGTCTGCATAGACCCATGGTTGTCCTGGCTTTACTTTAAACACTAGCTGCACTACCCTTGACCTTGGGTCAAGACCTCTCAGGGGGTGGCATATCAAATATCCTTCATATCAGGTATTTACATTATGATTCATAGAGTAGAAAATTACAGTTATGAAGCCACAATAAAATAATTTTATGGTTAGGGGTCAGACCACAACATGAGGAACTGTATTAAAGGGTCACAGCATTAGGAAGATTGAGAACCACTGACATAGAGAGTTGCAGGCCAGCTAGGCCTCCACAGTGTGATCTTGTCTGGGTGGTGGTGCCTCATGCCTTTAGTCCCAGCACTCAGGAGGCAGAAGCATGTGGATTTCTGAATTTGAGGACAGCCTGGTTTACAGAGCAAGTTCCAGGGCAGCCAGAGCTACACAGAGAAACCCTGTCTCCATAAACAAAACAAAACAAAACAAAAAACAAAAGCACACTTTAAAAAAATACTGGCTTCAAGGGCTTGTTTTAAGGAACCTATATGATTGTGTGTGAAAGTCGTACCTAATAGTTAGTGTATCATGGATAATAAGAGGTTCTGACCAGCCTTGGCCAACACCTTTGAGGACTCTGGGCTCTTACATTGATTCTCTGCTTTGACAGGACACCCCCATCACCAGTTCCAGACCAGCTGTCTTGTATACTGGCTTCTTCATTCAGCTGCATCATGCAGTTAGGTAGTTGGGAGGCCTGCAGTGGTAGCTGCTGAGGAAGCCCTATTTCTCACAATATTTCTTTGCTCTTTCTGGCTTTAAAATGCTACATGAAGACCAGGAGGCAACTCATGCTGGAGGGTCTGGCATTTCCTAGGCATCTTCTAGGTGACCTTATAGGGTCAGCACATTGATTTCCTATTCCTGCTCTAACAAGCCACCCACAATCATGGTGACTTACAGCAATGCCAGGGTATGTGCCACTAGCCCAGGAGGAAATGAGACATGGCAGGTGCTCCAATTAGAAGCTACCTTGTCCTATTGGAAAGCAGTTGGTCTTTTCTTTTGGGCACTTGTGAATACATCAGCTCCGTCATTTCAAAAGCCCTGCTATGTGTGTGATTCTTTTTCTGGAAGAAAGGCAGGAGAAAGTTAAACCCATTTAATACCTACTGCCTTGATCTGTTTCCCATCTTTGCTCCCTTCTGAGTCCTCCTACAGATCCCTGGACCCTCAGGCCCTCCTGAGGGCCAGGAACTGAATGGCATAGGCATGGACTGGCACTTACTGGTCCTGGGTTTTGGGATTGCCTAAGTGCAGTCTCAGTTCCTGGCTTTACTTTAAACACTAGCTGCATTAATAGAAGGATGTAGCCTTTGCTTACAGAAGACTAGATTTAGAAAGTTCAAAATAGTCTTTTTGAAAGTTCACTCAAAGCTTTGATATATTTTACAAAAAACAGAAAGTTGACTCCAAATCAGTGAACTTGGATGGGGTTGTGTGTGTGTGTGTGTGTGTGTGTGTGTGTGTGTGTGTGTGTGTGTGTGTGTGTGTGTGTGTCTGTGTGTCCGTGTGTCCGTGTGTCTGTGTGTCTGTGTGTTTGTGTTTTAGGTCAGTGAGAAAGTTACTAGATTGAGCCAGGCAGTGGTGTACACCTTTAATTCAAGCACTCAGGAGGCAAAGGCAGGCATATCTCTGTGAGTTCGAGGCCAGCCTGGACTTCAAAGAGAATTCCAGGACAGTCTCCAAAACTACAGAGAAACCCTGTCTCAGAAAAAAGAAAGAAAGAAGAAGATAGGAAAGAAAGAAAGAAAGAAAGAAAGAAAGAAAGAAAGAAAGAAAGTTATTAGATTCATTTACCAGTGCTATTGAATGGAGGAGGGGGAAAGCCATTTTATTTTGAGACAGAATTTCACTATGGAGCTTAGGCTGGCCTTGAATTCATGATCCTCTTGTCTCAGTCTCCCAGATGCTAAGATCACATGTGTGTGCCATTGTACCAGCTAAAGGTTATTATTTAGAATAATAAATTCTGCCTCCAAATCTTTATTTGGCTGTTCAGATCTTGGGAAACTTGTCAATGGGGGTTTCCTAAGACAGCCTGTGACATAGTTCATAAAATTAAATTCTGTGACATCTGACTCCCAGGGAAGAATTTAGTTACTCAGAATATTGCACAACTTTTTCTGGGAAAGGGCAGCCCATGAAAGGGAAATATCTACAGACAGCCCCCGTTGCTTATCTTCCACAAAGAAGGAAGATTATATTGTCATGCAGCTGTGGAGAGAGGAGATACTCAGGGATTTACTGGACAGAAGGGCAAGCTGGGGTTAACATTGGTTCATCCTGAGTCAAGGCCGCACTGTTGGATGAGTGAATCATAAAATAGAGATCAAGGGGATAGAGAAATGGCTCATGCACAAGCTGTTGCACAAGCATGAGGATCCGAGTTCAAATCCATAACATCCATTAGAAGCTAGTGTGGTTACTCAGACTTGTAACCCCAGTGAGGGGTTAAGGAAGAGCATCAGAGACCAGAGAATCTCCAGGCCTGCTGGCCATTTAGTTTGAGACCCTGTTTTGTGAAAATTTGATAGAATGGGATAAAGCAAGACAGCCAAGGCCTTCCTGTCCTCTATATACATCCTTTGGCATCCCCCTGCTTTCTTGCACGCACTCCACAGATGCACTCCACAGATACACACACACACACACACACACACACACACACACACACACACACACAATGGTAGTTAAAGCCAGTTAGTTGTGTAGCACATGCCTGTATTACCAGCACTTTTGAGGTGGAGGCATGAGAATCATGAATTCAAACTCACTGTAAGCTCCTTCTGACCCTCACCTCTCACTACCAAGTGTCACAAATGTGTGCCACAGCATCTGGCTCTTCCTCTATTTTTATGTACTTATTTGGGTCTCTGTTCCAAGGAAAACCACTGTTACCAGGAATTCTGTATGCATATACATACCTACACATAGTCATATATAAAAATAAAAATATATACAGTTAGGCACTGGTGATTTGTACCCATTGTAAATAGAATGTTTACAGGGAACAGAATAAAATCCTTCCAAAGTGATAAAGTTCTGCCAAGGGGTGTGTCTAAGATGAAGCTCATCTTTCTTCCAGGGACTCAACTTCTCTCTTGGTAAAAGTATCCCTAACCCATTTTAGAGGCTACAGCTCTCTCTCTCTCTCTCTCTCTCTCTCTCTCTCTCTCTCTCTCTCTCTCTCTCACACACACACACACACACACACACACACTCCTTTCAGCCTACACCAAATGGTTCGACCTTTTCCCCTGTTCATGCTGATATTGCAGAGCTGTGGAGTGAATTTTGTGGGTTTACCTTGTTTCTCTTATTTTACAGACCAGAAAATGTTGAATCCCAGAGGGGAGGAACAGCAATAGGCCTAGGGTTCCAAGGCAGCTTGTTGTTGATATTGCTCATGCTTTAAAGATGTTCCTCTTGCTTCTTCTTTGGTAGCACCGAGTACTTCCTGCATCTACCTCCTGCCCCAACTGTGTGTAGCCTGCAGAAGCAGAGCTCTGCCCGGATGGGTTGGGCTGTAAATTCTAACCAAAGCTCTGTTATTTGCTAGCTGTTTGTCTCTGGGGACATACACCACTCTGGGGAGTGGTGGCCACCATGAGCTTGGGCTTTCCTCTTTTTAGAGGGCTCTAATGAAAGATGAGATAGAAGGTGTCTACGGGAATATAGCACCCACCTGGCACACCTTGTTATGCAAATAGCTGCTTGCTATTTGGGTAATGATTTGCTGGATCTTCAAAGTTTGCACTTGACTTCTTAACTTAGTGGTTAACACTGACTGTGGCCTTGATCTAGGAACACTAGAATCACCCCAGGAGACAAACCTCATAGGACATCTGTGAGAGAGTGTGAAAGATTGGGTTTGAGGTGTGAAAACTTAACCTTAGTGTGGGTGGCACAATCCCATGAACTGAGATCCTAGACTGAATGACAAGGAGAAAGCAGACTGAACACCAGCCCTCTGCTTCCCACTGTGAAGGACTTGTAGCCTACACCTGTAGGCAGAATAAACCCTCCTCCCTTCCTTTAGCTTCTTTCCAAAGAAAGTAACAAATACATCAGTGAATCGGGACCAAGATTCAAAATGGCTTCCTTTTCCCCAGTGTAATACACTTGAAGAATCAAAGTGGCAGTATATATTTTATAAAACAATTTATTTAATGTGCATTGGTGTGAAGGTATCAGATCCTCTGGAACTGGAGTTTCAGACAGTTGTGAACTGCCATGTGGGTTCTGGGAATTGAACCCAGGTCCCCTGGAAGAACAGTCAGTGCTCTTAACCACTGAGCCATCTCTCCAGCCCCACATTATATATATAAAAATTCAGAACACCTACCCCCAGGCTCAGAGCCTGTGCTGAGGCTGACCAGAGGACAACCAATCTTGAGTATCTGCTGGACTTCTGAACACTTCTGTGTGGGGAGTCTACTGTCATTAGCGGATCACCTCAGTTTATACTTCTCAAACCTAAACCTAGCTAGCCCATTTCATTTTTCACTTCTCCTCTGAGGATGAACCACTTCCTAACAGTGACTTTTCGACTGTGTATTTTTTTTTCTAAGCTTTGCCCTCTTTTTGCAGCTGGGCAGTATGTGTGTGCATTGTATGAATAACTGTGTATAGGTGTGTGTGTGTGTGTGTGTGTGTGTGTGTGTGTGTGTGTGTGTGTGTGTGTGTGTGTGTTCTGTTGATGGAGCTACACTAACAACGTATGACTTTCAGTAGCTAGACAGTAAAAACTTACACTTTCATGGTTGTAGAGGTCGGAAGTGCAGGCAAGGTGTGTGTGTTCTCCCGATTGGTTCGTTCTGAGGGTTCAGGAAAGCTTCCTTTTCAGGCCCATCTTCCTGGCTGATGAATGGTTATTTCTCTGTATTCTACACACCTCTCTGTTTCAATTTCCTCTGGATTGGGCAACTCCCTTATGACCTCTCTTGAACTCTGAAACCTCCTATTGCTATTGTTATTATTACCATTGTTATTTGTAATGGCTTAAGTCATAAGCCAGGCTTCTGGGTATTAGGGCTTGGACAAATGAATCTGTGGGGAGGACACAACCTAAGCCCCCGAGTGTGCGTTCGTATGCTTGTTCATGAACAAGCGTGCACTCACTGAGCCATTGCGTCCGATGGACTTCACGTCCTAATACTTGGAAAGTAGCAGTCCTACTGCTTGGAAAAATTTAAAGAAGGGACTGCTTTCTCTTGTGTGCACAGAGAAGATTTAAAATCATTTTTCTCACAAATCTCCCACTGCTACAATAGGGTGGGTGTGATTATATAGTGGGTCACCCTTGCCTCACAGTGACCTGGAAGTTCTCCTCTGGTTCCTCATTCTTTGTTTATTTTCTTTTGGGAGCTTTGCTCTTGCCCAGGCTGTTCCCAGGCTCCTGGGCTCAGGGTATACTCCTGCTTCAGCCTCCAGAGTATCTGGGACATGGTAACCAGTATTGGTTCGTTGTGCCTAAGCAGGACCAGTGGCGTTCCTCAGTGTGTAATTTTCCCACCTCATCTTACATAAGACTGTTAAGTGGTGTCTTGAAATGCCTTCAGCTACACAGCAGAACATTCCAATTATTCCACAGAGCCCTAGAGTTCCCCAAGAGCTCTAGTATCACTAGGTCAGGCTTCAAGAAATTTCCCGATATACCCAAATGTTAAGCATATTTTTAAAATGTCATTTAGATGTTGTAAATATTTGTAGAGAAGACTTTAACTTCCCAGTCAGAGAAAGCCTCTTTGCATGGGCTCCATCCACTCTGGCTGTTCCTTCCTTGACCTGAGTGCACAGGAGGGTCCCAAGAGGTCTATGTTGCTGGCCGACTGACAGGCTGGCACCCTGCTTGCAGTCTGTGAGCTGTTTACTCTGTCATCAGAACAAATTGCTCTCCAAGTGCCCCCAGACCAGCTGGCCTCTCAGTATTGTGTATAGCCTTGATGTCCTTTTCCCACCCAGTTTACTGTAAACCTGGCATTTGTCTTTCTCATTAATGAAAATGAGTTCATCACGATGTTGAATTGACTTGGGATTCTGACTCACTTTCCAAGCAGCCAGGCTGTCAGCTAGGCCCTAAATTTTTCCAGGTCAACTTGAAGTTCAGGGAATGAGATGCGTAGGACCTGGAGGCAGGGTTTGGAGTAGATGGGTGTCCTCAGACCCTGCTCCAGGATAATGTAGCTGTGGGGTCTAATTCTGGCAGAACAAGGCAGGGAGCCAGCTGCGTTTGGGTCTGGCGCCTCTACTAAAAGTAAATACTGCTCTTTTCTTCATGAGCTATGGGGCGGTTGTTAGGTTTCAAACTTGGGACAAATGGCTCCCTGAGGTGTCTATTGACATATCAAAGCTGATGATAGCCTACAGGTTTCTTTCAGCATCCTCCTGGCTGGCATACCCACCACTGTCCCTGAACTGTCCAGCCCAGGGGCTGGGCTGCCCTTCCCCCAGCTCCTCTGGCCCCCATATAACTCAGTCATTTTGGCTATACCACTCTGTTGGCCTCCTGCTCTCTTGGTCCCTGGCTCCTCTTCTGGACTCCTAGCTTCTTGGCACTTCCTGCCCTCTGCTCTCCCCTTCCCCTCTCATCTCATGGTCTGCTGCTTCAGTCTGGCAGCAATGTCCAGTCTGTACTTTCCCAGATGTCTCTCTTTCTGCTTGTATTCTTTCTCCCTTATATCTGTTATAAAATCCTCAACACCTTAGCAAAAGTCTTTCTTTCTTTCTTTCTTTCTTTCTTTCTTTCTTTCTTTCTTTTCTTTTCTTTTCTTTCCCTTTCCTTTCTTTTCTTTCTTTCTCTTTTTTCTTTCAGTGGTGAAGCCACCTCAGTCAGCATTCTATGGAGTTATCGTATAGCCATTTAAAATGCATTGTACTCACACCAACCATTTGGGAGGCTGAGGCAGGAGAATCACAAGTTCAAGGTCTGCTTAGGCTGCAAAGTGAGCTCAGAGCCAGCCTGGGCAATTCAGTGAGGCCCTGTCTGGAATTTAAAAAGGACAGCAACACTAATAGAAGGGTTGAGGGTTCTAACCATTGGTAGAACACTTGCCAAGGATGTGCAAGGCCCTGCCTGGGTTGTATTCTTAGCACTACAAAAGCAAATGAATGCATAAGTAATTGAATAGAAGTCATTAAATAACATAGAAAGTGTTTGTGAGATAATGTGGAAAGAAGTTGACTATCACATTGTGTGCTTTTTTTTTTTCCTTGACTCAAGCTGGGAAGAGGGAATTTTAAGTGGGAAAAAAATGCCATCATTGGCCTGTAGGCAAGTCTATGGAGCATTTCTTGTTTAGTGATTGATGTGGAAGGACCCAGCTCACCGTAGGCAGTGCCATCCCTTGGCAGGTGGTCCTGGGGCGTGTAAGAAAGCAGACTGAGCAAGCCACAGGGAGAAGGCCAGTAAGCAGCACACAGCAGCACGCTTCCCTGCATTAGTTTCTGCCTTGGGTTCCTGCCCTGATTTTTCTCAGTAATGGAGTGTGACCGGAGAGTTTTAAGTTGTAATAAACCTTTTCCTCCCCAAGTTGTTTCTGGTCATGGTGTTTTACCACAGCAATAGAAACCCTAACCAAGACATATTCATTGCATATACTGTCTGGTCTCAGTTATACAGGACATGTATTTCTATTACTGATTTTTCTTTGCCTGTTGCTACACAAGCAGTCCTGAAGAGTTTGTAGTGTTTGGCCTGGTGTGGTGGGTGGCACAGACCTTTAAGCTCAGCTTGAGGGAGGAGAGGCGGGAAGATCTCATGGGGGTGGAAGCCATTTCTGTCCACATAATGAGTTCTAGGCCAGCCAGGATTGCACAGTGAGATCCTGTATAAAATAATAAAAAGGGCTATAGCTTTGTCCGGAATCCTTCCAATTCTTGCACTCAATAGCGCTGGCCTCTCTCTAAGTTTCACAAAAGCAGCAATAACAGATTACACCAACACCTCCAGGCTCTCTTTCTGCTCAGCCTTGGAGCCCAACAGAGGTCACTAACATTGCCTCTGGAAGGAAAGCCATTGCCCTCCCTGCCTGGGCCGACTAGGGAGGGGCCAGGCTTCTCTGAAGGGGACTAAAGTCCTTGTTGGTGTGAATGGCCTTTTAGGGAACAGAGGGAGGGCCCGTGGTGACATCACAGTCTCCAGTCCGGAGGCTCCTAAGGAATTTGTCCCGGCTGAGCCTGTGTGAGCACTGGAATCCGTCTGGAGAAAGAGGCGGTTCTGACTGCGGGCTTGGAAGCGCGAGCCCTGGGCTTCTCTGGGCAGGGTAAGATCTCATGGTCCTTTGCTTTCTGATCTGGAAGGGGAAAGTTCTCTTGAGGCCAAAGTGTTCTCGGAGGAGGGAGTCGGGGTCTAGATTCTGTTGCTGTGTGGTGGAGGCCTCTCCTGCAGCATGGTGGGCAGATGAGCACTCACTGTGTCTCTTTATTTCTTCTTGTGAATCCTGTCACGCTCCCAGGCTTGGTGCTAAGAGACAGAACATGCTGCATACGCAGACCGAAGCTGCATGTGTGACAGAAAATGCTTTAAAGACACTGTGTGAATAAGAATTTGTGTGCCCCTTTCCACAAAAGAAAGCTGCCTTAGTAGTATTCAGTGACTCTGGTAACTAGCTCTCTAGTTGTCTTTATGTGTTCAAGGAACTCAGTGCTGAATTCTACAGCCAGCCTTCCGTTTCCATGGCATGGGGTTCATCACATTCAATAGGGGACTTGGGGCTTTGTTCCTGGAGGTCCTATGACACTCCAGGATACCCTCCTCACGCTCTACTCCTATGCACAGGCTCATCTCTATATGTACAGACGGCTGGACTTACTTCTCCACTTCTAGCACAGTTTTCTTTTCTCTGGAATTTGCCTCAACATAGTAGGTTCAATTAGATCCACTGTGATACTCAGCTTTTATTCCTGTCATCATGACCAGTTGGCTAGGAGGAACCCAAGATTCAGAACTACTTAAAAGCAAGTGAGCCCTAGGTGGTAGCAAACGCCTTTAATCCCAGCACTTGGGAGGCAGAGGCAGGTGGATTCAGAAAGTTAGAGGCCAGCTTGGTCTACAGAGTGAGTTCCAGGACAGCCAAAGCTACACAGAGAAACCCTGTCGTGGAAAAACAAACAAACCAACAAAGGCAAAGATCTGCAGCTAAGTTAGAACTGAACTAGGTTTGTTTGTGTCTGCTGAATTTGTTACTTAAAAAGTTCAGGCTGCCAGGACCAAGAGTTCCTTATGTGGTCTTGATCTTGCTTTATTTCATGGGTGGGGCCTTCCTTCAAAATAGCCCTAGTGAGAAGTTTGGAGAGAACCGTATCTCTCTCATTCCTGGGAATCTGGAGCTAGCAGCCAGTCTCAGTTATTTCTGTAAGGCCTCTCCAAGAGAGTGGGGAAAAGCACCTTCAGGGCCAGCAAGGTGGTGCATGCCTGTCATCCTCACACTTACAGGACAGATAGCAAGCAGGTTTGAGGCTACATTGGGCTACAATGTGAGACCCTGTTTCAAAGGAAGAGAAAAAGAAATAACAGCTCTTTTAGCAATGGCCTCAGCAAACGCAACAACTCCCTTCCTTTCGTCCCTGCTCACTCCTCAGCCCACCACATAGTCTCCAGTTTCTTTCACAGAAAGCTCAAGCTGTAAATGTGCTAATCAAACAGCATCTTAACATTTTCCAGATGTCAGATGTGCCGCCTGACAAAGCGAGTCTGGTTTTCCAGCCTAGCTGGAAGTGGGAGGGCCATTAACAGGGCAGGTTGTGGTCCAGAAACTCCCTTACCTCCAAAATTCTTCATGTGAGTGGGAGCCAGGCCACAGGTAACTTTGCTCCCTGTTCGTGGTTTCTAGAAGGGTTTTTATCCACTTACAGCTCTGCCTGAGGCATTCATCAAGGAGAAGGCCTGTCTCGTGATTGATTCTCAGACCAAGCCCACTGAAGCTCTCTGGGGGAAAAAGGGGCCTGGGGCTACTCAACCGGATTGGGTCTCCTAGCCACCAATGGGTTGGAGTTTCATTATAAGAATTGTGCTCCCCACCCACCCACCCCCAGGTCACAGTAAGCTGTGATGGTTTCCTGGCTAGATGTGTTAGGGAGGGAAAGACACCCAGGCATTGTTAGTAATAGCCCCTTCCAGGGGTCATAGCAATGACCTGAGCTTTCCTGGTCTAAATTTAGCCTGCAGCTGCCTCAGGAAGGTTTGGGGTCTGCAGTCTGGCTGCCTGCCTTCCTTCAGCCACAAGCTGGGGGAGCTGACCTCCTTGTTTCCCACAGTCAACACAAACCCTTAATTCCACAGGCCGGAAGCATCTCTGCTGGGAGGTGGAAGAGGAAAGGCCTTTCAGGCCTGGAATGTGGCCCCTCTGCTGTACTTCCCTGAAGTAGAATTAACAAAGGAAGCCAGTATAGCTGTTCTGTGTCTTCAAGGGTGTGTGGACTGGCTGCTCAGCCCTCCCTGAGCTGTGCTCTCCTGTCTGCACACAGGGCCACAGGAGCCTGCAAGCTGCCTGCTCCGGACCTTCCACCAGCTCAGCTTTCTTTGTAAACTCTTTGCAGCCAGCATCATTTGCACCGTGGAAGAAGGTCCAGAACTTCCCATGGCTGCTGAGGCCAGTGGTACCACTGTTGGGCCCTTGTTCTTTTTATGTGAATGGGGACTCCATCTCCCCAAGGCTACCAGATCCTTCCTTTCTTGGGAGTGGGCCATCCCTTCAGAGCTCTGGGGACACTCCTTAGCCTCAAGCAAATATGTCACCATCAGGGAATCTCAGGTTGGGCCTCTAGAAGGACAGCAGTCTTACAGGGCGGTACTTAACCTCATCAGCCCATGTCCCCTCCCTCAGACCCCACAGCTTTCCTCTGTGTAGAAGCCCCTACCTGCAGCTCTGTGCTTCTCTGGGGCTGATGACATTCAGCCAGTAAAGGGTCCTAGGCAGCAGCCAAATTGTATCACGACAAATTGGTAGTTGTGAAGGGGGCATCCAAGTTCAGAAAATTAAGAGTTCAGAAACAGTCATCCTAGAGGCAGCCACGCATGGCTTGAAGAGCCAGTTCTTCACTATGTAGCAACTGTGCCCTGCTTACCAAACATGTGACTTATGCAAGCCAGGGAGGGTAAGAAGGGGGACAGAGATGTCCTTTGATTTCCCAGCTATGAGGAAGTTTTATTCTGTAACCATGCCTCTGTTCCTAGGCCAGCAACGAGTGCATATTTTTGATGGGACTTAAAAATAACTGGATTAAAGGATCAGGTCACCTATTACCTGGGGAAAAGCATTTCTAATTTAACTATAGTGGCTGTAGCAGGAAGTAATCTGGGTTATTCAGAACTGAGAAACCTGGCTATGCAGCGGGCACCTGGCGTTGGCACAATGTGGGTCATACTGTGCATTTAGGTTAGGTGCCTGGGAGGTGGTGGTGGGCCAGACACTATCAAGAGGGGACATACCCTGTGGGTAGTGAGGAAATGGAGTCACGGTGAGCAGAGCAGACATTGGAAGTGTTAGAACTTAAACAGCTACTCCCTAAAAAAATTAAGATGAGTTATTCTTTTCATCTTATGTGTATGTAAGTTATCATATGTGTGTAGTAGCCCTTGAGACTAGAAGAAGATGTTGGATCCCTTGGAACTGAAGTTTTCAGATGTTTATAAGTCACCATTGCGAGCTGGAAACCCAACTAGGTCCTCTGCAAGAGCAACAATGTTAACTACTGCCAACTCATTTCTCTAGCCCCCTCCCCTCCATTTTTTGTTTTGTTTTGTTTTGTTTTGTTTTTTCAAGATAAGGTTTCTCTGTGTAGCTTTGGAGCCTGTCCTGGAGCTCTCTCTGTAGACCAGGCTGGCCATGAACTCACAGAAATGGGCCTGCTTCTGCCTCCAGAGTGCTGTGATTAAAGGCGTGGTTACCACCCTCCCCCTTTTTAGTTTAATCTTGTATATGTGGAGAAGGGTGAGTGAAGATGCTCCAGGAGTCCACAGAGGGTGTTGGTTTCTTTGGAGCTGTTGTTATAGGTAGTTATGAGCTTCTGGGTGTAGGTGTAGCCAACTGAACTCATGTTCTCTGAAAGAGCATTATGTACTCTTAGCAGTGAGCCATCTTTCCAACCCCATCATGATGGGGAAGATGCAATGGCAGGATCGACTTGTGTTTACTGCATCCGGAGTCTGAGGCTGCCCCACCACGTCTGGGCATAGTAAGAATACAACTGGAGAGATGGCTCAGCAGTTAAGAGAACTTGCCGCTCTTGCAGAGAACCGGGATTTGGTTCCCAGAATCTATATGGTAGCTCACAACCATCCCTGACTCCTGTTTCTAGGGGAACCAAGGCCTCTTTCTGAACTCTTGAGGAACTTCATGCACATGGTGCACACATATACTGAAGGCAAACACTCATACACATGAAACAAATCCTCCTCCTCCTCCTCCTCCTCCTAGAAGCAGAACACACACACACACACACACACACACACACACACAGAGAGAGAGAGAGAGAGAGAGAGAGAGAGAGAGAGAGAGAGAGGAGAGAGAGAGAGAGCATCAACGTTTCTTTCCCTGGCAGTGAAGCATATCTTTCTGGTGTGTAACCTGCTGAGGAAAGGCACTTCCTTCTAGTTCTTTCTGACAATGGTGTGCTCAGCTGCAGGTCCAGGCAGAAAGAGAATGCTGCCATCCATCGCCCAGCTGGGCTGAGGTCAGCCACAAGTGTTGTGTTTTCTGTGCAAACTAGCAGGCTTCTAGGATCTTACATGTGCCATTGATTGTGGTTTGAGTAGTCCATACCTGAGGAGTTCATACTCCTGAATTCTCAGGAGAAGCAGAGACTTGAGTTTAGAGGTAGCTAGCCCAAAGGGCCAGCACGTAGAACCCCAGGGAAGGAGCAGAAACCACATCTCCAGGGAGTCTGCCTTGTCTGATTAAAGAAAGAAGTAGTGACTTTAAAATATATATATAATTTATTTAACTTTTTTAAAAATTTATTTTTATTTTATGTGCATATGTGATGGGTCCCCTGGAACTGAAATTACAGACAGTTATGAACTGCTATATGGGTGCTGGGAATTGAACCCTGGTCCTCTGGAAGAGAAATCAGTACTTTTAACCACTGAGCCATCTCTCTAGCCCCTATGTAACTTTTTAAAATGTGCATTGGTATAAATGTGTCAGATCCCCTGGAACTGTAGTTACCGTTGTGAGCTGCCATGTGGCTGCTGGGAATTGAACCCTGGTCATCTGGAAGAGCAGTCAGTGCTTTTAACCTCTGAGCCATGTCTCTGGCCCCAAAGTAGTAGCTCTTAAGCTGAAGGTCTGAATCTAATTTTACCTAAGGAGATTCAAGCTAACAAGGATCAAGGACAGAACCAAACAAATACTCTCTCACCTGTCCATTCTTCATGACCTTTCCCATATCACTCTGGAAGCTTCCTGTCATATTGAAAGAAAACCTTTGACACACTGAGTGAGATAAAATTAAGAGCTGTGTCATTTACTAGCCAGATGTGATCTTGGGAAAATGTCTCCTAAACCTCTTCATTCTAAAGGCATAAGGTAGTAAAGATCTCCAACTTAAAACAGAGAGGCCCTAGTCTTCAGTATGTCAGCTGAGAACACTCAGGGGTGTATACTGTGGCTTGCTGTGCAGCCTCACTCATAGCAGCATTTCCATGGCTGCTTAAGCACTGGGGATGGAAAGGTTCCATATCATAAACGAGATCCTTGTACAGGTGTTTTCAATATACTTGGGGTGGGGGAATCCAACCCAGGGGGTTCCTGTACCATTTTGTCCCACTGAGCTACATCCCCTCCCCCAGTGCACCCAGTACATCTTCAGGATTTGGCATGTCTTAAAAAAAATAATTTTGTTTTGGTTAGAGACAGAATCTCTCTATAGTCCTGGCTGGCCTTGAACTCACAGAAATCCACCTGCCTCTGCCTCCCAAATGCCGGGTATTAACTTTGTTTTTAATTAATTGTGTATACTTAAGTATGTTTGTGTGGGGGTATTGCATGGGAGTGTAGCTACCCATGGAGCCAAGAAGAGGTTATCAGGTCCTCTGGAGCTGAAGTTATGGAGCATTGTGAACATCTCATCTGTGTGATGGGAACTGAACTAGTGTTCTCTGCAGGGACAGTAAGTGCCCCTAACTGTAGAGCCATCTCTCCAGCTCCCAGGATATGACTTTTAAGGACATTTTATGAAAATTTTCTGCTGACTTTAGCCACAAATAGCATTTCCCAAATATGTTTAGCTTTGAACTAAAATAAACATTTAATAGCAGAGGTGGGGAAGGGCTTAGGAGAATAGAAAGTGCTTTTGGTCTGACATTTCTGGATCGATTCCTTTAATCTCTTTGTGTTACCACTTCTGTTCTGAAAACCATAACCCAATGCTATTTTCAAGAAAGTCAGTCTCCTCCGAGAAAGAAGTTAACATTGGTCATTTGCACTTTGGTGTAAAATTGCTTAAAAATAAACTTTTTTTTTTACATTTATATTAACCATTTTACAATTTTCATAATACATTTTAAATCAGTTTTCTAAGTTTAATTCTCAGAAAATATTTGAAAGATATTGTTAGCCCTCCTTACCAAGGCATTGCATCTGCAGAAGAGCTCAAAATCGGCTTGCCCAACAGAGTCCTTACTTGAAGAGCCAACACTGGCACTAGGACCTAAATCTTGGAGTTGTAAATTTTCTTAAACTGATTGGCTTGACTGTTGAACTTTTTTTTTTTTGATAAATAATGGCAGCTTTAGATGCAAAGGGGTTACTTGGTTATATTAAAAGCAGGTCTGGAGCCAAATTCTAGCACTCACATTGACATTTACTAAGCAAACAATATAAAATAGCTATAAAATCCTGATCTGGTACTCTCGCAGAAGCAAGCCTCAGCTTTCTGAAGTCCCCGAAGCCCACACTCCATTTCTCTTAAGAGGGAATGTTGTAGTTTGCAGAGGAGGGATTTTGTTACCACATTAAACACCCCATGTCTGCTGAACCCAAGGCTGGAAATCAGACTTTTAGTTCTCAGATCTCAAAATCTAGCAACCAGGAGGCTCTGTAAGCTAGGACCAACCTGGGGCTCACACTCTTTGTGCAAGGGTGGAATCTCCAATATTCTAACATTCATTATGCTACTAGACAAGCCACTAATTTCACTAATGGAAGCCCATTTCTCATTTTAATTATGCCAATTAGCAAATCCCCTAGAGTCTGCAGGGGTTTAAGGTAGCTGGAGGTGCTGGAGGAAGCCACCTTTTGAGTGTAGGATTTCTGTATAAGGTGACCACTTCTTAAGTTTCTATCCTCAGGATGGCTCTCTGCCTGCCCTGGAATGCAATTTAAATGCATTTCAGAAGCACACAGCTGCATTATATTATATTGTCTTTGCCCAAGAATTCCAGAGTAAATTGCTGACATCCTCAGTGGCTGCTGGCTATTCTGGGCAGCCAGTCGGAGGGCAGGCATTATGTACCATGGCATTAAGACTACCTGGAGGGTTGTGTGGGGCAGGCAAAAGATCACCCACAAGCCCTTAGCACCCTGCTTTTTCTTTGACCTCAGAAAACCCCACCTGCTGGTTTTTCACATCTATTATAGTAAAGGAAAAAACCTATGGAAGGGTTTTCCCGTCAATGTCACGGATGTGCGTTTTATCCAAAACTGGATTCCGGTTTACCTTATCTGCAGCCTAGAGAAAATTCTGGTTCTTCCCTTATCTTCAATGGAAGAAGTTAGCATTGGCCGGTTTAAGCAAGACATCATTTAGTGATGTCAAGCCCAGACTCCTGCCATCCGGGATTCCTTAGCCCAGTCCAGTTGCTAGTGGCTTTGATTGTATCAGGCCTGGGGCATTTGCTCTTTTGTCACAATTGTTGCCTAACTTTCTGGTGCTTGGCTGTGAATAGTTTAGTGCTGCAGTGTCAGTTTGAGCTTCTCGCTGGTGGCCAGTGAGTAAAGCAGCTGTCCCCTGAAGGGAATAGAATTGAGCATCAATCAGGAAGAGATCTCTTGAGTTTGTGGAAAGAAAAGGACTGGACTGTCTGTAACTCACAGGAAGGGAAACTTTCCTGTTTATGCCTTCTAGTGTGAAACTTAAAAAAAAAAAATTGGAAAGCAATCTCATCATGTTATACCATCAGCCCAAAAATATTTTGTTGTTATTTTACTAGGGAGAATCTCTCTGTGTAGCCCCAGCTGTTCTGGAACTCACTCTAGAGATCAGATCTGCCTCAAGCTCACCGAGATCCGCCTGCCTCTGCCTCCTGAGTGCTGGGATTATAGGTGTGCACCGACACACCTGGCCTCCAAATTTTTGCATTTCAAGCAATGTTTTTTAAAGTTACGTTTCATCATTTTGTGAGGTGGGGTGCACATTCATGCCATCTGCCATCATGTGTGTTGTGTGGAGATCAGAGAACAGTTTGCCAGGGCTGGCACTTTCTTTCTACCATGCAGGTCCCAGGGACTGAACTCAGGTCATCAGGCTTGGTGGCTGGCATTTTATCTTGCCTGCCCATTTAACCAGTTTTTAAAAGTAGCTTTTGTTGTTTTGAGGTAAGGTCTTGTTCTGTAACACAGACTGCCCTTAAACTCTTGGCAGCCTTCCTGCCTCAGTCTCTCAAATTCTGGGATTATAGGGGTGAGCTACCGTCCACAGTTATCATTTGGGCATATGTTTGTGTGTCTGTGAATGAGAAAGTATGTGAAGGCCTGAGGTCAAATTCCCATGTCCTTTGAATTTTTTTTTTTTTTTTGAGTTGCTCACTGGGATTTAGGGTTCTCAAATTAGGCCAGGCTGGCTGCCTGACAGCCCCAGGGATCCTCCCATGTCTGCATCCCCTGCACAGGGATTACAAGCATGTGCTACCACAGCTGGCTTATTTTACATTGGTTCTGGGGCCCCAAATTGTGTCCT
The DNA here is from genome assembly GCF_003668045.3 of Cricetulus griseus. Lineage (NCBI taxonomy): Eukaryota > Metazoa > Chordata > Mammalia > Rodentia > Cricetidae > Cricetulus > Cricetulus griseus. The sequence continues at coordinate 85,998,887 of NC_048595.1, read as the reverse complement.
CATGCAAGCTTTGTACTGACTGAGCTATTTCAAACCCCTATCTTTTTTTGTTTGTTTGTTTTAATCTCAGTTTAACAGATGACAGAAGACAAAGTACTTGTGTTGCCATTTCTAACTCAAAGCCCATTTTTTTTTTTTGATAAAGCAAAAATGTACTGCTAAATGCTCTTTTCAGGTTTTCAACATTTCATATCCAGTTGCTTCTACCTCCTGAAGTATTCATTTGTGATCTAGACACAATTTCTGAGTTCTTGAAAGAGCTGTCAATGGATCAGCTTGGCACATTTGAGCTATGAAGTGCTTAGGACAAAAGGACAGAGCTGATGCAGGAGTCAAAAACAAAACAAAACAAAACAAAAACAAAAACAAAAACAAAACAAAAAAAAACCCCAAAAAGCAGTTCCTTGAAAGTGCTGTGGAAGATAGGTAGGGCACTTCTATTTTAGTGACTAACAGGGCTCCAATAGAGTCAAGGGTTTCATTTGGCTTCACCCTACGTAAACTCTGGAATAAACTCATGCTCCATGAGCAGCACGGGAAATCCCACTTTTCTTTAGGACAGTGCTTGTCACCTGGGGCTTAAAGTTGCTGCTCACTTCAACTGCTCTACAAAATACAAATCCTGCCTGTCTAATGAGCATCATCGAGTAAATGCCTTTTGGTTCTCTTCCTTTATAGTATAGTGTCTTCCTTTGCAGTTGTTCTGAGGTGTTTCAGTAGAGCCAGGATTTTTTTTTTTTAACTTTATTGTGCTCCCACTACCCTCCTGTTACTTTCCACTTTTCCTTCCTAAAGTTAGAGAGAGAGAGAGAGAGAGAGAGAGAGAGAGAGAGAGAGAGAGAGAGAGGAGAGGGACAGGCTGCTTTTCCTGTAGTTCATCACTGGCTAGCTGAAACTGGAGGTTGGAAGTGACTCTCACCTTCCAGTGCCTTCCCTGGTTGATCTGTGTTTTCTGTAATCATTTTCCATGGAGGTAGCCAGCTTTGGCTGATGTTTACTGGAATTGAATATCTGCCAATAAGTTTCTACATTGAAAATTCCTGTTATTTAATTTTTTTACTCCTGCCTCCCAGTGCTGGAGAATGAACCTAGGGGGTGGGGTGACTTGCATGCTAGACAAGTGTATATCCTCAGTGTGTTCTGTAATTCTTCATGGTATGAGTAGAAGGTACTGACATCCACCTTATGAAACATGGTTTTGCTTTCATGGTTTTAGAATGTCAGTGAAGGGCTAAGGATGCAGCTTGATGGAAACACTTGCATTGCATGCACAAAGCCCCCACCAGCATAAAATAAAGGAAGGTGGCAGTAAAAACTGTTACTTAGGAGTGAATTTCTTTGCATCTATATCCAGAAATGTGCATTTAACCCCTACTCATGTTTTCTCTTTATTCTAGAAGCCTTCCCAGCTTTCTGAGGATGCTAACCAGCTGAGAAGCAAGCAAGACAACTGTGGTGACATTCACCTGGAGCCTGCTGCCAGCTCTCTCTCCCCAGATCACAAAAACATGGAAATTGAGGTGTCTGTGGCAGAATGTAAAAGTGTACCTGGCATCACCTCTACCCCCCACTCCAAGGACCACTCTTCCCCTTCTTATTCGCCCTCACACAATGGCCTCCTCACTGATCACCATGAGTCCTTAGATAATGATGTCGCCAGAGAGATCCAATATCTAGATGAGGTGCTGGAGGCCAACTGCTGTGATTCCTCTGTGGATGGAACTTACAACGGAATCTCCTCCCCAGAGCCTGGTGCAGCCAGACTGGTGAGCGGCCTGGGCTCACCTGCCTATACGCCTGCCACTACCCAGGCAGAACCCACTGAGAAAGCATCTGGCAGGCAGGTGCCTCCTCACATTGAGCTCAGTAGGAGCCCTTCTGACACCATGGCTGAAGGAGAAAGAGCCAATGGACACTCCACTGACCAGCCCCAAGGCCTGCTGGGGGACGGCCTGCAGGCACCTGCCAGCCCCAGCTCCTCTACCAGCTCCCACTGCTCTTCCCGAGATGGGGAGTTCACGCTCACCACACTGAAAAAGGAGGCCAAGTTTGAGCTGCGTGCCTTCCACGAGGACAAGAAACCCTCCAAGCTCTTTGAGGAGGATGAACGCGAGAAGGAGCAATTCTGCGTGCGGAAAGTGAGGCCCTCCGAAGAGATGCTAGAGCTGGAGAAGGAGCGGAGGGAGCTCATTCGGAGTCAGGCTGTGAAGAAGAATCCTGGCATTGCCGCCAAGTGGTGGAATCCCCCCCAGGAAAAAACTATCGAGGAACAGCTGGACGAGGAACATCTGGAGTCGCACAGAAAATACAAGGAGCGGAAAGAGAGAAGGGCACAGCAGGAACAGCTACAGCTGCAGCAGCAGCAGCAGCAGCAGCAGCAGCAGCAGCAGCAGCAGCAGCAGCAACAGCAGCAAATGCCCCTGTCTCAGCTCTGCACAGCCCCAGCTCCTCAGGAACACTTAGATGGCATTGAGCACACCAAGGAGGATGTCGTCACCGAGCAGATTGACTTCTCTGCTGCACGCAAACAGTTCCAGCTGATGGAGAATTCCAGGCAACCATTGGCCAAGGGCCAGAGCACACCAAGGCTGTTCTCCATCAAGCCTTTCTATAGACCTCTTGGATCCATCAACTCAGACAAACCACCAACCATCTTGCGACCAGCTGCTGTTGGGACACCTCCGGAAGACAGTAGCACACAGGCAGCCAAGGGGCAGAAAGTGTCATGTGTCTCTGACAGCCCGTCTGCAGGAGCAGGCCCAGGTAGCACTGCCACTCAGGGAAAGGAAGGGCCATACAGTGAGCCTTCCAAACGTGGGCCCTTGTCTAAGCTGTGGGCAGAGGATGGAGAGTTCACAAGTGCCCGGGCCGTTCTTACTGTAGTCAAGGATGAAGATCATGGGATTTTGGACCAGTTTTCAAGATCCGTCAACGTATCTTTGACCCAAGAGGAGCTGGACTCAGGTTTGGATGAATTGTCGGTGAGGTCTCAGGACACCACTGTTTTAGAGACTCTGTCCAATGACTTTAGCATGGACAATATAAGTGACAGTGGGGCTTCCAATGAGACACCCACTGCCCTTCAGGAGAACTCACTGGCTGATTTCTCTCTGTCTCAGACTCCCCAAACAGACAACCCCTCAGAGGGTGGAGAAGGGATCTCCAAATCATTCAGCGATCATGGCTTCTATTCTCCTTCCTCCACACTGGGAGATTCTCCATCAGTTGACGACCCCTTAGAGTATCAGGCTGGGCTCCTGGTGCAGAATGCCATTCAACAAGCCATAGCTGAGCAGGCGGATAAGGCTGAATTGCACACTAGTAAGGGGGGATCAGAACAGCAGGGACCTGAAGCAACAATGGAGGAAGCTGAAAGCCAGGCTTCTGGCTCTGAGAAACCCCACAGCATGTTTGCACCACCTCAGGTGTCCTCTCCCGTTCAAGAGAAAAGGGATGTATTACCAAAGATCCTCCCTGTGGAGGACAAGGCACTCAGGGAAAAGGGGCCCTCCCAGCCACTGACAGCTGTGCAGCCCAGTGGGCCAGTCAACATGGAAGCGAGCAGGCCTGAAGGAGGCTATTTCAGCAAGTACTCAGAGGCAGCTGAGCTGAGAAGCACAGCCTCCCTCCTGGCTACGCAAGAGTCTGATGTCATGGTTGGGCCCTTCAAACTGAGGTCAAGGAAGCAGCGGACTTTGTCCATGATTGAAGAAGAGATCCGAGCAGCCCAGGAAAGGGAAGAGGAGCTGAAGCGGCAGAGACAAGTGGCGCAGAGCAACCCGAGCCCCAGGGCCAAGAATGCCCTATCGCTGCCTTCTAGAACCACCTGCTACAAGACTGCTCCAGGTGAGTGACAGCGGCATCCTGTACCCAGGTGTCACACAGAGCAACTGCTGCTCACACAGTTATGTGTAGAGCCTCCAGTATGCCTGTGGCAGGAGAATTTCAGCAACGGGGTGTTAGGGTGTCCACTGTAAACATGTTAAGCTTAGGTGGTGGTTGTTATTTCTCAGTGGATTCAGGGGCTCCTTGCCTCTCAGTATGCCTTGTCTTGATTTATTGTACAGACTCTTTTTTTCTTTTCACTTGGAGGGCTGCTTCTTGGCCAAGTGTGGCATAGATCTTGGTAGAGTGCACCCATGTGCCATCTGTGTCTTCAAGTCAGTAACTGGACCTCCAAAAGCTAGATTTAAATTAAACCCGTCTAATTTGAGGAGTGTGTTCTACCAACCCCTTTTAGGATGCCGGCTTTCTTCCCAGCAGTGATGGTCATGACTCAGGGTTACAGACTGCAGATATTCCGTCCATCTTCTCTGGCTTCCTTTATGTGATCGTATCAATGATAGACCGTATATAAAGTAGTGATCCCATAAGATACCACCCAGTGTGACATGATACCCATCATGGTTTCTAAGTCTACTCTGTGATGCTCACACCACAAGATGGCCTTACAATGTCTTTCTCAGACATTTTGTAACAATGTTTCCCCAACCTCCCAACTTCAGGCTATACATGTGTTTACTCTGGAATTAGGTCCTCTTCATCCATCCTTGTCCATGTAGAAAAGTGAAGTTACTACAAGTCAAAGGGCCATATTTAATCTCCCTTCATTGTCTGAGCAGCCCCTTTCTTGAATTGTTGGTATAGATGGCTGCTATCAATTAGGGCAATGCTGTGGATGCCAGTGTGGCTAACAATGTGATCAGAAGCTTTTGTTTCCCATGTGGATATGATAGCAATTGGAGATCTGTTCATCTTACATTAGAGATGTGCTTCTCTTGGTGTGGTCAGAGCTAGTCCGTGCATTGTTATGGTTCATGCTGACATAAATGCAGACCTTAATTTCCATACCATCCTGACACCCAAGTGTATTATGTGTTTTACAGTGGACTTGTGGGGAAACTGATCTTTCATCAAAGACAATTTGAGAAGCATTACGTTAAAGTGTAATTACTGTTTAACTTGAGTCATTAGTTCTCAATTCCTTCATATTGACACTTTGACCTCCATGAATCTACAATGGCACAGGATCAATCACTCTATCATTAACTTCTAAATTCTGAGATAATTTCAAACATAAAGGAAAGCTCTCATGTAAAGTACAAATACGTTTTTATTCTGGGCTGTTTGAGAATCACTTGGTACCACAATGGCCTACTGCACAAGTTTTGTAGCACACTCCACATTGCGTCTTTCTGATGCTTTATATGATTACATTTCACCTTTGGTAGGGAAGGACCACCAAATTGATGCTGCATCCTCACAGTGTCTAAGCAAGTAGCACATGGTGTTAGATTCTTCCAGGATGGGCAGATCGTAGCTTTGACCATTCAATATTACTTTTGATCACTTGATTAAGGAGTGTTTGTAAGGCTTCTCACAGAGAAACTATGTTTTCCTTTTGTAAATAATACATATTTTACTTAGACACATCTGACCTTGGAATCCTATTTCTTATCAGACTCAAAGTCTAGAATTTATTTACATCAATATAGTCTCATGGAATCCCATTACATTCAATAGTTTGTTATCGTTCATCTTGTTATTTTGACCCTCATTTTGTTTAGTTATAGCAATGGGAATCCCCTCCAGGTCACTTGTTCGTCTTTTTGAGAAGCAGTTCTTCAAACACTTCCTTACTTTCTGTTATTGTACGATGCTCCATTTTACCCAGTACTTTCCCAGCCTTGAAATCAGTCTTACTCTCAAAGAGCAAAGAACATTTATTCTCTTACTATAGAACAGGATGTATACATCAAGATTGGCATACACATTAATGTTGACTTATTAGTGCTTACAGGCAGCCTCGATAGGCAGAATTGGAGATTAAACATCTACTTGTATGTCTATCTTATCTAGTCATCTATTTATCTATCTATGAAACCAAGGATTCATGCATCTTTTCCAAAAATTGGTGAGTGTGTGTTTGCGTGTGTGTGTGTGTGTGTGTGTGTGTGTGTGTGTGTGTGTGTGTGTGTGTGTGTGTGTAAGAGACAGACTGTGAGTATGCTCTTGTCATGGTATGCATATTTCGAGGTGAGTGGATACCTTTCAGGAATCAGTTCTCACCTTCCACCTTGTTCCTGCTTCTGGATAGTATACCTCAGGCTAGCCAATTTGCAGGCTTCCCTATGGTTCTCCCATCTCTGCTTTCCATCTCTCACTGTAGAGATTCTGGCAACACAAATGAGCACTATTGCATCTAGCTTTTTGCTCAGGTTCTTGGGATCCAAACGCAGGGGTGCATGGTAAGTAATTTTACCCACCCAGGGATTTTTAAATTCTTATTTAATAGGGTTGTCCACATTTGTCATAAGAATTTCTTCCCTGGTGAGACAGACCATTTCTACCCCTTCTTTATAAGCTCCCAAGGTCAAATCAAGGACAATTCACCAAAGGTCACCCTAGGAACCTATGAGTCTGTTGAAGTTGTTTACAGAGCAAGAGTGTAAGGTTGCTTACTGGAGCATATTGACCCCAAAGCTGCCGCTCTGAAAAGTTTTTACCTAGCTTGGATGATAGCTTCCCCATAGCTGTGTAAAATCCTCCCTTGGTTAGCCTTCCCAAGTCTATGTATTCTAGAGACTCCTGAGATCTGGAGGCTGTGTGCAGAATTGCATGCAAATGCCTAGGAAGGGCAAGAGGGAGTAGTGGGAATCTCAGATGAGAGCTCAGTGACTGCCCCACTCCCACTTCTTTGAGGGAGCAGTCAACATACTCATTAGTAATGGCCTTCTGCAAGCAGGTACAGCTTGTCTGATGCAGATGTCAGCTGTTTTGTTGAGAGGAACTTGTTCTACAAAACACTTCCCTTTCCAAATTTACAGCTTCTCTTTCCATAGTTACAACTTCTTGATACCCTCAATATGTTATTTGTTAGGCCTCTCTAACCACACCATTTAACCAAATTCCTGTTTTCTTCATCAAATCATATACCAGTATTAATTTCTAGGTGATCACTATGTGCCCCTTCCCCTTGGTAAAGAGACCCTATAAGTGTCACTGCTGTCCCTTGTCCACCTTGCTGTGACTCACGGTGGATCCTCCCATCCTTCTCCAGGCTTCACGTGTTTTTAGACCACCTAATGACTCTTGGACTGAAATGCTCAGGAAGGAAAGGGAAGGAAAGGGAGGTGGAGGAGGAAGAACACAGGGACATCCTTGATGGGTTTTTAATTCCTTCTGGTCACAGGCCAGAGCCAGCTGAGCGCTTAAGGCAAGAAAACTGTCGGGGAAAGTTTTTGTCTGTGGTTAGCCACAAGAACTTGGCTTTTCCTGGCAATTCTCAGTTGTCACATTCACTTGAAATTGAGGTTGAGAGCTGGCTTGACATGGATGGCAATTAAGCATCCTGTCCTGGAGAATAGTGTTTGTACCACTTGATTTCAGCCTCAACTTGGGAGCTACTGCTCAAGCCAAGTGATGATGATACCCAGAAGTTGGCAGCCTATGAGCATCTTGGTTCTTTCTGCTTACATGGAAGACAGGTACCATAGTTCCCTCACAACTACCAGTCACAGACAACTCTGCCTACCCCGCCCCCCTTGTATTGTTTCATTATAAAACCTTTTCTAAATTCCATATGGTCAATGGATAATTTGAACCATTTTGTCCACTATAACAAAACACCTTGTGCTGAGTACCTTACAAACAATAGAAATTTATTGCTTACAGTTTTATAGACTGGGATGTCCAAGATTAAGTTTCTAGCAAGGACCCATATCCTAGTTTATAGATGGAACCCCTCTTGATGTCCTCAAGTGGTGGTGAGGAGGAAGATGGCTAGATCCCTGTGGCCTCTTTCATAAGGACATTAATCCCACCCATGTTAATTCAGACCTCATGGTCATATCACTTCCCCAAAGCTCCCTCCTAAAAGCATACATTGGTAACTGCATTTCAGTGGATGCATGAGGTTCCCAAATAACCAGATCACAGCAGGAATATTTTGGATTCTCCACTCAGTCTCTCAATGGAACCTCTCACCCTATTGTCCCCAGCTTCTACCACATGAACAATTGTTCAGTGTGAGGACATGCTGCTACTTTGTCTGGATCCCCTAGCTAATGTACCTATCAGGTTTCCCTACCAGGATTGGGTTTGCCCTACAAGAAGCCAGGGTCCCCTGTTTGCTCTTGATCTACAGCAACCTGGTCCCAGTTTCTCTAGAACCTTCTTCTGTGTGGTTGCTGATCTCCTTCCCCATGTCTTATTCACAGCATTCATTTTTGTCCCTTTAAAAAGACAGTAATGGGCTGGAGAGATGGCTCAGTGGTTAAGTGCACTGACTGCTCTTCCAGAGGACCCTGGTTCAATTCCCAGCACCCGCATGACAGCTCACAACTGTCTGTAGCTAACTCCAGTTCCTAGGAGCCCCGACACCCATGGCAAAACACCAGTGCACATAAAATAAAAATTAATAAGAGAATTTGATAGAAGAAGAAGAAGAAGAAGAAGAAGAAGAAGAAGAAGAAGAAGAAGAAGAAGAAGAAGAAGAAGAAGAAAAGAAGAAGAAGACAGTAACTGACAGATATGATTCCTACCTTGAATCCCAATACTCAGGAGGCAGAGGCAGGTGAATCTCTGTGAGTTCAAGGCCAGCCTGGTCTACAGTGTGAGTTCCAGGACAGCCAGGGCTGTTACACAGAGAAACCCTGTCTCGAAAAACAAAAAACAAAGGGACAGTAATTTATCTGAGTGTATGATCTGTCCTGGCCTTGTTGTCACACTGAACACAGTCATAATATGATGCACATAGGCCCCATGCCTTCATATTTATAGCCAGAATATGCAGAAAAGACACCACAGCTTCCTAGAATTACAGCATGAAGAGAGGAACCAAAATTAAAGTGAATAAAAATTCACTTTTCTTTCTCTCTGCTCCTGGAAACCTCTGGAGTATTGCTTGGCCAGAAGGAAGCTGACACATTACTCTGGCTATCTGTGGGTTAGTACTTCTGGCTTCAACATAGGTTTTATGAATGAAATATTGCTAGGTTTCTTCTGCACCATGTCATGTTTCCTGCCAGTAGTGACTCAGTTGGTTTTCTGTGTGATTCAGATCAGATTAATGATATTAGGTGATGAAAAATAATGACTTATCCCTTATCTGGTAGAAATCATACTGGCTGTATCTGAATCCTAAAACCATAAGCAGATAAAATCCACTGTGTATGCTAGAGATGTACAAATTCTTCCTGTTGTTAGCTAAAAATCTCCATCAGCTAGGTGTTGAAAAGATGTTTGGAAGGGTTCCCCCCTTTTATAAGAGTGATGAAGGCCTATAATTCCATCTGCCTGTGAGGCTGAGGCAGGGGACCTCATCTTCAAAGCCTGTGCTTGAGTGAGCTAGAGGTCAGTTTAGGCAGTTTAACAAGATCCTTTATCAAAATAAATAAGGAATAAGGAATAAAGGGCTGGGGGAGTTCAGTGGTAGAGCACTTGCTTAGCATGCACAAGGTCATAGGTTCAATCCCCATACCCAAAAAAGGAGGGAAATAACAGAGAATAAAAAAGACAAGATGCCACTATATCCCTTGACAGGTGTATGGGCCTGATTTGAAGGGGAAGCCCATACGTTAAGGTAAAATACCCTTGAGAGAATGGGGTGTCGGTTCACAAGCATCTTTTAAAACTCCAGCGATAAGAGCTCCTCAAAGTCTTTGCATATTGTGGAGGCCAACAGACAGTTCTCAGTGCTTGTATCTATTATAAGGTACCCAGGTTTCACTTCCAGGTTCTAAGAATGTCAGGGTAATTCAGGGAGGTGATGAGCGACTTTGTTTTCTGATAGTTTCTGTTTTCACATCAGATGTTGATTTGACACAGCAAGCTGGCTGGTTTTCGAGATGAAGTGTTATATTATGGGGAGTGGTTAGGAAAAAAAGTAGGTGTGAACTGAGCCTCACTGCTTGGAGTATCTGCCCATGTCTCTTAATGGTGTGACAGGATTAGGGTCACTGTACACCTTGCATAGAATGAGATGTAGACAGGCTTAGTGACGTGTGTCTGAAACCCTAACACTTAGGAGGCTGAGACAGGAGGATTACTGGGTCAGCCTGAACTGCCTGAACAACATAAGAACTTGTCTCAACATGCCCCCCACCCAAAGAAAAATTTAGAGGGAACATTGTTGTCAGTTAGAATTATAGTTCTGCATGAAATGATCCATTACCTTAATATAAAAAGTATTAACTGGGTTGTTACCCCTTCTTCTTTATTATCTTCAAATGTCATAAAATTGTAGACAGAAAAAAGTACTGATGGGTGTTAAAAACAATACCTGTGCAATGGAGCCTGGTGGCTTGTTCTGTGCTAAAAGAACCAGAGGAGGCCAAGCTTCGTCGCCCCCACTGGCAGCTGCTCAGGAGATTCTCCTAGACTGTAAGTGGAAGAAGCCTCGCTGTTAGGAAATATGGCAAGCCCAGTTTAGACAGCCCAGAAACATCCAGCTGGCTGTGTGAAACAGCATAAGCTTTATGTGGAATGTCCAACAGGTGGTTGGTGTCCATTGCTCTGTTTCCTGAACATTCTTTGCTGAGTAAATCTAACCATGCTAGCCACAACTTAACAAGACCTTAAAAGCAGTATGCAATATTAGTTACTTCATTCTTATTTTCCCATTTGCCACTTACTGCTCCCAGTAGCCCTTTAAGATACAAATGATATGAAAACATGAGGCTATATGCACAGATGTATTAGGGTGAATGACTAATGTGTAGCCCATAATGGTCAGGATATCTTTAATGAGTAAAGGCCAACCAACAGGAAACCAGAGTGAGCTGAAGCAGCAGAGAAAAAGAGAGCTACCATGTGCCTTGGCTATCCCTTTAAACCTTTCCCACATCACCCTGACATCACCTTGACCACACCCTGAGGGGCATGGTCAGGCACACCTGCAGCCAGCCCTTAGGAGGTGTGGTTACAGTGTCTCCCTACACAGATATGTACACACAAATATGCACACACACATATCTATCTATCTATCTATCTATCTATCTATCTATCATCTATCATCTATCTATCTATCATCTATCTATCTATACCCATCCATCCATTCATTTATCTATGTAGTTCTAAGCTATCAATGGCCTATATGTAGAGATGAAGCACCCTGGTGATCTGGGTGGCTTGGTGTTTTCAGAACTAATGTCAATGCATTAATTACAAATAGTGTAAATTCCCGGCACTACCCAAATATTTAGGCAGATGGGGCATGTTAGCTGTCTAGGCTGGTTGCCTTGTGAGTTTTCTCTGCCAGTTCATTTCACAGGAAGATGCTTAGCCAGAGTCAGGTTCTTACCCCAAATCTACAAAAGAACTGGATTAATCTGAAGATGAGCAGGGGTTGGAGTTCACTCCTTTCACTGAAGACATGCTTGGTGTTTTGAGATTGAAGTCAATGACATTTGGTCACTGGTAGTTCTCTGTTCTTCTGTGTTTTCTGTTCCTTTGAGCTTCTCTGTTTTTTCACCGATCTGAACCCCGAAAATGTCTTTTCTATTAAGTAGGCACCATTTCAAAAGGAATCGATAAGAAAAATGCACACAAATGCAGTGTTATTTTTGGACCTTACTCTCAAAGGTTTTGAAAAAGGTAACTATCATGCTCAAACCTGTCATTCTCCATCCTGAGAAGGATTAGACTGCAGGCTATTGTGTGACAAGCCTGCACATGATCATGGCTTTCAGATAACACCATTTTGGAGAAAGCAAACCCTTTCGCTTCAGTTTAACTCCTTCCTATGGAAGCCAGTTCATCCATCTTCAAGTTGTGTTATCTCTATTGCTGACTGATCCTGGGTATCTGCCTTGCCTCTTCCTGGTTGTGCTCATACCTTGTGGGTGGCACCACATGGGTTCCTCATTGCTAACAAATACATGGCTACTCTGTGTTCTGGGAATTAAGAAAACTCTTTCCCAGGAATCAGACTCAGCCACAAATAAGGAAAGTCTACAGTCTTAATCTTACAAAGAGGAAGTGAATCAAAGGCCTAATTCTTGCAAGGTCCCCGTTGAGAAATGTGAGCTAATCAAAGCCAGCTTGGGAGCAGGATGTCCCGACCGTGACTGTTGGAGCCTGGACAGGATATGACTGCAACTCTTACTAGTTTTGTGTTCTTCCCAAGGAGATTGGCATTTCGGGTGCATTTGATCTCTGTGAATAAGCTTCTTCTGAGGGTGTGGAAGACTGACTGGAGGAGTGGGAGGAGGCGGGAGCAGAGGAGAAAGTATCAGTCAGACTGTGAGAGATCCAAAGAATCCATCTGCAGTTTAGGTCATGCTCTTTTGTTTCTCTTGGCTTTGACCTTCAAAGTCGTATGCATCTGACGTTTGGTCTCCTGGACAGCACCAGTCTCTTTCTTCTTTCCCATTATCCAAACATAAATTTATGAATTATACAAAAGAACTAGTCAAGGAAGATAGGTGCTTTTAGTGACTCAGTCACTTTTCTGGAGTCACAGCTGAAGTTCAGTTCCTTGCTAGCTCTGTGAATACTTCATTTCACCTCTACTATTTCCTCGACAGTAAAAATGGGAATAGTATAATAACAACCTTGCCCAAAATTTAAGACAGTCTCTGGTACATAAAAGGCTCCTAAGACTCGGTATTACTGGACCAGAGTGGTACTCAGTGGTGGAAAGCACTTGTTCTTTTGGACTACCCCGGTTAGGTTCCCAGCACTCACGTGTTGGATCACAGCCATTCACCTTTAGTTGGAGGGGATCAAAAACCCAGTTCTGATCTCTGAAGGTCAGATGTGCATGTGCTTTGCATAAATGCATGCAGGCAAAACTCATACACACAAATAAATCTTTAAAAATATTTTTAAGGTTTGTTACTATTGATTTATGGTTGCTGCTGGGCTTAAGAAAAGGACTAGAGAGCCCAGCAGAGCCACTGATTGGATGAGCTGTTCTTTCTCATTGGCCATGACCTTGACTTTAATACCTCACCATGCTTTTTGAGTCACTTTCACTTCTAGTTGAGAACTTCCTTAGAATTAAGGTTTCCAATGTAAAACCTGACTTTGGGAAGGAGTTTTCCATAACCTTGTCAAAAACCAAAGAATGACAGAGTCCGTGCTAAAATGTACTTGGTGGCAATAAATTTACACATACTACCATGAAAGTGTTACCTACCTCTTTAAGAGAGAATCTCAGGACACACAACACTTTAATCCCAGCACTTGGGAGGAGGCAGATCTCTGAGTCAGAGGCTTGCCTGGGCTACCATGTGAGTTCCAGTGCAGCCAAGGTTACACAGAGACACCCTGTGATGGGATAAAAGTTGTGCACCACCACCACCCCGGCCTCATCTCTATTTTCTAATTGCATCTTAAATCATCATCTTCAGAGAAACAGAGCTTCTCTCTCCTAGGGTTTCACCTCCTTCCAGTAAGTTTCGGAGTTGCCCCAGAATCAGGAGTTCCTCACCCCCTGCTCCAACTTACTTCGATACAACTGCATTTGACAGTTCTTCAGACATATTCCACCTTCCAGGTGTTTCTTATGCCTGACTATGTTTATGATCTAAAAGTCCCCATTATCCCATTCTCCCACCTGGCGCCTTCAGAGGAAGAGATGAAAGAAGGAAGATACACTCTCGGTTTGGGCGTGTTTGGGCGTCACAGCAGGAGGCACACAAGCCTGTATTGGGGGCTGGGGGTTGCTGGTCATTCACCAAGAAGAAAGGGAGTGGAAAGTGCAGCTCTGAGCTCTCTGGGGGCTTGAGTGGCTTTAGATGCTTGCCGACTCACACTAAGCTGTGTGAAGAAAAGAGCCCATTCACGTCATCTGGTGGGTGTTTTTGTTCGGTTTGGTTTGGTTTTTTTAAATTCAAGTGGGTGATAGCTTTTTCTCTTGAGAAATGTTAGAAACAAAGGATCTTTGAGTTATGATCGCAGACTCCACAGACATAGGCTGCAATAATCACCCAAATTCAAACTTTTGCTTTACATACTTATAGGAAGACATCTAAACTTCTGGAGTCTGCATCCCAGGCTTTCTCGAAGTTAGGGATGGTCCTGAGGAAGACTTGAGTTGTCAGGGATGACATGTCCCAGCAGACATAGCCTTCCCAGCAAATCTGGAAGTAGGAGGAATTACAGACTCTTTTCTCTGCCTCCTGTCAATACAGCCTACCCAAGGGAAACCCCAAAGCACAACCAAGCATGGACGCCTTCTGTGGATGAGGAGATGCTTTAACTATTTCTGGTACACATAGGAAACACATTCAGACTTTCTGGTTGCTTTTGCCTGTCTTGGGAGACAGCACTGGGAAATTCTATTGCCCTTCTAGCTTCGGAGCCTGCCTCACTGTGCTGCAGCTGTGAGTTTTGACATTCATAAACTTCTTGAGTGTGTGAAGGTTAACATAAGCAAGTTGATCCATTTATTTCTGCAGGAACTGATTATATTTAAAATAAATATTTCCAAGCTGAGTGTGATGGAACACCTTTGTAATTCCAGCACTTGAGAGGTGGAAACAAGAGAATCTGAAGTTTAAGGCCAGCCTGGGCTATATGAGACTCTCAAAACAAAAATCTGGTTTATAAATTTTAAGATTCATTTGTGCTGAGGCAGATGCATTTTGGGAAGCTGAGACAGGAGGATCGCCATGTATGGCTGAAAAATGAGGGCATGACTGCTCCAAGGTATGGTTGAGGAGAGGGTTTTATTACTGATATGAGGGAAAGATATCTGGAAGAGACCAGACTGAATATGGGCATCAGACTGAAGTAGGCCATGGGGAAGGAAATAGTGGGGGTGGGGGAGCAAGCAGATCAAGAGAGATTCAGGAGTGGAGCCAGCCAAGAGAGCAAGAGACCTCTGGTCCAAAATGCTGTTATATAGGGATCAGAAACAGAGGGAAGGGATCAGAAGCCCCACCACTGGGAGGGAGAGGTTTTGGGTAGGGAGCAGGGTGAGAAGTGCTGGCTGGAGCCACAAGAGCTGAGTGAGACTTGTTCAGGTATTTTGACCTAACAATGGCAATGTAACCAGGGGTGGATTTCAGGGGTCAGGGCTGGGCAATCCCAGGGGAGGCTATTCTGCTGCTGATGGACAGTATCTGGTGCTGACTGGTTTTGATTTCCCATGTCTTTCCTGTTTGCCTTCTTCCCCACAGCTAGTGCCTGGGGAAGTGCTACTTAAGTCCAGGCAATCCTTGATGGAGCCCAGGGCCTCACACAACGGGGAGGCAAGCACTCTGCCTCTGAGCTACATACCCGCCCCCTTTCTTTTTTTGACAAGTTCTTACTGTATGAGTCCAGGCTGGCCTTGAACTTGAGAGCTTCCTGCCTCTCCCTCCCTAGTGATAATAGGATTACAAGAATTTACCACCACACCCAATTTAAGCTCTAAGTAAATCTGCTTTTGTGACCTGCTTTTTCTTATTTCCCCTTTACTGTTCCTCTGAATTCATGGCAAAACATGATTGGTAGTGACCAAATAATACTCCATTACTAAATAGGACCACTATAACTGTTCTTCCACAGGCAAGTAACTTGGTTTAAATATGAAAAAGAAAAAAGGAAATTCTGGTATACAGTTTTATGCCTTTGCTTAGACATTGGCTGAACTTGTGCCAAGTCTTTTCTTGGAGTTGGTCAACTAGTATACATTAAAGAATTGTATTTCTTGAACCATTTTCCTTCTGATATCAGTAGGAATTCTATGAAGCAGTGTTCTCCTGTTAAACGAATTTGAGTGATCTGTACTCCCACTCATTTATTAGATATCAACACAGAATCTAGATGTCTCATAAAGGCTCTCCCACACACCAACACACCTTTTAAATTATTTATTACATATAGAGAGAGAGACTGTGAAGAGACACCATGACCAACGTAACTCTCACAAACAAAACATTTAATTGGGAGCTTGCTTACAGTTTCAGAGGTTTACTCAATTATCACCATGGCAGGAAGCACAGCTGCAAGCAGTCAGGCACTGGAACAGTCACTGAGAGCCATTTCCTGATCCACAGGCCGAGAGAAAGACCATGGGCTTGGCATGGGCTTTTGAAACCTCAAAGTCCATCCCCAGTGACTTACTTCCTCCAATAAGGCCACACCTCTTAATCTTTCTAATTCCTTCAAATAGTGCCACTCTCAGGAGAATGAGCATTCAAATATATGAGCCTGTGGGAGCAATTCTTATCTAAACCATCACATAGATACATATTTATTGTATGTGGTTATAGTTAGGGTTTCTATTGCTGTGAAGACACACCATGACCATAACAACTCTTACTAAGGAAAACATTTAACTGGGTCTGTCTTACAGTTTCAGAGGTTTAGTTCATTATCATCACTGTTGGGACATGGCAGCATGCAGGCAAACATGGTGCTGGAGAAGGAGATGAGAGTGGAGAAGGAGCTACATCTTGGTCCTGCAGGCAACCGGAAGTTAGCTGAACTAGGTGTAATGTGAGCATAGGAGACCTCAAAGCCTGCTCCCACAGTGATGTACTTCCACCAACAAGGCCACACCTCCTAATAGTGCCACTCCCTATGAGCTTAAGGGGGCCAATTACATTCAAACTACCACAGTGGCTGTGGGTATGTGCATGTCATGATGCAGATGTGGAGGTCAGGGAACAATTGTCACTTATCTACTTACACTCTGTGGGTCCCAGACACTGAACTCAGGTCATTAGGTTTGACAGCAAATACCTTCACCTGCTGAGCCATCTTGCTGGCGACCCCCCCCTTTTTTTTTAAACCCAGTGTTTGACAAGTTTGCTTGTGCAATGCTGTCGATTCATTTTTAGCTCTGAGGATTATTTCATATAGCTAAGACAGTAGGAGTCAACACAGCCGTATGAAGCTGCCTGCCCTCAATTATCTTCAAAATGTGAGGTTCAAATTTATTCCATCATTTTAGGCAAGATTATGTTTATGAAATAAGGTAGAAATGTTTCCTTTCCTCAGACTCCTGGGCTGATTTTGTCCTGTTGGTTTCTTTGTGACAGATGCAGATGTCACACTGTACCTGTTCCATGCTTTGTAAATGTAAGTCCCAGCCTTCAGCCTAAACCAACACAGGCCCTCCCTGAGCTCTGCCTGGCATGGTCTGCTCTGGCATGGTTTCTCAGAGATCCAGACTGGTCTTTTCTAGAGAGCCATTTTGTGAGAAGGCCCGGTCCAGAGAGAATCTGGGTGGCAGAATGCTAATCATAGAATGGGGAGGACATTTTTGGGTGTCAACAGCTACTTGATCATTCACCACGTGAATAGACAAATTCAAGAGCAAGGTTTGTTCTAGCCTGGGATAGAAGCAGGGGATACTGGAGCAGTGAGATGCATGAGGCATACACAACACCCAGGATAGTCCACAGGTTGGGCACAACACCCAGAATAGTCCACAGGTTTGGGGATTCTCCTTGGATATGTCCCCTAGGTCACAAAACTTGGAGGGCCCTCATGAGGCCATAGATTAATGTGACTGACTGGGCAGACATGTAACAACCCCACGAACAATGTAGTGCTGGAGGAGAAGTATGACACTGAACTCAGGACCCTGAGGAACAAGTCAGCTGTGGAGCAGTCCCTTTCCAGCTTTCAGTGACTTGTGTGATTCCTAAGGTTGGATTTTATTTATTTATTTATTATGTATACAACATTCTGCTTCCATGTATATCTGCACATTAGAAGAGGGTACCAGATCTCATAATGGATGGTTGTGAGCCACCATATGGTTGCTGGGAATTGAACTCAGGGCCTCTGGAAGAGCAGTCAGTGCTCTTAACCTCTGAGCCATCTCTCCAGCCCCCTAAGGTTGGATTCTAAGGCCATGACTTGAATCACAGAGGATGCTTGGCAGTCTTAGGGTCCAGTAGAGAAGGCTGACCAAGGTAGCATCTTTTGAAAATGCCAAGGCTGATAACCAGAAGTCTTGGAATGAGACACAGTTTTTCTCTTGTCTCTGGGGATTGTGACAGTCCTTTCTTGGTTTTGGATATCATCTGAAGCCTCTTCTGTCAATTGCCTCTCTTTGGCGGCTGCTCCTTCAGTGATACTAAGCTAGCCTTGCTACCCCTGCGCCCTCTAGCGACTATCGCTGGTACTACTTCCTGCTTCAGGGATGGGTTTTGTTCTGCTATGCTAGTAACTACTTTTCACCTATTCCTCAAATGTGATTCATGCCTCCATGCCTCCCCCTCATACCTTGAAATCAATACAGTGAGTTAGAAAAGCTCAAAGAGACCACCCCTTCCAAACACTCATTTTCACAAACATGGAAATTAAAACAGAGAGAATTTGAATGGTTAGCTCAAGGTTAAAGTGGATCTTTTAAAGGAGGCTTGTCTCCAACCACTTAGAGAGTTCCAGGAACAGCAAGAGTTAAAACCTGGGCTTTGCCAATGGTCATACACTCAGGAGGCAGAGACAGGCTGACCTCTTGACTTCAAGGCCAGCCTGGTCTACAGAGCAAGTTCCAGGACAGCTAGGGCTACACAGAGAAACCCTGTATTGAAAAAAAAAAAACAACAAACCCCTGGGCTTTCCAGTTCCATATGTTCCAGCTGCAGCTTCCTGCCCCCTCCCACCTCCCAGAAACTCTCCCACTAAGCCTCCCTGTAAGTCCTTTTACATGACAGCCGTCACATTAGACATCTGTGATGTGAAATGAGGAAAAGATGAAGGAATTGGGGTTTCACTCCAACTTTTGAATATGAACAGACTCATTTATTTTTTAGTGTGTTTGCTTCACACTTCTTGTTGCAGACCCCAACCATGCCATCCACAAAGGGCATCGTAAGAAAACCGTTCACTGTTGCACCTTCTTAGAGATGCATTTGAGTTTGTGGCACTAAAACCCTTGCATGTCTTTGATCCAGAAGTGAAGGCCAGACATTTCCCACCCGTAAGAAGTGTGTCTCCATGGGGGTGGGCCTGGGCCCTATCCCAGAGGGTATGATAGACTCTGATGATACCCTATGGAAGGCCTCACCATACAGGGAGAGCAGAGAGGATATATGATAGGTAGGGTTTTAGTTGGGAGGGGAGGCAGGGGAGGACGGGAGGGAGAGGGAACTGGGATTGTCATGTAAAACAATCTTGTTTCTAATTCAAATAAAAAAATCTGAAGAAGAAAAAAAAGAAGTGTGTCTCTGGGGGCTGAGGTGCTCAGATGGTAGAGTCCTTGCTTGGGTTCGGTCTCCAGCATTGTGTAAACCAGACACTATGGCTAAGCTTGGAATCCTAGCACCTGAGAGGCGGAAGAAGAAAAGTGAGTTTTGAAGCCAGTCTGGGTTATATTAATGAGTTCAAGGTCATCCTTGGCAACATGAGATACTGTCTTTTGGTTTTTTGAGATAGGGTTTCTCTGTGTAACAGCTCTGACTGTCCTGGAACTAGCTCTGTAGACCAGGCTGGCCTCAAACTCACAGAGATCCTCCTGCCTCTGCCTCCTGGGTGCTAGGATTAAAGGCGTGGGCCACCACCATTCAGCAAGATACTGTCTTAAAAAACAAAGTGAGTCTCCAAGGTGCCAACTCCTTGGACAACCTACTGTTGTGATCTGTGATAGAATACACATCCCTTGGACATTTGAATCCAGTGTCTATCCGTCTGTCTGTCTGACATGTTTTTGAAGATTGCTGATGGTTTTGAAGAATGTGCCTAGAGGCCCCACACTACTGTTTAATTGACCATTTCACTAATCTTTCCACCTGACACTCCTGAGGGGCAATCTCAAGAGCTAAAAATCTTAACCTTTCCAACTCTGTTGTCATTCCTTCATTCCAAAAAGTCTAGAGGCATCCGTGGGTCTTTAGCAGGTAAGGTAAATGAAAGAAGCTGCCCAATTAAGACTGGTGTCTCCTGGGAATCTGGAGTCTCATTCTCATTCAAAGACTTTTCGATACTAGGACAGGTCAGCTGATAATTGGTTACCTCTGATAAAGAGGGCAGAGAGGATGCCAGTAGGGCTGGAGCCCATCTTCAGCTCAGGTGGCCTTTGTAGAATCTCAGCTTCCTCACCTGTAAGAAGTTGGTCTCTATGGCACTGCCACCTCTGACAGCCTTATGATATGATCTGAGAGAATTCATGTCTCCATAGCCTTGGAGCTAATGCCCTGTCCGTCCGTCCGCCCGCCCGCCCGCCCGCCTGCCTGCCTGCCTGTCTGCCTGCCTGTCATGTTGCAAAGTGCCTGCCGAGCCCATTTGAGTTAACTGACTCTGTAGATCTGGTGTCCCTGAGATGTGTGTTGAATGTTTGATCTTGGAACGAAACCCTTCCACTTAACCATGACTCTGTCTCTCAATTTTGAAAGTGTGTGTGTGAACCAGTTTTTCCTTTTTCTAATAGCAGCTCTGAGCAGACAAGCTTAGAAAGGGTGTTCTCTTCATGTTGTTTCAGGGAAAATAGAGAAAGTCAAACCTCCTCCATCCCCCACAACTGAAGGTCCCAGCTTGCAGCCTGACTTAGCCCCTGAAGAGGCTGCCGGAACCCAGCGGCCCAAGAACCTGATGCAGACCCTCATGGAAGACTATGAGACACACAAATCTAAAAGGCGCGAGAGATTGGATGATAGTAGTGTAAGTTTTCCTCCTTTCCTTTCTCTTCTCTGAGGGTGACTGTCAGTGTGGTATGCTTGTGTCCTAGTTCAGACCTGGATACGTGTGCATTTGTCTAGCTGTCTTGCATCATGAATCTGAAACCTATTTTTTTTTTTTTCACAAGAGTGGTTTAGGCCGGGTAGTGGTGGTGGTGGTGGTGGTGCACGCCTTTAATCCCAGCACTTGAGAGGAAGAAGCAGGAGGATCTCTGTGAGTTCCAGAACGGTCAGAACTGTTACACAGAGAAACCCTATCTCTCAAAAAAAAAAAAAAAGAAAAAAAGAAAAGAAAAGTGGTTTAATGTGCCTTGAGGGTCTTGTGGTCTTGTTTCATATCACAAAAATATTTTTCATCAAGAACTGGTTGTTTGGTGGCTAAGTCAAGCTTGAGGTGGCGGGCAAGGCTGACATAGTGGGTGTGGAGGAAGACAGTGTACCTGTGCAATACAGTGAAGAAGTTTGCACACCCTGTGGAAGCACCCTCAGGCTTCAGAATCACTACTGTTACCAATCCTTATGTGTTGCCCACTGCACAAGACGCTAAGTATGTCTGGGGCCATTTTAGCAGAGCCATTTTAAATGACAGCTAAAAACCACACAGCTACCCAGTTACCTTCAACCCTCAGAACTGCACATGCTGGTCATGTGCATGATGAAGGAACTCATCATCTGCTCTGTGGTCTCCTTGTCCAATAAGAGACTTAAGAGATGTGCTGAATGGTCCCCCACGAGCCTGGGGGCAGCCCCAGGTTTCATGCAAACACTCTAGACTGTCTGGCTTTGGCCTTTTGTCTTTTATCAAAGGCCCCTACCACTACCCCCACACCATTACACTGAGGTCACAAATAGCTTGGCTTGATAAAACTATCTAGTTTCTGCCTGTTGTCCCCGTGTGTTTATGTATATCATCCCCTTCCACTCTTCAGAGCATCCCAGTTTGGAAAAGGTATGCAGTCACCCTCAACTTGAATGCTCTGAGGTTCACAATAGGAAGTCTCTGCCAACTCAGTGTCTTTCATGTCCTGGCTGGATAGTCCCAAGTTCAAGAGTTCCTGGGAGGAATGCCAATGCTGTAGGCTACTTTTCAATAAGAGTGATAAAGAAAAGATGAAAACACACATACATCCTCTGCCAAGTCATGAAAGAACGCTTGCTTAGCTACCCTTTGAGGCCAAGGGGCTGCTCTGGCTAGAGCCCTGCCTGAGTAGCTGCTGCAGACGGTTGTACCGGGTTTCACTGGGCAGTCGCCAGCAGCAGCCTATGTCTACTAAGTCATGTTAGCAGCCCTATTTGGGCAGTCCCTCTTTAGGTGTTGTTAATTGTAGTCTGAAATGCAGTCTTAGCAGCATATGGTTTCTTCTCTCCCCAAGATTCAACAGTATACATCAGTTTCTTCTCTCCCTGATATTCAACAGTGTGCATTGGCAGCTTTGCTGGAAGCTAGCCAAAGAGTCATGGACCCTTAAGTCGTGATGCAGGCAAATGGCTTCTTAAAGGCATTCTATATTTCTTGTGTATACTTTTTGCACTGGAGTGCGGGTGTTACATAGGGAAATACATTTCCAGACCTGGTGGCATAGGTCTGTAATCTCAGACACTGGGAAGCTGAAGTAGGAAGATAACATAGTCAAGATCTACCTGGGACAGAGTGGAAGGAGACACTCATGTCATACATAGACGGAACATTAGATCCCTCCTTCAGGCACACTGACAGACACTCAGGCACCCACCTAAGAAATGCCAACCAGCCCCAGTTTCTTCTTTGAATGAATGAAGCAGCCTGGAGTCAGCATTCTAATGTGCTAATGGCCTCCTGTATCTATTCCACCCAAGTAAATAAATAACCATGTTGGCTAAGGAAGAAACCTACTGGCGAATCAGTTTATTTTTATTATTATTTGAACTGGGCTTGGTGTCTTGAACTTTTCCTGATAACACAATAGAACAAAATCTGTCAATTGTTGGAAATTCTTAGGGATAAGACAAAATCTATCCAATCTCCTGTTCCCCTCCCTGCCCCCTTTTTGAGAGAGACCCAAACCTCAGAAACCCATACTCAAATTGCTTCTTGAGAAATTATATGGGTATCAACCAAAATTGACCTCCAAACCACCCATTAGCACGTCTCCTAGCCCTTCTAATGTAGGGCACCTTTCTACTGCTTCTGTGTGTGGGAGAAAAAGTTTCACCCTTGCCACTCCCCCACCTCAAGTTGGTTCCAAACCCTGACTCCATTTTTCCTTGGCTCATGTAGCAGAATGATAATGAGGAGGAGATGGGTTGCTTGGCGCCTCCCCTATCTCGAGGAGCTAAAGTTGATTCTGTTCAAGGTCATGCAATTCTGTTCTCCTGGCCCCATCCACACACATTGTTCTTAGGGTGACACATGGCTTCTGGATTTTCTTCCCTCCAAGAGCCTCCTATAGCTCATGCTGGCACGGTCAGTTGTCAAGTGGCATCACCCTGGATGGCATTTTTGTATGCTCTTTTGAAGACTAGAAGCCACCTTTGAAAACACATCAGAGCAATGATGGTCTCTGGAATGCTATCCACAGTTCAAGGGCCTAGTCCTTCAGTTTCCCCACTTTATGAAAGTCAGTGCCTGAGGATTTCTCTTAATTGGTAGAGTGCTGGATTAGCATGCTGGAACCCTGTGTTTCATCTCCTGCACTACATAAACTGTTGGGAATGGAGGCACATGCCTGCAATCCCAGCACTCAGGAGGCGGAGGCAAGATCATCAAAAGTTCAAGGTCATCTTCTGCTACTGGGGAGTTTGAGAATAACCTGGGCTAGAGATCCTGATGCAAAATATAAATTAGAAAAAAGAAATCATGTACAGGATAAGTTGATTGTCCCCTAGCTAGTAGAATCCTCACCAGGGAGGGATTAGGAAGGCCACACTGCCTTTGGTGGCCTTTGCCGTGTTTCTGAACTGTCTTCCTCTTCTGGGAACAAGGGGGTTGTTTGAGGGCTCAGTTGATGACAGGTGGAAATTGAAACACTGAACCTTTGGGGAATGTCTATGTGGGAGGCTCCATGTGAGGAGTGACAGGAAGTTAGTATCTGTGGATGACCTCATTTGTTTAAAAAAAAAAAAAAAAAAGCTCAGTGACAAAGAACATGACAAAAACTCATTTTTTTTGGGCAAACTACTCCTAGCAGTCTTCAGGCGTCTGAACTGGCAACCTTGTTCTGTGTTATCCCCAGTGAGTGTCTCTAGCAGCTAAAAGACTTCCATTTCCTATGTGCCCACACTAGTCCTAAATAATGATCTCAAATGATCATCCAAGGACCAACCCAAGCTTGGAATCTTATCCAGACCCACCAGGTTCTGATGGAGGAAGCTGTGGTCTCTTTAGTTAGGTGGTGCCATCCTCAGGTCAGGGTTAGAGAACCTGACTCCACAAACCTGTCCCCTCCCCCCACTTCTCCCGTCCCTTCATGTCCTCCACTCTTCATTCTATTATTGGGGTCTTACTATAATGACACAATGGGGTACAAGGCTGTTACAGGTTCAGAGAAGCCCACGGGAAATGAAAAGGCTATTTGGTTACAGAATCCATCAAATCCAGAATGGCTGTCTGGGTCTTTGGTGGTGGGTATCTGGTTCCACAATGGGGGAGATGAAATCTTGTTAATTCAGTGTGCAGAAAATGAAAACAACATCTTGAATTAACAAAGCCTGGCTTATCTGATATTTTTATTAATGAGTAGTAGAGTATCTACTTGCCTCAAGAGATACAGACTTTTAAATAAACAAATATCAGATGAAGCAACACTGGGAGAGGTTGTATAATGGTACCCGCAAGCTCTTGCCCTCCTACTCACTTTTGGCATGGTGCCAAGGCCCAGCCGCCAAGGGAGGGGGCGTCTGTGACTGTGTCTCTGCCATGTACTAACCCTGGTTTTCTCCCTTTCTGCCAGTACACCTCTAAGTTACTGTCTTGCAAGGTGACTTCCGAGGTACTTTTCAACTTGTCTGTCCGGGTCCTGATGCATGCTTGATCCTTGTGCACACTGTCGTGGTTTGCTGTCTCCTGCTGTTTTCAATAAGAGTGGCAAGAAGAATGCCTTCGCTCCACGTGTATTTTGTGCCTGGCCTTTCTGAACTGGGGCGCTGACTCACATGCTGGAGTCCACACAACAGTGAACACTGCTGTGCTGTGCTGTGCTGTGCTGGGAATGGGGGTTGGAGAAGACTGTTGTCACCCCTGGATCTGGAAGATGTTGAACTAGAGGGCAATTATTGGCAGGCTGTGTAGACTCTTTTTTTTCTTCAGGCACAAGTAGCAAATACATTCTGGTCAGGTCAGCAGAATGAACAGTGCCACCCCTATAGGCTGAGCTCGTGGTTCGGACTAGTCCTTTATTAGCCTTAACAGGATTCCCAGAGAGCTCTGTGCTATGGATGTGGGATGATGGTTGCCAAAGGCAAACCGTCCCAGGCTCTCCCCACCTCTCTTCCGTCTTGGAAACTGTATTTTTGTTTTGAAAGCTCAGCTAAGCATTAGCCTTTCCCCAAACCTTCTCCTTTCCCATACAACTTCCTTTTACACAAATTTCACAAATACATGTGCTGTAAGAATGCAGTACTTAGTGGGGCTGGAGAGATGGCTCAGCAGTGTAGAATGCTTGCTGTTCCTGGAGAGGATAACAGGGAGTTTGGCTTCTAGCACCCACATCTGGTGGGTCACAATCTCCTGTAACTCCAGCTCCAGGGGATCTGATGTCCTCTTCTGGCCTCTGTAGGCACTTGATGAATGTGTACATTCATTCATACACATACACATGCTCACACACATTCATACATAAACTTAAAAATTTAAACAATTTTAAAAGGCAGTATTATTCTGTGTGTAAATACACACACACACACACACACACACACACACACACACACACACACCACAAAATAGGGATTGAATCCAAGACACATACACATTTTTAAAAATTAAAAAATTTAAAGTCCAGCATAGTGGCACATGACTTTAATCCCAGCACTAGAGCACTAGGGTGGCAGAGGCAGGAGCATCTCTGTGAGTTTGAGGCCAGCCTGGTCTACATAGAGAGTTCCCGGATAGCCAGGGCTACACAGAGAAATTCTTGTCTCCTCCCTGACCCCCAAGATTAAAAAATTTAAAATGTTGTACAGATATACACACATACATACATACATGCATGCATACATGCATACATGCATGCATATGCATGTGTGCTTGGGATTGAATCCAGGGCTTGACACATGTCTAACAAACACTGTCTACCCTAAGTTCTAGTTCTAGTCCTACTTTTTATTTTTAAAAATTTTTTTTTCTGTATTTCTCTTTTTTTGTAAATTTTCATTTCTATAGTATACAGAACTGTGGAGCCACTCATTCAACCAATTCATAATTTATGGAGGGTTGACTGTGAGTGGGGCACTATAGTAGAGCCCAAGAAGGCAGCAGGCAGCACACTCCTGCGGTCCTGGAGCCATCGCCTCTGTCATTGTCCCATTCTATAATTTCATAGTATTGGCTAGGTGTTTTTCAAATAATTCAGTGTGGCAAATCCAGTTCAAGCCCTCTTGTTACTTCTCCCAGTTCCCACTTTTCTGTTTCTGTCCCTCTTTGTCTCCTCTGAGGGGTCACTATTAATGTCATGGGGTTCATTCTTATGCATGTTTTTATACCACACCTGTATATATACACTGAAGGAACACCATGGGGTTTTTTGTTTTGTTTTGTTTTTGCATGTTTTAAACTTTCTATACATGGTAAGTCACATGATGGTATCCTCTTTATTCAATTGCTTATATTTTTATTTATTTACTTTTAAACTTAGTTTTTTCTTTTGTGTGTGTGATGTTTGGGCTGCATTTATGTCTGTGCACCATGAGCATGCAATGCCCTTGGAGGCCAGAAGGCGGCACTGGCTCTCCTAGAACTGGAGTTACAGATGGTTGTAAGCTGCCTTGTGGGTACTGGGATTCAAACCTAGGTTCTCCACAGAAGCAGCCAGTTCTCTGAACCACCGAGCCATCTCTACAGCTCCTATTGCACTGTTTTTAGATGTGTTCCTGTTTAGCTTGAGGTCCTAAAGTATTTGTTAGAACTGCTGAGCAGTGAGCAGTGTTCTGTTGAATGAGTAAATCCTCTATCACTTTCATGTCAATGGAAATGTAGATTGAGTTGTTTCTGGTGAACTTTGGCGGGGGAAGGGGGGATTTGTTTGTTTCTTTGTGGTATCGTGCTGGGGACTGAACCCAGCTCCTCTGGCATGGGAGACAAGCACCAGTGAACGCCACCACACATCTTCCTGTGCATGTGTGGAATAATTTCTCTACCTTCAACTGGGCATACTTTTATTTACCAGCTCTTGCAAGTGTTCTTCACATTGGTTGTATCAACCTCCAGCACCGTATGTATTTTGATCATGGCTCGTTATTAGCAAGGTAACCATATTTCATAGCTGTAGACTTAGTCTATTGGTTACTGATGTATAAGATTGAAAGCTAATGCTGAGAATATCATGGCATGTACCTTCTTCATGGTCTGTCTGTGGTCCTCATTTAGGAAGTGGCCCATGTAGAATCAGACCCTACTCCCACATCCTCACCGAGTCAGTATGGTTTAGAACAGAGAAACTCTGGACAAGGAAGGTAGAATTGGGCCCAGTCTTCAACTAAAGAAGTAGAAGGATCACATGTTAGCTTGAATATTAGTGGAGTTACTCAACAATTTAACCCATTTGTCCTTTGCTTCATAGCCCTCATTTGACTGCCACTTAAAAGTTGAACAACCACCTTGACATGCCCAAGCATTAGGAAGATAATTAGTTTTAGAGCTTGTGTGACAAGAATTGGAAGTTTTTCTTCAACCAGACCCAAATTTGAATTAATTTGTGAGGACATTAAGAAAACCTTAAATGGGGTTGTAAAGGGTGCTTGCAGCTCCTGGCGGCTCTCACAGCTGTTGAGTAGCATGTGGCTTGATGGCCTCAAGCATTGACTCCACACCTGGAGAGCTGAGCTTAAATCTTGGCCTTGCCTTCTACTGACTGAGAAAGACAGGGCAAGTTACTTAACCGCCCCCATGTGTCAGCCTCCTAGGAACCAAATGTGAGCAGTAAAGGCATGAAGCTTCCAGAACAGTCCTGGGCATGAAAATAGCACTGGTTCATAGTACTTGTGATTGAAAGTGTGCTATGACTAGAGCCTCAGAGGCATTCACTGTGGGCTCAAAAAAGGCTATAGAAAGTAATGTTCACTCATAGAAGTACTAAGAGTTCCGAGTTCACTAGCAATTTAGACATGTACCCTGACCCACATCCATAGAATTAACTATAGAACAAGAGCTCATTCACACCTTAGCCTTGGCTTTTGAATCTTCCCAAGACTTAATGCAGGACTTTACTCCAAGATAGTCCTCAGTTCTAAGCTTCAAGAGCCCACAGGCAGCTTTACTCTAAGATTCTCTGCCATTTCAATACTGGCTCACTTATTTTCTTTTCTGTGTCTTTAACTGGGGGATTTAGATTTTATCAGACATTGGGAATCACATGAAAAAGGACATCCAAATTAGAGGGAATGAATTAGGAGCTCATTATTACGTTCACAAGTTATCTGAGTTCTTCATCAAGAGATGTTCCAACTCAAGCTATGCTAAATGTTTCTACAATTACAGATATAATTGTCCTGTCTCCTGTACTTTTTGTGACTGAATTCTACGAGGAAAGGAACTCTCATATCCCCACATGCAACAGTGTTCCTGTGACGTGTTGGGAACCCAGTCAATACTGGTGAAATGATTGGATAGATGAATAGTAACATGGGTTTCTGAAGAATAGAGCAAGGAAATTTGACTGAGATTTATTAAACATTAAAAGGAGACTTAAAGTCACATGTGATACCCACATGCCATTAATCTTAGTACTCTGGGGGTTGAGGTAGATTGTGAGTTCTTGGATAGGCTTGGCTATAGGACAGGAACTTGTCTCAAAAGAAAATGAAGAAAGGACACTGGAGAGATGGCTCAATGGTTAAGAGCACTGGCTGCTCTTCCAGAGGACCTGGCTTCAGTCCCAGAACCCAGATGGCAGCTCACAATTGCCCGTAAATCCAGTTCCAGGGGCATCTAATGTCCTCTTCTGGCCTCTTCAGGCACTAGGCACACAAGTGGTGCACAAACATGCATGCAGGCAAAACACTCACACACATAAAAATAAATAAATCTTGGCATAGGTGAGGGTTTAGCTAGCAAAACAAAACCCCTTTTTATTTTTATTTTGTAAAGAAACCCTTTATTCAGAACCTTGGCTTTATTTTCATATTCCTGGGAACTTCTCAGTTTATGTCTGGAAGGCAAATATGAGTAATTTATGTAACATGGAGTTCCTTGTAAAATCTGTGCTTATATTCTACTCCAGGGTCTATAACCCTTTCAGATGCTGGGAAGAATTATTTGAGGACTGCCCTGTGCGCCTGAAACTGTCCCTTGGGCAGACTCCATGCTGTGGCTTTTGTTGTTCCCCTTTGACATGGGGATACTGAGGCATTGGAGTTTGTGACTTAATGCAAGATCACACTGTTACTACAATTTAAAACCTAGATCTCATTGAATTTCAGAGGCCACACTGCCTCCTGAGAAAGCCTAGGCTGTTAGAGCAAGTGCACTCTCCATTGAGCAGAGAAAGAAACTTGACATACAAGATGAACAAGAGACAAAACTGAAGTATAGGGCTCAGACATGACAATCCATCTGGTATTATCAATCATCCCCTTGCTATCACACATTGGCCAGAAAATTCCTGTTTAGCTCCTAGGTTTGGCAGCCTGCTTTCGTCCAATGTGTGCTTATGCACAGGGCTAGTCATGACATGGCTATGGTTCTTAACATGCATCATTCACACGGCAAAGGTGACTGACTGCAGCCTACCTGTCAAGTCCAGCTGTCCCATGTTGGGAGATGTAGGAAAGACCTCCCAGATGGAAGCATCCAGAAGCTCTGAGTAGTTCTTGCACTTGACGCAGATACAAAGAAGCATGCTGGGATGGACCTCAGTCCTTTTGTCTACCTAGCATTTGCTTCCATGTGGCATCTTCCTATCTCTCTGGAGTTGCCAACAATCGCTGCCCTTTGCCTGAATGATCAATTTTAGAAGAAGCACAGTGTTTGTTGTAGTTGGAAAAACGAACCAGGACTTTTCTTTGAAGTCAGAAACTTCGGCCCAAGTGAGCACCAGAGTGCCTGGCATGTGGGGAGCTTGCTTTCATTGTAGTGGCCTGACCTGGAACCATTCCCTGTGTCTTGGACACGTACATGCCTTCCATGAGTATTCCATCCTATCCAAACTAAACATTGGAACAGGTGGCCTGATGTCTTCTCTCAGGAGCTCACGAATTATTCCAATAAACGGGGAGTAGGGGGGGTGAAGTCCCACCTCTGTTGGGGTGAGCCTACTTGGCCTTGATGTTGTCACCTTTAATTTCTTTTATTAGTAGTGCATATGACCTTGATAACACACACACCAGAATGCTGATGACTTTTTACTGTCCTGAAAGCTTCCCCATTCCCTCACTTCATGACCATTTGTGTTTCATTCTTCCATAGTAGATTCTTGTGATACAAATATTTTTCCCAGTGTCATGTGGGTCTGCAGACTTGATGCATCAAATCCACATTGTCCCAAAGTTAGACATTCCTTCCCCATCCTTGGTTATGAGTCAGCTAAGTGGATCTGTAGTTGTGCTGTTCAAAATGGTGACTGCTAGTCCCAGGGGGCTATTCAAGTTATAATTCACTAAAATATTTCATTTCTCAGCTGCCTGACTGTACTTCAGGGGCCTACTGGCCACATGTGGATAGCAGCTGCCACTTTGGATGGCACATATGAACAGTTTCAGTGTGTGTAAAGGTCTGTGCGCAGCAGGACTGGACAGCTTGTAGAGAGCTACCTTAGAATAATCAGCTCTGGGAAAACAGGTAGAGCTCATCCAGAGAGTGTTTGCCCAGTGTGCTCAATGCCCAGGTTCAGGCTCCAACACCACAAACACAAGCACAAAAAACAAGCAAACAAAAAACCTGAGGTAGAGTCAAGTCTGGTTTAAAGAAACTGGTAAATATGAAGAAAAAAAAAATCGGGGGTAATGGAAACCATGCTTCAGATAACAAGTGGATTTGGGCTTTGAAATGAAGTCATATCCAACCTTTCCATTCCCTTCCCCATTTGTCCAGTCTCTGCTCATCACCTACCCCCAGTAGTACCAGATCCTGTATCACCTTCATCTTGTGAACATGGCGTTGAGTGAGGAAATGCAATGGAGGAAGAAAAGGAAGAAGCTGGTCTTTGTAAACTCTGTTAATTTTTTCCCCTCTCTTTTCAGGTCCTGGAGGCCACACGGGTTAATCGAAGAAAGAGTGCTCTGGCCTTGCGCTGGGAGGCAGGGATTTATGCCAACCAGGAGGAGGAGGACAATGAATAAACTTCCTACAACCCAGGAGACTCCTTTGCTGAAGGAGTTTCAGCAAAGAAACCAAGAAATTATCAATTCAGAAGCATTTTAACAGACTATTTATTAAAGTGCATACAAACTCAACAATCCTCATGTAGACCAGAAGCTGCAATACACCATGACTAAAAACAAAAAAAGTGAAGAGGAAGTCCACCCATCAAACTCTGAGACCAGAGAGTCAAAAGAGAAAGGATTTCTTTGTGATTCAAAGAAGCCCCTGGCTTTGGACCATTCCACAACCAATCCAAAGGGACAGAGACATGGCAAATGAGTCCATATAGTTGCTGCAGGCAGAACTGAAGCCAGCCTTGTCTGGGTGATGAGGAGGAGCAAATGGTGACGCAGCCATTCCAAGGCAACAAACAAGCCCAGTCTGGTGCAGTCTACAGCACCCAGTCTATTCCTCCACACCAGCTTCTCACCCCTTTCTCTCTTGAG
Organism: Cricetulus griseus; assembly: GCF_003668045.3. Classification (NCBI taxonomy): domain Eukaryota; kingdom Metazoa; phylum Chordata; class Mammalia; order Rodentia; family Cricetidae; genus Cricetulus; species Cricetulus griseus. Next base: position 85,967,388 of record NC_048595.1, on the reverse strand, counting down.
CAACAGAAATGTTGGGTTGACCCCATTTCCTCCAGCAGCCATAAAACGAATGGTGTTTCTTTCCACAGTTGCCTAAAAAGGGCAACGATGATTCAATCTCTCTTATGTGTAATCATTTTTAATTGGGAACACTTAATGATCATAACATAAAAATCCGCATTTTTAAGACAATATCTCTTCATGTTGCAGATGCAATCTACTCTACAGTAGGAGGTTGAGAATGGTAGGGGACAGAGCCAAACCAAATGGGTTATTAGCTTTAGGACCTTCTCTGCTTATCCTGTTGACTGGTCAGTTTAGGGAAACACACCTTCACAGTTATGTTTCTTCATATGAAAACTATATTTGGTGGGCAATGACTATTTTTATGATGGGATGGGAGAATAGGAACATGGATAAAATCTGTACACATTGAACAGCTTGGTTCAAGATGGTAGGGGTATTTTTAGAATGGCAATAATTGACAACAAAAGGGGGCAGACTCTGTCTTAGAAGGGTAGATGATCAGAAATACAGTGTTTATAACTATTTTGTATTTGAAAATGGGCCTTAGGTGGTTGGGATCTCAGTAAGGTAACATTAAAGTCATGGAGGTAGAGAGAGAAATGGGGTGGGAGGGAGGAGTGGGAAAGGAAGGAAGAGATTATTTTTGCTGAACAACCAGTGTTTTTCAGGATGACAAAGAGAAAAATATAGAGTAGAAATTTAAGTGCAGACGTGGAATCAGCTACAAATCCTAAAGATGGTGTGTATGCCTTTGTGTGCCTGTATAAAGATTGTGTGTTCACGAATAAGGGTATGACTCTGCGTGCGTGCGTGGGTGCGTGTGTGTGTGTGTGTGTGTGTGTGTGTGTGTGTGTGTGTGTGTGTTTGTGTGTGTGCGCGCATGTGCATGTGTGTGTTCGTGTTAGTTAAAACTTCAGGTTGATCATGACACATGGGTGGACAGTATTTCCTCCGTAGCTGTCTGCCAGCTTCAGGAGTGAGTGACAATTTTCTTTTTTTATGAAAAGGGATATAAAGGCACAGGGCTGACACAGTATTTCTAATAATGAATTGACCTAACATGGTATTTGCATGAGTCACAATTGTGAAGCTTTTTGAAGTTTTGTATTGATAATTTGACATTTAGAACACATCCTATTTATTCTCGTGCTTTGTATTCATGCCTCATGCACTATAGAAGATTCCAGCTTTATTCTTTCTGTCATTTAAAGCAATATGATAAGGGTGGTCACTAATCAGGTGCCCTGAATTTCTGGATGAGAGAAATGTTTCATTTCTGGCAAGGAGGGGAAGGGAGGAAGGGGAGAAGAAGGAAAAAGAAGAACTAACCAGCCTTCAATATTTTTCCTTTATTTTAAAAACCATTTCTTAAAAGCAATAATTAAATCAGATCTTGCTAAAATTCATTTTTGTTTTATGTTATTATGTCATAAGATTTAATATGTTATTCTAATAAGTAGAGACTCCATAATATTTATATGTACCTTTCCACATGTTATCTTTACTCTTTTTATTAGACTAGTGTTGACTTTGGGGGAAAGCTGATAAGTAGTGGGTACAGGGTAAAAAGGAATTTTCTAATGACTTATAAAGGATCTTTAAGAACTGCCAAGGGACCCTGCAATTCAAAGCCAAATTCTGAAGATGGTAGCCAAATTGTACGAGGGAAGTGCACACTGTCTTTAGATGGTTCATTCTTTTAGACAAAATGTTTTTTAAAAATGCTAGACATTGGGGACAGAAAACAAATGAGAATCATGCTGCAGCAAGGGATTTGCTTTATGGTAAGGGAGGCTGGCCCAGAAACAAATGTCATGGCACATGGCATCCATGTCAGATGTTAGAAGTCCCATGAGGTAGATGGCCACACTGGAGGGCACATCTTTGTCTAAGGATTTGGGGCTGGAGGCTCCAAATGCCTGACCTGAGTACACAATGATGTGAGTGTTTCTCCCTGGGGCACAGGGGCGTGGGGTAAGGACACATGGGGAAGGGTAGCTGCAGTGTCCCAAGGCCCCACACAGAGGCAGTTAGAGCAGCTAAAGAGTAGGATGGTACTGGGTCATACAAGAAAAAAAATCTGCCTCATTTTTTCTGGGATCTGCTGGAGACTGTGGAGGCAGTGCAAACGCACATCCTCATTTTCACAAGAGGAAACAGTCCTCACGATTTCCTTCACTTTCATGTCCTGTTTGCAAGGGAACCTCGGACCCACACGGAGGTTACCTTGAGGATGGACTTGGCAGCTGGAGTCCACACAATCCATGGAGTTGCTTCAGTGGCAGATGAAGTGGTCCTTTCGGCTGCAGTAAATTGAACAAAAAATTCTGAAGGCTTGGGGATTACAGAGCCAGGGTCCTTTGGGCCATTTGCAGATAAGGAGACACCCAGTTTCTGCCACTTATTCCTGGTCACACAGCTTTTTTCACTTTGGCTCATCCATTTCCTAGTTTTACTGGTTTCCCTGCATTCTGATGACTGCCATCAGTTTCCTAGCTCTCCTTGGTGACAGTTCTAGTGTGTTCCATTAACATGGAAATCACAGTTCCATGGGAGAGTCAACTTTTCTCTGTGTTCTTGGGAGGTGATTTTTTGTTTTGTTTTATTTTGGGGGGAGTTGTTTAATTGTTTTTCCTTATTCAAGGAACATTTGAGACATTGCTTTGGTCATATTGCTGTGCTAGGCTTTAGGAGCCCACTCACTTTCCCAACATGATCCAGCAGGTCCCTGGAAGAGAGTCTGTCCTGCTCCATAAGCCTGAGGTGAGAGGCTCTTCACTAGTTTTGCCTCAGATGCTTGGCTCTACCCTCCATCAGCACACGAGCTTGTTAGTCTCAGCTATAAGAAATGTTTAGCTTTTGTAGATTTCAAAAACCTTCCTGAGACACCGCAGTGTTTATACACTCACTTTCCTCCAGAGCCAATGACTGACAGTGTAGGCTTTCTTATCTAGGAATGAAGGAAGCAGGACACGGTGCATGTCCCTTCTTCTTACCCATGCATGCTGCCTACCCTAGGCAATGACATAGAAACAGTATATAGATCAGTGTACACCACACACACACACACACACACACACACACACACACACACACACACACTATAGAACAAGGAACACCAAAAGAGTGTTGATTGTTGTCTTTAAAGATATTTTTTTTCACCTGAAGAATGGACTTAAAACTATGTATTGAAAAAAAATAGCCTAAGTAAGTCTTAGAGATGGTGAATGTATCCAGGTTCAGTTACAAAACTAATTTTCTGAATTTTAATCATTCAGTGAGCTGCCAATTTTTATTTTGTGTTGCTCTTTATCCAAATGGCTTTTCCTTTTTTTTTTTTTTTAAAATTGGAGGAAGGGTGGGGGCAGGGGAAGCAGCAATACTGTGTTTTAAAAATTATACTCTGTACCTGGCTTTCCTGTGTTATGTTAACCACTTAAGTGTTTTTATTCTGCTTCGGTTTTATAGTGACTGTGAGGTATTCAATGCAGCTATACAGTTATTTTCTCATTAAAACTCAACATGTGTGTGGTGTTTTTCTTTTCTTTTTCTTTTTGTTTTTAAAGGATGCCTATTTGTTTCACTCTGGAAGGAGGTTGGGAGATTAGATGGCCAAGCTTTGAGGGACATGCCAGTGCCCTTGGTCTCTGCCTCTGCTTCTCTGTGCATGGGACCAAAGAAGCAATGGCAGCTGATAAAACATCCCTGTGACACACAACCTGTGTCAGGACCCACAGAAACGATGTAGGTGTCCCTTGATGAAGTATTTGGACTTCAGAGTCAAAGCAACAGAATGAGCCTTCAAGCCATGCCTCAGGTATAGCCTTGTAGCTCATTCATGTGTGTGTACACACCTGTGTATGTGAAGGTTCGGAGGTCAACTTTAGTTGTTGAACCTCAAGAGCTGTTTTATGAGGCAGGGTCTCTCACTGGCTGGAACTGGTTAGGTAGTCTAGGCTGCCCTGGGGATCTACTTGCTTACACATCCCTATTACTGGGATCATGTGTGTGCGCCACCATGTCAGGTTTTTTTTTTTTTTTTTTTTTTTTTTTTTTTTTTTTTTTTTTTTTTTTTTTTTTTTTTTTTTTTTGTAGGTTCTGGGAATTGAACCGAAGTCCTCACATTTGCTCAACGAGCACTTTACCAACTGATCAGATTCCTCTGCCCTTAGTGCTAACCCTCATCACACTCCCAGCATGCATCTGTTTTTGGCTGTCCTTCATGAAAGACTTGCAGACTTGAAGAAGGGCAGGAGGAGTGGGAGTTCTCCAGGAAACCCCCTCCCTCTTCCACATCTGCCTGTCCCTCCTCCCTTCCCATCTCCTCATCCAGCCCCTGCGCTCCTGAACCCTATCCCCCAGTTTCCTGTGTGTCCCCAGCCCTGCCTCTTCCTTGTGCTTTCCAGCTGTCTCTCTTCCTTCTCTCCCGACTTGGGACTCTTCAGTCTTTTTGTTCCCAAAATTTCCAGCCAGTTCCTCTTACTCTGAACATCTTGGGGGTCTTTTGTGGGTACCCTGTTATGGACAGCATCTTCCTAACTTTATGTGTTGAGAGTTCTGACTTATTTGGTTGGGAATGTGGCTGAGAGGTGCAGTCCTTGCTTCATACATGTAAGTCCCTGGTTTAATTATCAGTACTCTGTGAAAAAATTTAGAACCCCTATGAAGCTGGGCCTGCTGTCACAAATCCATAATCTCAGCACTCAGGAGACACAGACTAGAGGGTTGCCACAAGTTTGAGGCAACCTGGTCAACAAATTCCAAGCCAGATAAGATTATATTCAACCTATTTCAAAAAAGTGCACCAAAATAACAAGACCCCTATAAACCAAGGGTCACAGCATATATCTACATGGAGGCAGGTGGGATAGGAGTTCAAGGCTAGCCTTGGCTACATAGTAAGTTTGAGATCAGTCTGAGCTATATGAGATTATATCTCAAAATAAAATATACATAGTTTTTGTTTGTTTGTTTGGTGGTTTGTTTTTTTTTTTTTTTTTTTTTGCTTTGTTTTGGTTTTGTTTTTGAAACAGGGTCTCTCTGTGTAACAACCCTAGCTGCCCTGGAACTCTAACTCTGTAGACCAGACTGGCCTCGAACTCACAGAGATCCACCTGCCTCTGCCTCCTCAGTGCTGGGATTAAAGGCATGCTCCACCACCGCTGGGCCGGAATACAGTTTTTTTAGAACAGAAAACCTAGGTGCTGACTTATGTTGTGGAGCTGCAGACACAGTGGGGAGGTTTGAATAAGTGCTGGGAACTTTTGTGCATAGTCCTAGCATGTCAGTTCACCATCTGTGTGTCTTGGTGAAGCAGCTTTGAGATGCCTCCTAGATTCTCAAATGAAGTACCTCTAATGAAAGACAGCAGATTAAGAAGAAAAAACAGGGCATGGTGGAGCATGCCTTTCATCCCAGTCCTCAGGAGCAGAGGCAAGCCTGGTATGCAAATCGTATGGAAACCCTGTGTGGGCAAGGTAACAGGAGGGAAGATAACTGTATCTATCTATATTCAGGTTTTAATTTCAGGTCAAGGTAAAGGAATTTGCTCACACATCAGAAGATCTTTTTATTGTGTGGAGTAGAAGCAATGATAAGCTGGCTTAATGTAAAAATTCAACAGTGGGCCAGACAGGTGGCTCAGTAGTTAGGAATGTATACTGCTCTTACAGAGGACCCAAGATCAAAGTCAGATAGCTCACAACTGCCAGTAACTCCAGCTACAGGGGACATTCTCTTTTGGCCTGTTTGAGCACCTGCGCACATGTGCACACACCCATATACAGATACACACATGTACATGTAATTTTCAAACTTTTTTTCTACTTTTTTAGTCACACACACACACACACACATATATTTATATATACACACTCCCAGCAACTTTGGTTTTTATGTTGAGCACTTAGACCAAACTCTGGTTTGACTTCTTTAATGTCTTGTCTTTAACCAGATGATATTTTGTGTTTTGGCATTACTGTGAATTTGGCATCTTAGGAAGAGAGCCCAGCCATTATGCAATAGTCAGGCAAACAGATCACTGACAATTAACAGCCTGGGGAAGTAATAATATTTGTACTTGAGAGTCACAGGACTGAAAAGCATCCCTGGGCAATTAAAACCAAATGTGCAAACCTGACTTGGTGTGCAGACCTGTGTCCCCAGCTACCTGGGAGACTAAGACAGGAAGGTCACAGATGAGCCTGGACACCTTAGTGAGATCCTGTCTCCAAAAGTGAACAGAGAATTGGGGACATATCTGTGGTGGGGCCTTTGTGTACCACAGAAAGTCCTTAACTCAGCAGTTCTCAACATGTGGGGCTCGACCCACAGGGGGGGAGGGGTAGAATGACCTTTTCACAAGTGTCTCTGAGACCATCAGAAAACAAATATTTATGTCATTCATCACAGTAGCAAAATTACAGTTATGAAATAGCAATGACAATAATTTCACGGTTGTTTTCAGTTAATGTTAAATGCTCATCTTTGCCCACTAGTGGCCACACGGTGGCAGTGGTCCCTAAAGTAAAAGCAGTCCCTAGCCAGGAGATCTCCTTGGGGGTTCCCACCCTTCAGAATAGAAAGGAGTTCCTTAAACACTTCAAGGAGACACCACTCTGGCCAGGTGTGGTAACTCATGCCAGTAATCCCAGTACTTGAGTGGCAGAGACAGGAAGTGGCAGGCCATAAATTTAAAGTCAGCCTGAAGTTTCAGGCCAGCCTATACTACATTGATATTGTCTGTAAAACAAAACAAGGAGCTGATAAGATGGATCAACAATTAAGAGCTCTTACTGTTCTTAAAGGGACTCTGATTTTGCTTCCCAGTACCCACGTCAGGTGGTTCACAGCTGCCTGGACTCCAGCTCTGGGGAACCTGATACCTGGCCACTACATCTGTGGCATACACACACAGACAGACACACATCTCTGGAGTAGACCCAGAAAGACAGACACACATCTGTGGCATACACACACACACAGAGAGACAGACACACATCTCTGGAGTAGACACAGAAAGATAGACACACTTACACAAAATAAAAATAAATCTTCAAGGGGCTGGAGAGATGGCTCAGAGGTTAAGAGCACTGGCTGCTCTTCCAAAGGTCCTGAGTTCAATTCCCAGCAACCACATGGTGGCTCACAACCATCTGTTATGAGATCTGGTGCCCTCTTCTGATGTGCACATAATAAATAAATAAAACCTTTAAAAAATAAAATAAATCTTCAAAATGAAACAAAACTGGGGATCTTTTTAATCCTAGCACTCTAGGACAGAGATATATCAGTTTAAGAACAATTTAGTAGTCTCATAGCCAGCCCTAAGCCAGCCAAGGCTACATAGTGAAACCCTGTCTCAAAAGAGCAACAGTAAAAAGAAAAAGAAAAAACCAAATTATTCCTAACAAAGGAATAAAAGTAGCATGTTTAAATTCTACCTTTGGATCAAATGTGGCACCAACCATTTGATCCAACCATTGTGGATCTCCTTGATCCAACCATTGTGGTCAGACGGTTCTTTTGTTTTGTTCTGTTCTGTTTTGTTTTGTTTTTTGGAGACAGGGTTTCTCTGTGGTTTTGGAGGCTGTCCTGGAGCTAGCTCTTGTAGACCAGGCTGGTCTCAAACTCACAGAGATCCACCTGCCTCTGCCTCCCTGGTGCTGGGATTAAAGGCGTGCGCCACCACCGCCCAGCCAGCCCACGGTTCTTACCTGCTAGCTCTGTGGGAGACTCTGTAGTGAGAGCTTCACGTGGATCAGTTCAGCCACTTAACATCACTTTTAGCACGGTCTCCACATTACAAGTGAAGAGACATGTTCAGACTCTGAGTGATATGCTCAGCAGACACAACCAGTGACAAAGAGAAGATTCCAAGCCTGGCAGTCAACACCAAGGCCCTTTCTTCCACACTTTCTCCTCATCTCAATTCAATAACTAGTTAAGCTCTTGTCAGGCAGGCTCTGTTTTTTCGGAGACCAGAGAAACCTGTCTTCAGTATGGACCAGTACCAAGCAGGGAGATGGTGCTATTGAATGAAGAAAGCAGACTGCATACCTTGAGGCACAGGGATATGTGTGACATGCAGACAGTATCATCCCCCAGGGACAACACACAAACATCCTGGCTCTTTGCAACTGCATTCCCAACAGCTCAGGCATGTGGCCTGTTTTCAAAGTTACCACAGACAGCTACTGAGTTAAGAAAATGTTCTGGCCTGCCATAAAAAATAATTTCATTGGCAGGGTGGTGGTGGTGCATGCCTTTAATCCCAGCACTCGGGAGGCAGAGGCAGGTGAATCTCTGTGAGTTTGAGACCAGCCTAGTTTACAAGAGCTAGTCCCAGGACAGCCTCCAAAGCCACAGAGAAACCCTGTCTCGAAAAACCAAATAAAAACTTCATTCTACTAACTTGCACTGTCTGTATTCCTCGCCTCTTATTGGGAACACACACACACACACTCGCACATTTTAAAAAATCATTTTGGTACTAGGCACCCTTTTCTGTACTAGATAAGTTAGATGGTCAATAAAGAGATCCAATCAATGATTTAGTGGCAGTAAAAAAAAAAAAATCCCCAAATACCTAATCCCCCAAATCATACATCATGGCATGCTTCATAAGGACCACTCTTGAAAGATGGAGTCCCACGGGGACCACCACACACAGATACATATAAACTGTGTTCTGCTGTTTTGTGGCTGTTACCAAATGTCTCACTTTTCAGAACCTCTCCCAGAGGCCATTTATACTTACATTCATCTGTCTTGTGATTGCAAGGCTGGCTATTGTTTATGTTGGCTTAGCGGCCGCAACTAAATCTACTGATATTTTAACTAACATCTGTACCCCATGGCCCCACAGCCCCACAGTCAACACTTTGCTGCTCAGACCAAGGCTTGGTGGGATTTCCAGTCCCCCTGGCACAGGTTTGGCCCTGGCCGCCAAATGTAGGTTTTCACTAAGTTTCAATAGCTCTAACTTTCAAATAAAGACTTGGGAGTCAAATGTTGGGGTGAAAACCTGTTAGATCAGAGAGGCACAGAAGCAACCAGCTGACCTTCCTTTTTGACTGGAGACCCAGCAAAAGAGCATCTCTCCACTTGTTTGAAACCAAAAAGACCAAGAATCTCTAAGTCCCTCCCTACTCCTTCCCATGCCTCTGTCTATCCATATTCCTGGCTCCTCAGTTCTATCTGTGGCTAATTCCTGTCAACTAGTCACCGGCTTTGCCCCCAATCCAAGCTTAATTTTATTAATACAGTCTAGGAGTTTCACAATGTAATCAAATATTACACAACAATCAACAGATTGCCTGAGGAAGATTCCTGTGGTTGCTGTGTCTGCCATACTGGTTCTTCTGCGTTCATCATTTGGTCTGGACTGACCTCATCTTTATCTCCAAAGCTACATAGAGCTATGAAATGCCTTAACTAAAGATACCCAGTGCTCTTTAACCTGAGATCAGGAGTAGTTTGGAAAGGGAGGGAACAGCCTACTTGTAATGTTTATAATAATTGGGTTTACAATATGCATCTGATTTTGGTGGTTCTTGGGGCCTTTTACAGTGGGGGCTGGCCGCCTAGTTGGAAGCTAGGAAACCTGCCGTTTATTAGAGTCCACCAGCACATGTAGACTTTGGGTTCCTAGCAGTCGGGTGTTTTGTGTGTACTAGTGGTGATGTGAGACCTGAAAATGAAGCATCTCCTTTGTGACAGTGATAGGAAGACCCCTAACCTAAAGCTGGTATAAAGGAGACCCCCAAGAGAGATCCATTGGCCCTTCTAACATGTGAAGAAGCAACAAAGCAGGCAGAGATGAGTCAGGAAACACCTCCCATCATTGGACATTGAATCTACTACTGCATTAATTTGGCCTTCTCAGCCTCTATAACTACAGAATGAAACTTTGATGTTGTTCAACCATCCAATCTTCTATAGTTAATGTGTCTGACTGCAGTGTTTCTTGTGAGATGGGTCTATTTGATTTATTTAGATTTTGTCTTAAATTATTTAAAAATGTATTTAGTAGTGTGTGTTTTCTTTTTTAATAAATTTTATTTAAATTAGAAACAATCTTATTTTACATATTGATCCCAGTTCCAATTCCCTCTCATCCTCCCATACCCCTCACGGACCCCCCCTCATCCCATCCCCCATCCACTCCCCAGGAAGGATGAGGCCTTCCATTAGGGTCATCAAAGTCTGTCAAATCATTTGGGGCAGGGCCTAGCCCTCCCCCATGTACTAGGCTAAGAGAATATCCCTCCATGGGGAATGGGCTCTCAAAGTCTGTTCGTACACTAGGGATTAATACTGGTTCCACTGCCAGAGGCCCTAGAGACTGCCCAGGCCTCCTAGCTGACACCCACATGCAGGGGGTCTGATTTGGTCCTATGCCAGTTCCCCAGCTGTCAGACTGGGGTCCGTGAGCTCCCACGTGCTCAGGTCAGCTGTCTCTGTGGATTTCCCCAGCATGGTCTTGACCCCTTTGCTCATCACTCCTCCCTCTCTACAACTAGATCAATGTTTAGCTGTGGGTGTCTGCTTCTGCTTCCATCAGCTATTGGATGAAGGCTCTAGGATGGCATTTAAGGTAGTCATCATTCTCATTATAGGGGAAGGGCATTTAAGGTAGCCTCTCCACTATTGCTTAGATTCTTACTTGGGGTCACCCTTGTGGATTTCTGGACATTTCCCTAGTGTCAGACTTCTCTTTAAACCTATAATGGCTCCCTCTATTATGATATCTCTTTTCTTGCTCTCCTCTATTCCTCTCCCCATTAAATCTTCCTGATCCTTCACGTTCTCCTCCCCCTTCCTCTTCTCCCTTCCTCTTCCTCCTACCTGTACCCTCCCAACTTGTTCAGGAGCTCTTGTCCCTTTCCCCTTCTCTGGGGACCATGTATGTCTCTCTTAGGGTCCTCCTTGTTTCCTAGCTTCTCTGGAGGTGTGGATTGTAGGCTGGTAATCTTTTGCTCTATGTCTAATATCCATATATGAGTGAGTACATACCATGTTTGTCTTTCTGTGACTGGGTTACCTCACTCAAGATGGTTTCTTCTAGTCCCATCCATTTGCCTGCAAATTTCAAGATTTCATTTTTTTGTGTGTTTGTTTTTGTTTTGTTTTTTTCTGCTGAGTAGTTCTCCATTGTGTAAATGTGTGTGTTTTTATGTGTGCACATGCTGGGAGTGGATGTGGAAGCCAGAGAACAGTCCAGGAGTAATTTCTCTCCTCCCATGTAGATTCTAAGGATAGAACTTAGGCTATCAGTCTTGGTTGTAAGCATCCTCATCCTCACAGTACTTTATTTCTTTTTGACACAGGGTCTCAAACTGTAGCTAAGAATGGCCTGAAATTCACTATGGAACCCACAAAAGACTTGAACTTGCTCCCAAATGTTGAGATTATAGGCCAAAAATACCATGCTCAGCTTCTGATATGTCTAAACTTATCCTTCTCATTGGCAAGTTGTGAGACTTTCTCTGAGTCTTCCCCTTTGTCTCAGACAGTTGGGCATAATGGAGAAGCTTGGGACCTAGAACAGGTATATACTCTCTGTCCTAGAAAATGGCTCCCAAAGGGAGTGATATTAGAAGATGTGGCCTTGTTGGCATAGGTATGGTCTTGTTGGAGGAAGAAGTTTTGAGGTCTCATATATGCTCAAGATACCACCCAGTGTCTCAGACCACTTCCTGTGCCTGTGAGTCAAGATGTAGGACTCTTAGCTCCTTCTCTAACACCATGTCTGCCTGCATGCTGCCTTTCTTCCCACCATGCTGATAATGAACAAAACCTCTGAACAGGTAAGCCACCCCAATTAATATTTTTCCATTTTAAAAGTTGGTGTGGTCATGGTGTCTCTTCACAGCTATAAAACCCTAAGACAGTTTACTTACTATCACAGATGGCTAGCCAGTACTCCTCAGGTAAACACAGCCTAGGAGCTCTGGAAAAGTAAGGAGGGCACTATGTGCCATGTCTGCTTCAGTTGACAGGGGTAACTTTTCTTCTGTTAACTTCCTTGCCTCCTTTTTCTCTTCAGCACAGCCTAACACTACACTCTGCTTTTCTTTGTTGAGATAGGGCCTTGCAATAGCACAGGCTAGCCTTGAACTCACTAAACAATTCAGGCTGACCTCAAAATTTCCAGCCTCCTGCTTCAGCTTTCTAAGTGCTGGGATTAGAGGTGTGAGTGACCAGGCCTGGCTAAGACTGATACTCTTTTTTTTTTTTTTTTAATCTTGTTTTGTTCTTGAGACAGATTTTATTGTTGTGGTGGTGGCTTTTTTACTATTTATTAATTTATTATTATTATTAGTAGTAGTAGTAGTAGTGTGTGTGTGTGTGTGTGTGTGTGTGTGTGTGTGTGTGTACCTGGCTGTCCTAGAACTAGCTCTGTAGTTCTGGCCTTGAATTCACAGAGCTCTGTCTGCTTCTGCCTCCCAAGTGCTGGGTCTAAAGGCATGTGTCACCACCACCAGGCAAGGCTGACATTCTTTAGTCCAAAATAAGGAAAGGGAACTATAAGTTACTAAGCCATTTGTAAAAATGGCATAATCTCACCACAACTAAGGAGCATTTTTCTCTCTTTATCAAAGTTCTAGGGACACTAATATCACACATTTTGCTTAAAGTGACACAAGAAAATTTAGCAAATGTGACCAATCTATCCCAATCACACATTAAAGAAGAGATAGAAATTCCAAACAATGGGTTTCTGTAGTCCAGGCTGGCCTTGAACTTAGTCCTCTTGCCTCAGTGTTTCAAGCAGCCAGAATAATAAGCTCATGCCACCATGCCCAGCAATGGTGTTTCTTATTTTGAGTTTGGAAATCCATTGGTGACTATGTGTCATTCTGAAACACTGAAATAGTTTACTTCTGGATAATCACCACAGGCAGGATTTCTAGGAGTTTCCAGTGCCTTTCCAGGCTTTTCCTTGTTATCTCTCAGTACTCTCCAACATCTACAAGTTTCTAGTTCATTTGATAACAATGCTGAAGCTGGAATAGAAGCATGAGCCTATAATCTCAACAACTGGGAAGCTGAGGCACTGAGGCAGGAGGATTAAGAATCTGAGGTCAGTTTGTGCTACATAGCAAGAGCCTGTTTTAAACCAGGGCAATAACAAACACTGACACTGACAGTGAAGACATCTCCCAGCACACCAAGTTCTTCTCAGTGTGCCTCTGGTATGTTAGAAGGACAGGCAGGTTGGCCCTAATGAGGAAATTCAGACTGTTCCTCTTCCTGTCATTGCACCTCAAAAGAAAGTCCTGTGAAATGGGTCTCTAAAAGAAAGCAGGGGTTCTCATCATGACCTATATGTTGGTGGGAGGAACAAAGTCTCTTTGATTGGCTTTTGTTGAGTGTAACAAGTCTTTCTCTGTCCCACCAGCCAGCTCTCAAATAACGGATGGAGACTTTTTATTAATTATGAAAGCTCAACCTTATCTTAGGCTTATTCCTAACTAACTCTTCTAACTTAATCCATTTATAGTCTACATTCTATCACGTGGTCTTATCTCTCTTCCATCTTGTACCTCCTGTTTCCTTTCCATGTCGCCTTGCTTCTCCTGAATGACTAGATTCTTCCTGCTCTTCCTTTTTCTCCCTGGAAATCTCACCTACACCTCCTGCCTAGCTATTGACCATTCAGCTCTTTATTTAACCAACCAGAAGGTGCCTTGGCAAAGACACATATTCACAATGTACAAATATTCTGCAACACTCAAGAGTCTCATGTGGACCACTTCCTGAACATTCTGCCTACAGAGCTGGTATGATGAAATAAGATTGAGGTTGTCTTCTGTAAAGGAGCCTCCCCCACCCCGAAAGTCAAGTTGAATGACTGTGAAACCCAAAGGAGAGGGTCCATAAAGGCTAGGACAAGGTCTATGCTTGGTCTCATAGAAATGTATTCAAAACGTTGGAGTCCTGGTTCCATTTTCAATATTGAATAAACTAAGTGTGGTGTCACATGCCTGTCATCCCAGAACTCAGAAGGTAGAGACAGGAAGATCAGAAGTTCAAGGTCACCCTTAGCTTCATAGCAAGTTCAAGGTCAACCCAGGTTACATGAGATCTTGTCTCAAAAAACAAGAACAACACAAAATATATCCATGATGAAGTCAAGCCTATCCAGGCAGGCAGGGATCTTTCAACAAAAATGAAAAGGGTTAGAAATGTCCTCTCATCTAGCGGTTGGGGTGGCAGAAGCCATAGCTTTTCCCATGACCAGCAAGTTACCAGGCCTTGATTATGAAAGCTGGTTTAGGGAATTTGGGAGGTGGTTTCAAACATAGCCAGGTGCAGAGTCATCAAGATAAAGGAGAGATGAATAGTACCCAGAAGATGAATCATCTTTCTGGATAGAAGTTCTAGGGAAAACTCATGTGATGGTTATAAACCTAATACCAAGTACTAAAATTACTGGTTCAGTTCCTTGAATTTTCTATCAAGGAATTCTGCTCATTAGCTATGGGGGAAATGCCTTCATAGTGGTTGAAAAATTTCCAGGAACTTATGGGGAGAAATAGAACACTGAAAATAAGTGAGGTGGGCCAAAGGGATATTGGGGAGATCAGAGAGGGTTTACCAATGCTTCAAAGGCTGGACCAAAGGAAGCAACATTTGTAAAACATTCTGTGGTTTTCTTTGGCCTCCAGTTAGCAGCATGAATTTCACTATTGTCTGTTCTAGTTAAAAAATATCTGAAAGTGCCAGTGCCAAGTGTGGTGATATATACATTTAATCCCATCAGGGCAGAGGCAGGAAAATCTCTGTTAGTTTGAGGCCAGATTGTTCTATACAGTGAGTTCCAGTCAAGTCAGGGTCACACAATAAATGGATATTTCTTTCTCAAAATAAATAGAGTATGAGATTTTCCAGTTATGATGATATAGAACTAAGTAGATGGAAAGAGTCAGAAAGAAATAGCTTAGCATAATGCAGAGTTTAGCCAGGTGTGACATACTTGTGATCCTAGCACTGGGGAGGCTAAGGCAGGAACATTAAGCTTGAAGTCAGCCTGGTCTACACAGTTGGCACTGGATCAGCCATGGCTACATAGCTACATGCTGCCGTGCCTAGCTTCTCATTGCTTTTCCCTTATGAGTTCCGAAAGACTGAGTTCTGGTCTTCATGCTTGCAAGCACTTTACTGAGACATAGCTGGAGCCCTGTTTGTTTTTTGAGACAGGGTCTTGTGTAGACTAGGTTGGCTTCAAGTTCACAATGTAGCCTAGGCTAGCCTTGAGCTCCTGACTTTCCTGCCTGTACCTCTGGAGTTCTGGGATTATTTTTATGCTCTACCAGGTCTGACTGGATTTCTGTTATTTCCTTGCATCAATCAATGGCTCAGCTTCTGGGAGAGAAGTCTCCCTTTCACCTGGGGGTTCAGAGCAGTGCTGAATTCCTACTAAAAAGTGGGGACTGAGCTGCTCATGCAGCAGAGGCACAGCCAGAAGAGTGTCACAGCCTTCCAACCCTGCCTACAGCTCTTTCCATCTCTCAGCTTGGTGTTGGGTCAGGTGGTGTTACACCAATGAAAAGCTACTGTAACTGGATGGTTCTTTTGCCAATGGGCGTTTCCCTCTTTTCCTCAAATCAGTTCCTATGATTCACCACTGCAAACAAAAGTCTCAAAATAAATAAATAAATAAAATAATAATAAAAAATCCCTGCATTCTAAAAACTGCCAGATTTGGCAACACTCCCAAGAACAGTAGCTCTCAGTGTGGTTACCAGGTCAACACCATCAGGGTCCCCTGGGGACTTGCTACCAGTGTAAACAAGCCCCCTCTCCTAGATTGATTCTGACAGCAGAGACCTGCAATTGTTAAAAAGCATTCCAGGTGGTTCCAGGGCATGCCAAATGCTATTACTTACCCTGGGCTTCACTTGAAAGTACAGGCCTATGCCAAATCAGCTGCTTTGAAAGGGAATTTTAAATTCAAAAGCTGGATGGCAGATATGATGGTGATTGTCTTTAATCCCAGATAGAGATAGGAAGATCTTTGTGAGTTCTAGGCCAGCCTGGAACTGTTTGAGAACAGCCAGGGCTATGTAAAGAGACCCTGTCTCAAAACAAAACAAAAACAAAAGTGTCAGACTACACAACTTTACTATCAGAAATTACAAAATTGGGCAATCTGACTGAGACTGCGTGGGGAGCCCGCCCTCTAGTGGAGAAGAATAGGTTGGCTCCTGCTTCATAGGTAACTTAAAAAACAAAACAAAACAAAACAACCCCCCCCCCAAAAAAAAAAAAAACAGAATTTTTCTGTATAATCCTGGCTGTCCTGGAACTAGCTCTGTCAACCAAATTGGCCTCCAACTCACAAAGATCCTCCTGGGAGGCAACTTTTGTTTTGTTTTGTTTTGTTTTGTTTTTTCGGGGGGGGGGGTGTCCCCTTGGGGTTTTTTTGTTTTTGTTTTTGTTTTTTTTTACATTCCAATCTCAGTTCCCAGTTCCCCCTCCCTTTTCTCCTCCTTTTTCTCCTCCCACTTCCCCAACTCCTTCCCCCCTTCTCTCATTGGCTCCTCGGAGAGGGCAAGGCCTCACCTAGGAAGTCTACTAAGTCTGTCTAGTTGAGGCAGGACCTAGACACCTCTCCACCCACACACCCCTGTGTCTAGGCTGAGCAAGGTATCTCTGGGCGGCAACTCTTAAAGACCTTTTTTTGTTACAGACATTTGTTCCTAGCTTAGAGAAAACACTTTCTCCTGCCATTCCAGAAGTATTATCACCTCCAATTACAGCTGGGAAAATGCAATTCAACGTGGGTCACTGGGGTTCCAGCAGCAGGGAATTGGAACTCCAACTCACAGCAAAGGCGGTGTGTGTGTGTGTGTGTGTGTGTGTGTGTGTGTGTGTGTGTGTGTGTGTGTGTGTGGTGTGTGTGTGTGTGTGTGTGTGTGTGTGTGTGTGTGTGTGTGTGTGTGTGTGTGAGTGTGTGTGTGTGTGAGTGTGTGTACCCAGGCAGTTATCTGAGCCCTTTGCCTGGAGCAGGTTTGACAGCCCAAGTGTGAGTGATGTGTTTCTAGGCTAATGTTCTTAGCTGAAGCAACATCACGGGAAAGAAGTGAACTAACACAAAGATCAGCCCAGCTCCACCCCTCCCCAACACTCAATCCTCAGCTCTCTTATACACAAGGATGACTCAGGCTGGGCAGCCACAGGCAAAAACAAACTTCTGCAGGCCTCGGTGGCACACTGGAGCCCAGAAGGCCACGGGCAGACCACACTTAGCTATGCATACCTCTCACCTCTAAACGTAAACCTCATGCTACAACCCCTGAAGGTGGACCTGAGCAGTCACTGTTCTTCCTTCCAATATGGCCACATTGAATGCATCTCCTTTTTCTGCTTTTTGCCATTACTTGTTTCCCTGATTAGCCTATTGAAGCCCCACGGCAGAGTCTTGTTGGTAGGGCCAGGCCCTGACATCTCCAGTCACATTTCCAGTTCTTTGTGTCCTCCAAGTAAATGAGATGACTGTACTTACTGCACATAGGGGGCAACTGTGTGGCTGCCTTTGGACAATGAAGCGATGGGGAATGTACTTCTGTGTATGTTCATCTTATTGATTGTTGAATAAAGTACTGTTTGGCCAATGAGGCTGCAAGTTAGATGGGACTAGGAGTCAAAGAGGATTCTGGGAAATGTAGTAGAGAAGTGGTGATCCAGGCAGGAAGTAACATAGTGGGGAGACTCATATTTAAGCAAGGACAAGCAGGAAGTGGTCCCTTTTCCCCTTCGCTCTTCCTCCAGATTCGAGATGTGATCCACCAGCAAGGGAGGACGCCAATGGAAGGTGTCCGATAAGTCTTATAAAATATATAGATTTGTGATAATTAAGGCTGAGCTAGTAGATGAGAAATCCTAGTCATTGGCCAAGCGCATTTGTACATAAGTCTCTGTATTATTTTGTCCATCCACGTGGCGGGTAGAATTCAGGCGGCTGGTGGAGACCGCCCACATGGTGGTAGGTAACAATGAAATGTAAGCAAAAGTGATTAATGAGCCCAATCAATGTCTATGAATTCACTGACTTCTGCTACACTGACTGGGGGAGCCAGGAGTGACTTGGTGGTAGAATATGACTGGGGATAAGACTGTCCCTGGATGAGAGTCCCAGTGCAAGGTGTTGAAAATTAGCCTTTGTTTTGAGATCTGGAGTCCCTTGTTACTACAGCAAATCCCAAAGTATGGCCTGTGAGTCTGTCCCTTCCTTTGATTACTGTGTTTGGATCACACCATCTTTTCAGCTCCTAAACAGGTCACCATCTATTGTCCTTATGCCCACTGGAACCTTACCGCTGCACTGGCAGGGAACATAGCAGGAAAAGTAGACAGCCGAAGTCTGGAAGAGTCTTTGAAGGGGGTGGGGGACATTGAGAATTGGCTAAGGGGGCGGGGCTATAGGCGTGTGGCACACATTTTCTCACTCACCAGGCCCACAGTTGCCAACCACATACAATCTTTATTGAGTACTCTCTCCATGTATGGAGCTGTATTCTTCAGGCTTGGACAGTAAGATAATTTAGGTATGAAGAAGCTCAGTGACCATGGCGAGATCCCCAAACTACAGGAGGAGGAGGAGAGGAAGCACAAGAGGTCAAGGGTTATCACCATGAATGCTGCAGAGGAAAAGCACAGCAACATTTAGAAGAACAGATTGCATTTGGTTACGGGATATGGCTAGAGGCTATCAATCTTCAGAGCAGAGGCAAGCTTGTTGGAGGAGGATTCTGAGAGGGAGTTATAGGAGAGAGAGGTAATGAATGAGCTTTAAAACATGGAAACCATTCCTCCTATTGGTTTTTGTTCTTGCTGGGTTTTCTTTGTTTGTTTTGGTTTTTCAAGACAAGGTTTCTCTGTAGCTTCTGGAGCCTGTCCTGGAACTCGCTCTGTAGACCAGGCTGACCTCAAACTCACAGAGATCCACCTACCTCTGCCTCCTGAGTGCTAGGGTTTAAAGTGTGCCACTACCACCCAGAATAAAAGTGTAGCCCAGGCAGGCCTCGAACTCTTTATCCTACTGCCTCCGCCTCCTTCAGCAAATCCTACCAGCATGTGGCACCACAACCGGCCCATTTCTCTTACCAAGAATGTCAGGAATGACATACACTAGTTACAGTCCTTTCACAGGCAGTATTGTCTCCCTCACTTCATGGATGATGAAAGTCAAACAGAGGGGTTAAGTAACTTGGCCCAAATCTTACATCAAGAACAGCTGGAGTAAAACCCAGATTGCTAACTCTACCCACTGAGTGTTCTTCGTTGCCTTGTACACAGGGTGCTGATTGCTAGATGTGCTTTGGAACATGAGGCAGGGGACTAAAACCTATACAAAGGGTAGTTACTTTTTAAAACAGAAGCAAAGTGGCTGAGGGGACAGCTGAATTGGCAAAATTCTTATTGTGATGACCTGAATCCATGAGAATAAGCGTCTAGACGGTGAGGTGTTGAGTGGGAGGACCTAGGATGAGAAGAAAAAAGCAATAGCTGGGACTGGGAGGGTCTTGCATAAACTGATGATCTCTATCTATACCAAGCAAGTTTATGAAAAAGTACACCTTTAATCTCAGCACTCTGAGTTTGAGGCCAGCATGGTCTACAGAGTGAGTTCCAGAACAGCCAGGGCAGAGAAACTCTGTCTTGTAAACCACAAACAAACAAAGAAGTATGCACTATTTGTAGGGGGAGAATGGGCCAAGGTCAGCAGAGACAGTGTTGGCAAAGAGAACACAGGATTCATTAGACCCAGCTGCCTTGGGACTGACAACCACAGCCCTTCAGGGGAGAAAGCAATTGTCTCCAGGAACAGAAGTCTTAACTCCCTCGAGGCCCGGGCCCCAGCCCCAGCCCAGTCCTTGCCAAGTCAGTTTTTGGCAAGGACACAGAACTAGCATTCCCTTTCTCCTTTCATCTAATCCTCTGAGAAAGTCTTGGGTCAGCCTGGCTCCCAGCACTGTGCAAGGATGAGGACCGGAGTTTGGATCCCTAGCACTCACACAAGAAGCTGAGCATGGTAGCATTTGCTTAAAATCCCAGTGATGGGGAGGCAGGGATAGGAGGATCCCTGGGATTTGCATCTAGCCAATCTAACCAAATTAGTTCCAGCGAGGGACCTTGTCTCAAAGAACAAGGTAGGGACTGGGGATATGGCTCAGTGGTTAAGAGAGCTTGCTGTATAAACATGAGGACCTAAGTTTGAATCCTCAATACCCATGAAAAAAGCTGGTCATAACCATGCATACCTGTAAACCTAGCATTGTGGGGGACAGAGATGAAGATCACTGGTGCTTGCTGGCTGTTCTTATTGAAGTAAGAGACACTGTCTCTTGGGAGTAAGGCGGGGGGGGGGGGGGGGTTACAGGAAGACATCTGGCACCCTCCTCTCGTCTCAGTGCACAAGCACAGGTACACACCTGCCTCGATTAGCCCAACACACACTTATGTACACAAAACAACAACAAAAACTACCAAAACTCCAAAGGGGACCACTCTTGATTAATGATATCTGAAGTTGACCTCTGGTTTCTACATACATGTGCACACACTTGTTCATGAACATACACAATATAGGTATTAAAAAACAATTACATGTGAATTGAGAAGCCAAAAAAAAATGAATGTTTTTTTCCCCCAGGAAGTGTTCTTGATTTTTATTAGAGTATTAAAAAACAACAGTATCTTGTTTTTTGTTCATTAAAAGAATAACAATGACTCCTTAACATGAAGTGAATTTCTTGGGGTCTGGGAACACGTGGATGGAGAGAGAATCTGATATGGCAGGGGAGGTGCCTTAGGTGCCAACACTAAACATTGACCAGGAAAGAATGCCCCCCCCACACACACACACAAGGACACAGACGAAGCTTTGTTTAAAAAAAAAACGCATATTTGATACTGGGGAGCTAGACTCTGGGTTGGAGCTAATCAGGCCACACTTGCTCACAGCAGCTGTTCCTCTCACAGCTTCTCAGCCTAGAATCTGTACAAGAGATTCCAGGAAAGAAACAAATTCTCAGACCAGACACTGTCCAAGCTATGCCCATCTGCAGCCCCCTTTACCTCCTCAGTTGATCTTGGGATTCCTGCTGCTACAGGGTGACAGATACCCCACCTAGAGCCCATGAGTCTGTAAACAAACTCCCCTGAATGCCAGAATAGCAGGTGCCATTTTCACTTCACTTTTGGACTAAGTTGTCAGTTTCTGGGGCACCACAGGACTGCATCCTCCCACAAGACTGGAATACCAGAGGGCTACCCTTGGTGACACATCCCACACCTGTATAATGAGTACACCTCAACTAGATGAGTACTTCCCTCCAAGTCCCGAAAATCCTCAGAGTCCCACATTCCTACTCAAGAGTACCTCCCACCCACCATGGGCCCTGCAACCCACAAATCAGAGACAGACTGACCATATAAAACCTGCCCCTTCCTGCCCCTTCCTCTAAGACCTACAAGATATCATCCCTGGCTTGTGAGCCTGCACTCCCTTTAGAGCCTGTCTGTCCATGGTGTTCGAGTTAATAGCCCTTCTAATAGACTTCTTACTCCAAAGGATGCCAGGCGTTCCAGGGGGACCTGAGTGATCCAATAGGCTACAAAGGAGCTAGTTTGTGGAGATACCTATCTTCCAAGCAGGAGGATCCTTATCATCATTTTTCTGCTCTTCAGCCCTGATTACTACATGTTTTCAACAATGACAGTTGTTTTGTTTGTTCCCTGTTTTGTTGGAGGATCTCATATAACACAGGTATGAAAGTCTTCACTGTCTTGCCTCCACCTTCTGATTTCTGGGATTGCATTTATTTGCCACCACACCTGGCTAGTGACTGGTGGATTTTAATATGAAGCTAATTGACAGAAAAGAACACAGAGTAGGAGGAATGGGGAAAAGATAGAAGGGAAGGCTAGATTTGTTGTAAGCTGGAATGTACCATCTCTGTGACAGGTGAGAGAAACCATCCTTTCCCAAGGACTCCTTGAACACACAGGGTGGTGGGTGGAAAGGACCTGACAGTTTTTTACCAGGGCTGACCACACAGTCTGAGAGACTGGAGATGAAACAATGTGATCACCACTAATAATGAAATCATTTCTGAATCTCCAGACAGAGCAACCAGAAGAAAAAAGTTCTAAATTCTCAGAGATCTTCCCAGAATGCACAAAGAATCAGAAAATATTGAAAATAAAAAAGAGTTTCTGTAACCACTGATCCCCAGATTGTGAAAATATCCCTCTGGCTAAGGTTCCTGCTTTACTTCTGGGACCAAATGTTCTACTGGTCCCAACCATGGAAAAGCATCCAGAACTACTGGGGATGTTTTTCTATATGACTAAAATCAGACTGTGGGGGAAAGAGAGCATGTTTGCCTTAATGTAAGCAGTCTGATGGGTATTCTCCTGATTGTTAACGGAAGAGACCATTTCCCATTAAGAAGTTCATTTCCCATGATTCCTACAATTGGGGTGGTCCAATTGTTTCTTATTGTTCAAGGCTCTGTCTAGTTTGTTCCTAGATGAGTTGATTAGTGGCCACAAAGATGAGACACGGGGCAGAGTGGAAAGCCTCAGGGTGGGCCATATAAGCCCAGATTCCGGGCAGCTTGGGAGATCCTGGGAAGTTTCCTCTGGGGAAATGGATAGTGAGATGCTTTTCCAGACCTGTGTAGGCTCTTTGTGGAAGGAAGATGCTGAACACCGGCTTGTAAACTGGAGCCTGCTGCCTGGAGTGGGATACCACCCTCCTGACTTTGACGCTGGGCTGTCTCCAAGATGTTGGTTTCTTGTTGAGTCTTCTGATTGTTTTCCATCATATTAGGGTCTCCCTCTGGAGAGAGCCTGGATTCTGACTCTGTGAGATAGCCCTTGGGGTTCCCTTGGTGGGAACCAAGGGTTTGAACCAAGCGATGCATCTCTAAGTATGTGTGCCATGGAGTCTCAGGAGCCTGAAGGCAGCTTCTGTCTACTTCCTCCAATGTCCCCTCAACCTCAGAGTCAGTGTCTTCCAGGGACAATGAGCTCTTTCTGTTCTTGTTAATCCAAACAACACCGGTCATCGATTCAGCTGGAGTAAGCATGGTCCCGTCTAAGAAGAGAAGGCACAGCAGTGTCATCATTGGGATGTCTCTGGGTAGCTCCCTTTGAGAGAAACCCATAGGTTTCAGATTAAAGGAAGGGGGATCCTAAATGCTAAAGGATCCAGACACCAGAACATTGCACATGTGTACCAACACATGCAAACACACATGACCTGGCATGTGTGTACTCTTTCTGTCACACATGTCTTCTTCCCCAACATATAATTACAGTTATTCATAATTCAACAAATATTTATCAAACACTATATCCAAGACCTTTTTTATTTTCAAATACTCACAACCTAACAGATGGGTCTTAATACAGGAGAAAGGCAATAAGTAATGAAATATGTTAAAAGTCCAGGTGCTAACTGGAAAATGTGCAGAGTGAGAGATTTGGGTACTTGTTCTTAAATGGGATGTCTTCATCAGGGCCCTTTCAAAGGCTTTAGGAGCTGTGGAAGAGGAGCCAAGAAGACTATAAGAGCCAGAGGAGATGGAGGATGCTGTTTCCTTGGAGTCATCCATCTCCTCTGGCTCTTAACAGTCTTCCTGGCTTTGCCAGGTGCCTGCTCGAAGGAAGATGGATCACAGGGATATGCCCTCCAGGGTGCCAGGACACCAGTATCTTCCTCTCTTTTGCTTCCTGGCCACCAGGAGGAAAGCACTGTGCACCACCACATGCTCCTACCATGATGCACTGACAAAGATCAAAGACACGACCGAGTGGCCCTGGAATGAATCCTCTGGAACCAGGAGCCAAAGCAGACCTCCTTTTAGTTTTTTCTGTCTGATGTTTTGTCACATGACGAGCAGCTGATTAACACACTCCCATCTGAATTCACACACATGTATCATGGGAGAATATTGTTCTTAGCTTGTGGGGTCTGTGTCCTACACTTATAATAATGATTTTATCACCCAAGGCAGGAGAGAGTCCATGGGCACTTCTGAGAAGTGTCTGTTTCTTCTCTGACTGGGCTTCAGCCTCATTGCTAACAAAGTACAGTGGGGAGATGGTACTGGGGGAATGATGTCATCAGGAAACCCCTCCAAGGCCCACTTTAATAAACCCAAAAGAATCAGAAGAACTAGAAGAGCAGATGCAGCCATTTCTGCACATGGGTGCAGTGTACATGTGAACTAGGGAGGATGGTGATCATGCTCACACTTAGAATTGCACTAATTTTCGGCATGGCAGGCACACCAGCCTTCTTGGTACTCAGATGATCTGCAGGAATTTGAGGATAAGGAAAGATGGGGAGGGGATGGAAAACATAGGAAGCCAAAACCAGAATTCTCTCTCATCTACCAGGAGACGGGGTGGCCTCAGGGACAGACAGGCAGGTCTTCATAGCAGAACCTCTTAACTTTCAGTTCTAGTCTGTGGTTCATACAGGACAAAGAGAAAGAAACACACACACACACACACACACACACACACACACACACCACATGTACACATATTCACATCACACACAAAGACACCACACACGCGTGCCCACATGCCCATACACACACACACACACACACACACACACACGCACACACACACACACACACACACACCACACGGAGAGAGGGAAGAGAAGGTCCAAAGGGAGGGAGAGGGGAGATACCCATTGTCCTTGGCCATATAGTGGAACCTTCTACAGCAGCCCTGCCCACAAATACTTTAGAATAACTTCTGCCTTCAATCTCCAAGCTAAAAAGAATATTCAAGAGCACAGAAGTTTCATACTATGGTTTTCCTTTCATTTTAAAAAGCCTTTACATTTTATTTGATGTGTGTGTTTTGCCTGCATGTACCTATGTGCACCACATGCAAGCCTGGTGCCTGTGGTACACTCCCCTGGAACTGGAGTGACAGACAGATGGTTGTGAGCCACCATGTAGGTGCTGTAATGGCCCCCAGGTCTTCTGCAAGATCAACAAGCACACACCTTAACCACACCCCCCCCCCTCAAGTTTTATCTTTACACCTGTTTTGGTTTGATGTGGTCTGTAGGGGGATGGGGATGGTAAACCCAGGTTTTGTTCCAAGGTTATGTACATAATCACTCCATTCTATGATGTGATACCTATCACTGTGGAATGAACTCTGTCTCCCTGAGCCCTGAGTTCTGGCTCAGCCAGTTCCCAGAATAATGGAAGCAGCCATCTATTTTATCCAAAGCCATTCTCTCTGTTTTGCTTGTGGATCCAGTAAAGAGGCTGAGCCTCTATCGTCCCACTGAGCCTAGCAGGGGGGCAAGCCCACTCACCTGACCAGTCTAGCCAGATCAGAGCTAGGAGAAAGAGCTACAGAGACCAGGAACAGTGGCCATTGGCCAAATACCTGGCAGAGGCCTGTTTCTTTGGCTAAGGGACAGACTGGGCAGAGCCACCCCAATCTAGCTTCCCTGGCCCAGTTCTGACTGGATCAGAAGCGGCTCTTCTTTTCCTCTTCAGGAGACTGGCCCAGCCATGGCCCTGCCCTCCTTGGACTTCAGTCACCTGTTCCACCCATAAAAAAGCCTTTTTCTCCAGAACTAACCCTACCTTTAGGGAACACCATCAGGTGGGCATGGGTCCTCTGCTGTCTCCTCAGACCTTCATACTGGGCGCGAAGGAGCTGGATGTTGACAGGAGGCCCTTGACCTGCCGCCTGAGTCCGGGAACCCTCAGCCATTAAGCAGGCCCCCAGCTCCAAGAAGTTGGGTAGGGCAGGGCACGGGCAGGCCAACCCTTTCATCCGCATCCGCATCCGGGAGAAAAGCAAACACTGCGGCTGAGTCAGGGGGAGGGGAGGGGAAAGAAGGGTAGGTGGTAGAGTGAATGAGAGGGAAGGGAACAGAGAGTGAGGAGAGAACCTGGAAAGATGGGGAGAGAGGGAAGAAGAAACTGAAGGGACCAGAATGGGGAGGTGGGAAGAGGAGGAATGAGAAACAGCAAAGGTTAGTTCTCAACTAAAGTGGAAGGTTCCGGGAGGGGCCAAGAAAGGGGGAGCATGGGGAGAAGGAAGGAGTGAAGTGAGGAGGGGTTAAGAGTAGACGCGAAAGTAGAGAGCGAGGAAGTGGGGTGGGTAGGAGGAGGTGAGGAAGGAGTTGAGGGTAAGGGTGAGTGCTAAAGGGAAAGGCAAGCGTAGCTGCTGGGATCTTTGTGGCAGCCCAAGAAGCTTTTATTCCAGCTGCTTCACCCCGTGATGGTCAAGTTTAGAATGCAGTTCCAAGAGCTACAGTGAGATTCCAATTTCCTGGCAGAGCTGAGCTGAGCTGAGCTGAGGAGTGCCAGGCACCTGCTCGCTCTGCACAGGGTTTGAGCTTAACAGGCCATTAAAACCTGCTGGCTTAATGAGCAACGGTCACAAAAAGAAACACCTTCAGCAGCCTTGAAAGCGGCGACTCATGGTGTGTACAGGATCACCCTAAGGTCTCCATGCAGCCCCCAACACACCTCCCATGTAAAAGCCCAGCCACAAAATCTGCTTAGCAGACAGAGTCCAGGGGAGCCCTGGCTTCCCGCCAGCTAGCCCCACCTCTTTGACATTTGAGCGGCCTCTGTGGTCTTGACCTTTTCCAACTAAACAGAAAGTGGGTGTTTATCTTGCCCACAGCTATGGGGACCCTCACCCCCTGTTTGTCAGCCCTGCTATTTCTTTGAATGGCAGACACTGCCTCTTCTTAAGCTAGCCTTGACCTGTCTTTGCTCTGCTTGCTCCAGTAAGTTCTTTTCCTTCTTCTAATGCAATACTTACTACTGGCCACCTGCCTGGTACACTTGCAGAGCAATGGGTGAGGAGATGAGGAAGTGTAAATCGTCAGTGGGTAGTGTAATTAGTTCACTGGAGCTGCTATAACAAAGGCCCACAAACTGAGTGGTTCTTGCAACAGACATTGCTGTGTTTGTGTCACAGGGACTAGGAGTCCAAGATCAAGTGTGAGCAGAGACAGTACTTCTGGAGACTGTGTAGGACAGTCTGTTCTACATAGCTTGCCTAGCTTCTGTTGGCTTGCTCTCGATACTTGGTGATCCTTATTTTATGAAGGAATCACTTCACCTTTGTCTCCTTGTAATATTCTCCTGTATGTCTCTGTTGACTTTTCCCCCTTTTAAAAGGACACCAGTTATTGGAGTAGAGCTTAACCTAATAACCTCTTCTTTTTTGTTTGTTTGTTTGCTTTTGCTTTTGTTTTGTTTTGGTTTTTTTTTTGCCATTTTCTAATATTGAGTTATACATTTTTCCCCACTCCCTTTCTCAACCTCATCTTAATTCAACTAATGAAACTGGCAATAAACTTACTTCCAAGTAGGGCATGTGTAGGCTCTGGATTTAGGATTTCAGCAAGTGAACTGGGGCTGAAGGGACATTATTTAGAGTATGTCAGGTAGAATGTGACAGTTCCATTCAGAGAGAGAGGAAGGAGAGAGGAGATGACTGGGTGGAGAGGGAGGAAGCAGGGGGATTTGCTTTAGGTATTATAGTTGGGGTTTCTCTGACCCTTTCTGGCAACAGGAGGGAGTTGGGTGCTTGATGGGGAAATCTCACCCGAAAATGCCATTGTTTGTGAAAATGACAATTTTTTATTGGAAAAGTTCCATTGTTAGGAATATATAGAATTGGTCCTCCCTCCCTCCCTTTCTTACATTCATGAGTTGTATGTGCATATTTGTACAGGTGCACATGTGTGTTTGTGTGTGCATGTGTGCATGGCAGTCAGAGGTTGATGGAGGTGTCCTCAGTCACTCTCCACATTGCTTTTGAGGCAGGGTTTCCTGATGACCTTGGAGTGCAGCAATTTGTTTAGGCCAGCTGGCCAGTGCACTCCCAGCATCTGCAGGTTTCTATGCTCGCAGTGTTGGGTTTACAGACTCATGTCACTGGTCTTCCCTTTATGTGAGGCTGGGGATCTGTATTCCAGTCCTCATGCTTGCACAGCAACCACTTAACCAATGGAGCCATCTCAACTTGCCTCCTCCCCCTCCCTCCCTCCTTCCCTCCCTCCCTCCCTCCTTCCCTCCCTCCCTCCCTCCCTCCTTCCCTCTCTCCTTCTTCCTTTTCCTTCTTTCCTCTTTCCCTTCATCCCTTCCTTTCCTTCCCTTTTTGTCTTGTTTTTTGACTTTTGAGACAGTTTCACTTTGTAGCTCAGACTGGCCCTGAATTCATGGCTATCCTCCTGCTTCAGACTCCGACTCCCGCTCTGAGTGCTAGGATTACAGGTGCGCTGCCATGCCTGGCTTTCTTTCTTATTAGCTTCCCACTAGTATGTTCATGTTTGAATTGGGCACATGAAGAAGTCCTCCTTCATGCCCTCCTACTTTATCCTCCTCCTCCTCCTCCTCCTCTCCTCTCCCGGGCCTTCATTCTCTTCTGTGGTGGGGAAGCTCGTGGCAGACATTGTTCACATTAAGACACACGAGGAAGCAGAGTGATGGGAAACAAAGGTGTGTGTGGTGGTTTGAAAGAAAATGCTCCCCAAAAGGAGTGGCACTATTAGGAGATGTCTTTTTGGAGAAGGTGTGGTCTTGTAGGAGGAAGTGTGTCACTGTGGAGGTGGGCTTTGAGGTCTCATATAGGCTCAAGCCATGCCCAGTGTCTCAGACCACTTCCTGTTGCTTGTGCAAGACGTACGACTCTCAGCTACTTCTCCACCATCATGTCTGCCTGCACCATGATGATAATGGACTAAAATGTCTGAAACTGTAAGCTGCCACCCCAATTAAATGTTTTTCCCTTATAAGGGTTGCCATGGTCATAATGTGTCTTCACAGCAATAGAGACCCTTACTAAGGCAGTAAATATAACCCCCAATAACCATCCCCAACCCAACTAATGGCCAACTCCCAAACACTCCATAACCTCTTGAGAGAGTGTCCTAAGTTGAGGACCATGCATTAAATTATTCAAACCATAACAGGTGGCCAAAGATGGGGACTACAGAATGTCCATTTCTCTGCTATGGAGTAGTATCTGAGTGTCTTCTGTGGGAGACTGCTTATCTTCCTGGGGACACAGTAAAAGCTTCACTGACGAGTACCTCCCCTGAGCAGTCTGATCAATTAGTCTGGAGTAGTATCAGGACATTTGCACATTTCTACACTTACTTGTGTTACAGGGAGCTCACCAGAGATGATCGCCTAGATACAGTGTGTAGCCAATTAGAAGTCTTCAATCCAGCTGGCTGGGACCATACCCAAATGTCCAGGTGTAGCCTCAAGTGTCCAGAACATGGTTTTTGTTTTGTTTTTAAGCAGAAACCACATCCTGACATCGCACTCGGGCAGGAGCTACAGGGGAGCTTTGAAGACGTAAGCAGTTTGGAACAAGTAGATGTAACAGAAGCTAAGATAGTTAGCTAGGACTTCCTGACCTTTGGCTCTTGAATAGTTAGGAAACTTTTCGTGGGATTCTGCATAAAGGAGATAAGATTCTAGTTAAACTTGAAATGGCCTTGGCATCAGTACAAGATGGAGGAACCTCTGCACTCTCTCCCCATCACACCTGCTGCTCTGGGAAAGCAGCTGCCTGTTTTCTGGCTACCAGAGACTCTCGCTCATTAGAGGACAAGCGGTAGGAGAGAGAGCTTCATTTGTTCTGTTTTCATTTTTAAAATATGAATTCCTATAGCCCAGGCTAGCCAAGCTGGTTTGAAGCCCAAATCCTCTGGCCTCCACCTTTCTAGTGCTAGGATAGCAGCAGTCATTTACCCCAGCTTCATCCCTGTCTTTCCAAAAGAAAAAAAAAATTGTTTTTTTTTTTTTTTTTTTTTTTTACATTCCAATCCCAGTTCCTCCTTCCTACTCTCCTCCCCCTCCCTCCACTTCCCTCCCCCCACTCCTTTGATCTGCTCCTCAGAGAGGGTAAGGCCTCCCCTAGAAAGTCTACTAAGTCTATCCCATCATCTAGTTGAGCCAGGACCAAGGCACCTGTACCCTCCCGCCCCCCACACACGCCTGTGTCTAGACTAAGCAAGGTATCTCTTCATATAGAATGTGCTCCACTAAATCACTTTGTACGTTAGAGTTACATCTGGGACCCACTGCCAGTGGCCTCATATATTGTCCCAGTCACACCATTGTCACCTGTATTAAAGGAGTCTAGTTTGGTCTCATGCAGGTTCCCCATTTGTCAGACCCTAGTCAGTGATCTCTCACTAGCTCGGGTCAGCTGATTCTGTGGGTTTCCCCATCATGGTCTTGACTTTTGTTCATATTTTTTGCTCCTCCCTCACTTCAATTGTACTCCAGGAGCTTGAACCATTGATTAGTTGTGGATTTCTGCATCTGCTTCCATCTATTTCTGCAAGAGGGTTCTAGCTTCTCTGGGGTTGTGAATTGTGGGCTGGGTATCTTTTGCTTTATGTCTGGTATCCACTTATGAGTAAGTACATACTATATTTGTCTTTCAGCATCTGGGTAACCCTGATATCAACCCACATACCTATGAACACTCAATTTTTTACAAAGAAGCTAAAAATATAAAATGAAAAAAAAGCATATCCAACAAATGGTGCTGGTGTAACTGGTTGTCAACATGTAGAAATGAAGGGACCAGGCCCCCCCTTTTGGCAGCAATAACAGCCTAATACATGCTTGCCTGACCTTGCCTTGGTCAGTAGGAGGTCAGATGCCTGCCTCATGGCAAGGAACCAATCAGAAGTTAGCTGGTAGTGCTATGCTTTACGGCTCTGGGTGTGCTTTATGGACAAGTGCACAGCAATGATGTGCAGAGCATGGCAACCGCCCTGGGAGGGCCTATGGGCCATAACAACCAGTTGGCCAATCAACACAGGACAAGTCCTCCAAGCCTGGAGGCACACCAATCCTGAGCCTGTGCATACCCCTAGGCACTCCCCTTACACTGCCCTATAAGATCTAGGTCCCATGGCTTCTCAGAGTCTTTCCCCAGCCATCCACCATGGTGGATGGATGAAAGGCCCAAGCTAACATGGGGTTAGCTCGTTAAACAACTGCAATAAAACCTGTTGATGTTTGCATCAAGTTTTCACCTCTGCCTGGTGATTGGGATCTCTTCCTAGGCCGAGATCCTTGGGGCCTGAGCCTCCGGGGGTCTTTCAGAAGAATGCAAATAGATCCATATCTATCACTATGCACAAAACTCAAGTCTAAATGGATCAAAGACCTCAATATAAATCCATCCACACTGAACCTCAGAGAAGAAAAAGTGGGAAATACATTTGAATGCATAGGCACAGGAGACCACCCCCTAAATAAAACATCAGTAGGACAGACTCTGAGAGCAACAATTAATAAATGGAACCTCCTGAAACCGAGAAGCTCCTGTAAAGCAAAGAACATGGTCAACAAGACAAAATGGTAGCCTACAGAATGGGAAAAGATCTTCAACAACCCCGAGTCTGACAGAGCCCTGTCTTTTACCCAAATCTTTAACTTATTTGGAATTTATCGTAGTATTAAAGTATTAGGTATAAGGCAAGAATGTAGCTATTTTTTCCCTGTAGATAATTTACTAATCGTCACACTATCACTTACTGAAAAAAAAAAAAAAAGACTTCTTTTCCCTGTCGTTTGTGTGTAAGAAAAAAAAGGGCAACCATATGCCGTCTCAGGGTGTCTTTAGAAATAAATGACAAGATAGGATGAGGCAGGAAAATGGCAGGACTGCTACCACTACAGGGTGCCTTTCTTTGTCCCAGAGGATCCTCCAATGAATCAGGAAATAATGGTCAAAGCCGCTGGGGTGTAAGGCCCTGGAGGAGGAATGCGATTTGAAGAAACATCTTTTCCTATGTGTGTTTAAATGCTGTCGAACCTGGGAGGTATTGCTTGTGGTGGCAGGGCTACTTTTAAGAGGACTGCCCCACCCCATTCCTACAGTCCTCACTGGTGTTTATGGTAAAGGAAATTAGGCTCAGTCCCCCACCAACCCCCAGGACCCAGGACCACTCTGTGTAAAGGAATTCAACTACAGCTATTCATTGAGGTGTAGGTGGCAACGGGTGTCACTCACTGCTGGGGCCTTGCTCTGGAGAGACTGATTGTCACCACTGTCACAGAAAGGTCAGTCTTGGTGGGTGGAGGTTCAGAGGCTTGGAGAGGAAGCCCTTAGGATAGCTGGTGTGATGGGCAGCCAGGTATTCTGTGGGTGTGGGGATGGACCCTGCCCTGCAGAAGGACTTCAGCTCTGATGTTCGACTGGAGACTTCAGGAAAACTTAGTACTCTGGTCTTAGCTTTTCCTCTCCTTACAGCAATTTTATCTGGTATGATGTGGCCAGAAAGAACCCCAAAGCGCAGGATGATGAGGGAAGGGAGGCCTCCCTTGGCCCTGGTTCCAGGAAGGAGGGGCCTCCTCTGATGGACTAATTTGTGGGTCTCTGTGGTAAGGGGCAGTGTCCACAGGAGTGCCAGCTGTGGTATGGAAAGACTCGGTCAAGAAGTACGCCAGAGCCAACAACCTCACAAACCACAAGCCTTCCAGAATATGGTGCCAGCCTCTGCAATGAGGATGCGGCTGAGCAGATATGTGAAGACAAAGGCTGCATACACTGAGCTCCAACTAATGGATCAGGATGAGTAGTTGTGCGAAAATGTGCACACATTTTGCTATTTTAACTATTTTTTTAAATAAAGGATCTGTGTGTGTGTGTGTGTGTGTGTGTATGTGTGTGTGTGTGTGTGTGTGTGTGTGTGTGAGAGAGAGAGAGAGAGAGAGAGAGAGAGAGAGAGAGAGAGAGAGAGAGAGAGAGACATGGTACACACATGTGGAGGCCAGATGACAGGTTTTCCAGAATGGGCTCTTTTCTGCCTTATTTTTTTCTGAGGGCCCCTCTGGCTATTTCTGCCACCATGCTGTGTACTACAGCTAGCTGGTCAAGCTCCCAGTCAGTCACTTCTCCTGTCTCTGACTCCCATGTCAACACAGGCATGCTGGATTACAGACCCATGCTGCTGAATCTGGCTTTGTACACAGGTTCTGGGGACTGAGCTCAGGTCATCAGGATTGCATGGCCCGGGCTTTCATTTGCTGAGTTAACATCTTTTCTTCTGTGTTTAAACTCTATTGAACATGTGGATATATACAAAAACTATTGTTTATAGTGTGTTGTCTTAGAATTTCTATTGCTGCGGGGCTGGAGAGATGGCTCAGTGGTTAAGAGTACTGACTGCTCTTCCAGAGGTCCTGAGTTCAATTCCCAGCAACCACATGGTGGCTTACAACCATCTGCAATGAGATCTGGCGTCCTCTTCTGACCTGCAGGGATACGTGCAGGCATAACACCGTATACATAGTGAATAAATAAATCTTAAAAAAAAAAGAATTTCTATTGCTGCAATGAAACACCATGACCAAAAGCAACATGGGGAGGAAAGGGTTTATTTGACTTTCACTTCCCCATTATAGTGTAACACCGAAGGAAGCCAGGACAGGAACACATGCAGGACAGGAAGCTGGAGGCAGGAGCTGATGAAGGCTCGCTCAGCCTGCTTTCTTATAGGACCCAGGATCACCAGCTCTGTGTGACCTCACCCACAGTCTGGGCCCTCCCCATCAATCATTAATTAAGAAAATGCTCTACAGTCAGATCCTATGGAGGCATTTCCTTAATTGAGGTTCTCTCACTTCAGATGATTTTAGCTTGTGTCAAGCTAACATAAAACTAGCCAGGACATGTATATTTCAAAAGTGTTAAATATATTCATAGCATCACACCTTTAAAAAAAATGGAATAATAGTCGATTGTGTGGGCACACCATATTTCACTTATCCATTCCTGAAGTGATAGACATTGACTTGTTAGCAGCTTTTGGGTATTGTGAATGATGAGCTATGAACACTGATACATGGGCATTTGAGTTCCTGCATTTAATTCTTTTGGAAATTTTGGATCAGAATTCTGTAGCATGAATAATGAAAACCCAGAAACAGATATTGGGGTTAAAACCGAAGATCAGAGCAAAGCAAAACATCCAGTCACTAGTTCTTACCTCTAACTCAGACTGAAAGGTCGATCCTGTCTCCAATAATCCTCAGACTGCACTGTTCTCCACCAAACCTCAGACTGCCCAGACTGCTCTCCTGTCTCCTCCTGACTTATATTCCTTTCTAGTGCTGGGATTAAAGGTATGTCACATCCCAAATTCTGGGATCAAAGGTATGAACTCTGTTTCTCTTTTAGACTGATTGAATCTTATGTAGACCAGGGTAGCCTTGAACTCACAGAGATCCATCTGCCTCTATCTTATGAGTGCTGGGATTAAAGGTGTGGCCACTACTGCCTGGCCTCTAAGGCTATCTAGTGGCTTAGGTGTGTGGCTAACTAGTGCCTGTGTGTGTGTGTGTGTGTGTGTGTGTGTGTGTGTGTGTGTGTGTGTGTGTGTGTGCTCGAGAGAGAGAGAGAGAGAGAGAGAGAGAGAGAGAGAGAGAGAGAGAGAGAGAGAGACTAACTAGAGTCTTAGTTCTTGACTAAGTACGTGGCTAACTAGTGGCTTAGCTCTGCACTCTGATCTTCAAGCAAGCTTTATTTGTTAGATTGCAAACAAAATATCTACAGAATTCTGTTTGTGGTATCTCTATATCTAACTTTCTGAGGAAAATGTACAAATTAAATTTCATTTCACATAAGAACACTGTGAAATCCAAACAGTTGACATGGGTTCGATTCATGGACAATGCAACAAACAAACAACCCAAAATACTGAGAGGAACAAAGACATTCTCCTCTTTCATCTTTTACATGAAGAGTCTGTCTCTAGAAGATAACTTTTTTCTCAAATATTTGTTCATTTATTTTATGTATATGAGTGGCTATCTGCATGTATGACTTTATGCTAGAAGAAGGCACCTGATCCCACTGTAGATGGTTGTGAGCCACCATGTGGTTGCTGGGAACTGAACCCAGGTTCTCTGGAAGAACAGACAGTGCTCTTAACCACTGAGTCATCTTTCCAGCTCCCCCCACTCCATTTTTTTTTTTAAAGATAGAGTCTCATGAATCCCAGGCTAGCCTTGAACTTCTATGCAGACAAGAACGACTTTGAACTTCTGATATTTCTGCCTAGGCCTAAGTGCCAGCATTACCATATGTAATGCCTGGTTTATGTGCTGCTGGGGAGAAGAGTCCAGGACTTTGTGCATGCTAGGCAAGCTCTCTACCAACTGAGTTGCAGCCCCAGCCTCCCTGGAGGACATGGTAAACCCACCCACTTCTACTACAAGTCCAGTCTTTCCTTGCTCGCACCAGAGGCAGCATTTCTTTCCAAGACCCCCTGAAAGGGGAAAATTAATAAAAGTCAAAAACCCAGACTCCAAAGCCCAAAAAAGAAAACTCTGAGTTCCCAAAAGGCAGCTCAGCAGACAAGGTTAAACAAAGGTCTACAGGACTCAAGCCCTTAGACCAGATATCACACCCTAGAATGGTGTCCACATTCCTCTGGTCCAAAGAGGATCAGATAGTTATCAATTATAGAAGTCCCCAGCCCAGGAGACAATTAACAAACTCATTTCCTCTGCAGCATCCTGCTTAATTGCACCTTGCCTGAAGCATATACAATCTTTGTCCTATCCTGTGTAACCACGGAAGTTTTGTTATCTTGGGGCTTCCAGCCCTACAATTTTCCATTATAAAAACACCCTTCAGTTGAAAGTGGGTACTCCATTTGTTCCTGAACAAATGGGGCCCTTGCTGCAGCTCATATCCTAGAATCAATAAAGAAACCTTTGTCCTTGCATTCGGTGAGTTGTCTCCTTGTTGTCGAGTTCTTGTGGGGTTCCGAAATCTGGGCACAACACCCCGAAAGGGCTTCTGAACTAGGTTCTTTGCTTCCTCTCCCATATTCTCCTAACTCTTCTCATCAAATAGGTGGGTGTAACCAGAAAGCACAAAGTGAACAGAACTTGTAGCTTACCTGTTTTCGAATCCCTCTGCAGCTCCCCAGTGCATTCAAACTGGCAAAAGAGTCCTGCTCTGGCCAGTGAGGTGATACCTTCTCCATGTTTCTCTAACTCACAGGTAGCCTCCACCGCACCCTGCTCCAAGTTATAAAGATGTCCTAAATGGGTTACAACTCAGCCCAAGACTGAAAGTCACAGACCTTGGGGCAGGTGCTGCCAGTCCCAAGCAGCTCATTCATTTGCTGCAGCCACCCCAACACATTGTGTTACCTTCTAAGAGCATGGGGAACAAAGGGGAAAGTTCTCTTCAGTTTTCCCTCATTTTATTGAATGGCTCTGATGTCTTCTCCTGGGAACTTTGGTGTGTACTATCCCAGGACATTGCTTACCACTGACTCTGCAGCACATACTTCTCTCTCCTTGCTAACTTTACTTCTCAGATAGATAGAACATCAGGGTTAAGACACTGGTTTAAGCCAGATGAGGTGGGCTTGTAGTTGATCTTTTCACTCTCAGCAATGTGCCTCTCGGTGGGCTGTCTCACTGCTCTGTGCCTAACAGAAAAGCAATCCCTAAAGAGGGGGAGCAGCTGGAGTTGAGCAAGCAAGTAGGGTAGATTTCATTGATGGCTGAGGTTCGAGGATGACTAGAACATTCCAATGAAAATAGTGGTCTTTTTGCTGAGCAGAACACTGAACAGAGGAACCATTGTTAAATTAAGAAACTCCCAGGGCAACTCATGGCCCATTAACTGTTTGTAACCTTTGCCACACCCACAAAGCAAGTACCTGTATCCTGTCTCTGTGCCCACAAAGTTTTGTCAAAGTGTATTTTCTTGGTCAAAGTAGGTGTTCAGTAGTTTAGTTGCAAGGAAGTCTGAGGAATGTATTTTTCAAAAGTTTCACTGAAGCTGGTATAGTGGCATATGCCTTTAATCCCAGCACTTTGGAGGCAGAAGCAGGTGGATGAGTTCAAGGCCAGCCTGGTCTATAGAGTGAGTTCTAGGACAGCCAAGGCTACACAGAGAAACCCTGTCTTGAAAAAAGCCAAACGAACAAAAATAAAACAAAATAAAACCCAAACCCAAACACAACAAACAAAAACTATAATACATAATTCAGATTCTGCACACAAAATGACTTTTGCCTTAATTGCATTATAGGTCTTTAGGGATACATTGTATCACAGAAAATTATCATAATGTTTAAAGAAATTTTGTTGGTGTCTAGACGAAAATCCATATCTGTTTGGAGAAATTTTGATCATCATCTTTTCAGCAAATACAAAGAGCTAATGATAACACATTGATGATCGGTTATATCGTAGCCAAAGTGGTGAAGAAGTCTTTGTGAGTTGGACTCATTGTTTATGAGAATAGAACCATTTCAAGTCTTGAAATGAAGGTGAGTTTTATTTTTAAATTTATTTCATCACATGCCATGTGTAGAGACACAATTATATGCCATTTTCAAGCAGGTTGTTAGCATCTAGAGTATAGCCTCTGTATTCCAAAACCTTTTTATCACCCCATACAGAACCTGTTATGAAGTCCCTGTCCCTTCCGACCCACTCCCTCCTGTCCCCGGCAATCGCCAAGTTCTTTTCAGCCTTTGTCTGTTCTGGACAGATCACATAAGCACGGCTACATAATCTGTGGCTATCATGTCTGGGGTTCCCGTGTTGCTGAGGACCACGTGGGCCTGCATGTGCCCCTATTTCTGTTGAGCAACATTTCACGGTACAGATACCACACTTTCTTTTTGGAGAAAGGATTCCACTGTGTAGCCCAGGCTGGACTCAGAACTGCTGTGTGATCTTTCTGCCTTAGCTTCTCAAGTGCTGTGATGATCAAGCTGTGACAAGAGTTTCCTATTATCCAATAGATACCCTTTTGGCTATCATGAATACCGTGCTCTGTGTGCGTGTGGCTCATTTTATAAACTAATAAATATTTTATGTGTGTGGGCGTTTTGCCTGCATGTATTCTGTGCACTACATGTGCTAGTGCCCACAGAAGCCAGAAGCCAGAAGCAGGTGCTGCGTCTCCTGGAACTGGAATTACATATGGTTGTGAACCACCATAATTACTAATCTGGTGATTGGCCTGTGAAAGGAAAAGTACAACTTAAATGTAAGTCTCCTGCCCTCTAGTGGACACCTTAAGTCATGGCCACACCAAGAGCTGAGAGGATTAATGCTCTTTGAACATATATGGCTCCTGATGGCTGGGAGTCCTAGTGATACTTCAGAAGCATGGAGACACCTGCCTGCTTCAGGGACCCTTCTGGGAAGCACAGAGGGCCTCTTCACGATCTTGGTATTATGTGGCTTTACTCTTCTTGGGCTGCCATAGATTGGTAGTCATCATCTAGCCAAATGGCCTGGTCTGGAAGGTCTACCAGCTAAGGGCCCTCATACTGGAAGGTGGGAAGCCCAGCTAATAAGATTTCCAAAGTGGAGCAAGAAAAATCCTCTTCACCGACAGTCGAGGAAAAGGCATGAAAAGAATTTGAAGCATGAGGGCTTTGAAATCAGAGCAAAGGATGTCAGATGTGTGAGTGGCCAGGGCTGCCTTCTGTCCTAGTGAGAGGACAGGCAGGCAGTGAGGGAAGTTGTCCTGCTTACTTTTCTATCCCTGTGATAAAGCAACACAAGCAGGACAACTCGCAGAAGAATGTATTTAGAGCTTACCTGTTCAGAAGGGGAGTTCATGGCTGTCACAGAGGGGAGAATGACAGCATGCAGGAATGCAGGTGGCATTGGAGCAGTGGCCGAGAGCTCACATATACACCTACAACCATAAGGGAGCTAACTAGGAATCTTGTGGGTTTTTGAAACTTTAAAGCCCACCCTTCCTGACATACCTCCTCCAATGAGGCCACACCTTCTTCTAGTCCTTCCCAAACAGTTCCACCACCTAGGGACCAAGTATTTAAACATATGAGCCTATGGGGGTCATTCTCATTCAATCCACCACAGAAGTGCTGGTGTGGCTCGTGGCTGCTGTCTGTCCCTCACCTTTCCTAAGTGTTTTGAACTCAGAATTAACCCCAGTAGTTTCCAACATCAAGTCTAACCAACAAAAGTACTTTGAATATGACATCTCATTTCATTTTTTCAGGTCTCCAGAGAGAGATAGTGTTGTCCTACAGAGATACTCAATTCTCCAAGAAGCTGAGCCAGACCCACCCAATGTCCTGCCACGAATGACTGACTACATCAATGTTCCTGCTCTCTCCACTACTCCATAAGCCACACAACACAGAACTGAAACCAATGCCTTCAAATTATGAGATTAGGTGCTAGCTCCACCTTTGCTAGAGTAAAACCCTCTTTAAGAATTGATAGGTTAGGGCTGGCAAGATGGCTCAGCTGGTGAATGCCCTGCTGCCAAGCCTAATGACCTGTATTCAACCCACAGAAAGAACCCACATAACGAGAGAGAACTGACCTGGCTCCTAAAAGTTGTCACACACTCCACACACACTCAGTGGCATTCTTTTTTTTTTTTTTTTTTTTTTTTTTTTTCCCCGAAACAGGGTTTCTCTGTGTAGCTTTGGAGCCCGCATTCGCTCTGGAGACCAGGCTGGCCTGGAACTCACAGAGATTCACCTGCCTCTGCCTCCCGAGTGCTGGGATTAAAGGCATGCACCACCAACACCCGGTTACTCGGTGGCATTCTTTTACACACACACACACACACACACACACACACACACACACACACACACACACGTTTGAAAAAATAATAGGTTAAACAATTTTATCAGGCCACCATGGCTCAGTAGTTAAGGGCACTGGGTAAGCTGCTCTTCCAAAGAACCCAGGTTCACATCCCAGCACCCACATGGTAGCCCACGACCAGTATGTAACTCCAGTATCAGGCAATCCGATGCCCTTTTCTAGCTTCCAAGGACACTACATGCATGTAGTACACAGACATACATGGGGGCAAAATACCCATACACATAAAATAAAATAACCAGTTAACAGATGGGGACAGCTTGAGTCCTTGCTTTATAAATACTTTGTTTTCTTCCAGTCAACTCATTCTGAATCTGATCATTGATTGAAGAGTCTTTCCCAGAAGTTCAGGCCCACATTTTTGAGGTCTATGCTGTCTTAGCTGTAGTTGGACAACTATGGTTTTAGTGTTAAGGGGCTTACATTGATGCAATTTCTCAATTGGGACTGAACGTTAAGAGCCACTTGAGTTAGTCCTTGTGGCTCTCAAGTGACCCCTGCACTTGAGAAATAGAATTGGGAAGGTCAGGAGTTCAAAATCAACCTCAGCTACAAAATGAATTTGAGGCAAGCCTGCAATGTATGAGACTTTATCTCAAAATCAAAACAAAACACAAATAAACCACCAACAACAAATAAACAAGGAATTCCTTGAGAAGATGCCATATGGAACACACAGAGCTATGAGGAAACTGAGGAGTAAATTTCTGTTTACTTAAAAGCCAAAACAAACAAACAAACAAAAAAGAGTTATGACTATGGCTCATGCCCATAATTCCAACGCTAAGGAGGCTGAGTCAGGAGAATTGCTGTGAGTTTGAAGCCAGCCTGAGTAACATATTAAGTTTTGGGCCACAGAGACCAGCCTTACTTTTCTGTTGTGATGAGAAAATAACCTAACAAAAGCAACATAAGAGAGAAATGGTCTGTTTTGATTGACAGTTCCAAAGGGGATCAGTCTGTCCTGGTTGGGAGGGCAAGATGACAGGAGCATGAGGCCAATCTGTCACACTGCAGTAGCAAAAAGGGATTACAGGAAGCTGGCCCTCACTGATGGACTTCTGCCAGGAAGGCTCCAAGTTCTAATGGCTTCACAATCTTCTTGAACGTCACCAGCATCTGGGGATCATATGTTCAAACATGGGGAGCATTTCACATTCAAACCCCGTCTCAAAAACAAAACAAACCCAACAAACAAAAACCCACTTTAAACAACCAGCTGAGTGACTTTAAAAAATTACGTATGCTGGGGTCATGTGACACCACTTCATTTCAGATCACAGGAGGCAGTATGGTACACTCATGAGTACTTTGGAAACTTTCCAGTGTGCAGCCAAAAACAAGAGCCGCTGGAGTATCAAATGGCTCCTTGTCATTCAGAGTGACATTTGTTCTTTTCATTCCTGGCTGTTTGGTGCAGGCATTTCCAGGGAAGGGGCAACAGAAAGGGAAGGGATTGCTTGGGGTCTGTGTCTTCTGCAGTTCTCTGCCCAGGGTCCTTGGCTCCATCTTCACACAGGATCTGCATTCTGCACACAGGTCCCTGAACTTTGAACCTCTCACACAGGTTCAGGGAAGCAAAGTACATCCTACTGCTCAGGCTTAACTTTATTCACTCCCTCTGACATGCCGGTTTTCTCTGTCTTGTTATTCAGGCTGTGAGTGGCTCCATTTCAAGTCCCAGGCCTCTGCTCTGCTGTTCCCTTGCACTGTAGGCATATGAACCTGTGCACAGATCTATCTGTGTGCACTAAACTCAGGGAGAACGTACTGAAAATCCCTAACCCCAAAGGCCAGGCAGTGGTGGCACACACCTTTAATCCCAGCACTCTCAAGGCAGAGGCATGTGAATCTCTGGATTTGAGGCCAGCCTGGTCTGCAGAGGGAGTTCCAGGACACCAGGGTTACACAGAGAAACTCTGTGTTGAAAAACAAAACACAACAACAAAAACTAAAAGAAAATCCCTAATCCCAATGCTAGCCACTTCGCTCTTTTTAACCAAAGTCTGGTTTGTGCAGATTTATGACTTTATTTGACCTTAAGGAAGCACCATTATTTCTCCCTTATATTGACACCTGCGGAAACTCTGGGCAGCTGGTTACTTTGCCTGTCAAAAACTCCTGATTGGTATAATAAACAGCTGAACAGCCAATAGCCTGGCAGGAGAAAGGATAGGCCGGGCTGGCAGGCAGAAAGAATAAAATAGAGGAGAACTCTGGGAGGAGAGGATCAGGGAGCAAAAGAAGGAGAGGAAGACTCTAGGGGCCAGCCACCCAGCTACACAGCAACCCATGGACCAAGAAGTAAAGAAAGGTATACAGAAATAGAGAAAGGTAAATGCCCAGAGGCAAAAGGACGGATTAATTTAAGAAAAGCTGATTAGAAATAAGCCAAGCTAAGGCCAGGCATTCATAAGAAAGAATAAGCCTCCATGCATGTATTTGGGAGCTGGGTGGCTGGCCCCCAGAGAGAAAAGAGCATAAAAACAACCAACTACGAAAGACTTCAAAGGAACATCAGAAAAGATGTCAGTAAATGCATGGGAGGGTATTTAGTTGCCACAATAGTATCTTCTACAAAAGGCATAAAACAACCAAAATATTTGTGTTAAT
This sequence comes from Cricetulus griseus, assembly GCF_003668045.3. Lineage (NCBI taxonomy): Eukaryota > Metazoa > Chordata > Mammalia > Rodentia > Cricetidae > Cricetulus > Cricetulus griseus. Next base: position 85,925,062 of record NC_048595.1, on the reverse strand, counting down.
TTTAATGCTCTTCAGGTATTTCAGCAATAGTTAGCTGAAATGGCAATTACCACTGATAACCTACTTAAACCAAATACAACTGTGGGCTGCATCATTCCCCACGCTGGAAACCCCAAAGTGTGTAAAGGTAGAGAAGTCGAGTGAGTTGGGCAAAGGTATGCATTCATAATCCATTGTGCTCTGCTCTTGACTGCAGGTATGATGTGACCATTTGCTTCAAACTCCTGTCACTTTGACCTCCAGCAGTGACAAACTGTGACCTGGAATTGTTTGTTAGTGTTATGAAACACCTCAATACTTAGAGATAAAACTAGACTTTATCTTACCTTACACCTTCTCTGTTCACCTCTGTGCTTAGCTGGCATGTGTCCTGAGAGAGCATTTCATGTTAATTTACATACAGACTTGCTTGTAGGGAGAGTTAGCATGCCTTGTGTTCTATACATATTCAATCATACTTGTATGGGTTTCTAATGCGGTTTGGTAATTTGTCTCAGAGACTTTTTCCTATCTCAGTATGAACAGCATTTACTCTATATACCCTGACAAAAGCAACTCAAGGGAGAATGGGCTTGTTCAGCTCACAATCCCAGGTCCCACACAATCCATCATCACTGGCTGTCAAGGTGACAGGAGCTTGAAGGAACTGGTCATATCACATCCAGTCAAGAGCACAGCACAATGGATTAATGAATGCATGCCTTTGTTCATGGTTACCAAGTGTGCTGCTCTGAATGATGATGCAAAATCCCCTAGATGTGTTTCTTTACAAAAGAGGGTGACTTCCTGTAAGATACTGGTAAGAAATCATTTCTGTTCCCACCCATCTGGCTTCCATCTGTATCACACTATAGGAGTTTCTGCGGCATCACCCACTTCTATTTCCATAATTCTTTTTTTTTTTTTTTTTGAGGCTCTTAGGTAGCCCAGGCTAGTTCACTCCTGCCTCCATGTTCCCAGTTCTGGGCTAGTAGGTGTCACCACCAAGTATGGCTTGTTTCTGGTCTTACAGGGAAGTTGTTGATGGTTTTGAGTTTCATTTTTGTGCAGGATGAGATAGAGAACTAATTTCAGCCATTGGTACAAGCAGCACTTAAGAGTCTGTCTTCCATAAAGCAAAAGATGTCCAGCCTACAATCCATAACCCCAGAGAAGCTTGACCCCTCTTCCGGAAACAGACAGAAGCAGATGCAGAAATCCGAAACTAACCAATGGGCCAAGCTCCTGGAGTACAATCAAAGTGAGGGAGGAGCAAAAATATGAACAAAGGAGTCAAGACCGTGATGGGAAAACCCACAGTGAGAGATCACTGACTTGGGTCTGACAAATGGGGAATCTGCATAAGACCAAACTAGACTCCCTTAATATAGGTGACAATGGTGTGACCGGGACATTATATGAGGCCACTGGCAGTGGGTACAAGATCTAACACTAATGCACAAACTGACTTAGGGGAGCCCATTCTATATGGAGAGATACCTTGCCCAGCCTAGATACAGGGTGAAGAGGTGCCTTGGTCCTGCCTCAACTAGATGACGGGACAGACTTAGTAGATTTCCTATGGGAGGCCTTACCCTCTCCATGGAGCCGATGGGAGGAGGGGAGAGTGGAGAAAGTGGGAGGAAAGGAGGGAGGAGGAACTGGGATTGGAATTAATAAAAATGCAATAATTACAAAAAAAAGTCTGTCTTCCCTCCCTGCTCCTCCCACCCCAGCCTAAGCCCATCAGGAGTACTCCTCACCTTTCTAAATCTCTCAGCACCATTTGGTCCCCTTTCCACTCTGGCTGCCTGGAAGTCTCCTTTGTTTCTTCCTATTTATTCTGTGTCTCCCATCTCCAAATGTTAGTTCTTTAGGCTTCATCTTCACTCTGTATTCTCTTCCTTGATTTCTTCCAAACGTTCCTAAAGGGCATCTACATTAGGTCTTCCAATTCCTGTTCCTGTCTAGCATCGTATTAGGGCAGGGATTTAGCTCTGTGCTTAGTGCTGCGCTGCACAGTAAATATAAAATAAGTACCCAATAGCCCTCCAAGCCTTTTTATTTGAATGTACAACCTGAAATTTCTAGAGACTTCGTTGCCTTCACATGCTTGCTCAGACCCTCATCTTAAGACACAGAACCCCAGGTGTTTCAGAAAGTGAGGATGCCTTCTTGGGTCCTGCTCTCCTGAATCCTCGGACTGCTCATTCCATCCCTACAGCCTCCCCACATCTCTCATCACTGTCTTTTTATCTGCAGAGGTCCATCTGGCTTTCATTTTTAATTTCCATTCTCATGCTGAAATGAACCTTTTTACCACCACACCAGTTATCGTCCAGTGGCTTCCCATCACCTACACAAGTGAAGCCTGGGATGACTGAGTTCTGCTACTCCATCTTCCTTTCATGCTTTGGTTTCTGTACCACCCTCTTCACCTTGGACCCTTTGTGCCTGGTACACTCATTTGGAAAGCTGACTCCCTGGCATTTGGCAGTCGGAGTCTGTAGGGGACAGTAAGTCACGCCTGTTAGAGGCTGGCTGCAGGTGTCCCCTACAGGAGTCCTTTTCATCTATCAAGTTTCGGCTCTGCCATCTCACAGAACCCTACCCAACCACCTGATCTGGAGCAGGTCTGTTCCTCTATTAGTGTGGCCAGTCTCCTGGTTCTTTCTGCCTCACAAAATGTACCCTACACAGGCCTTTTCTAGTTTGCCTTCTCTGCTGGGTAAGCAATATGCTCAGGGTCTTTTTTTTTTACAGCTATATACCATAGTGCTTTGGACATAATACATTACATCAGTCAATCATTGATTCCAAGTTCTTCATTGTAATTTTTTTTTTAGAGGCAAGAAACCTAGACCCAATTACCACACAGTCCTTGGATTGTTACTAAGAGCGATGTATTCTGGGGTCACAACTCTGGTTCAAATCCTACTGACTGGGATGTTGGGAACATTAATCCTTGTTATGCCTGTCTTCACTGGTGACTGGGAACTATGGCATCAATACCAAGTTACTGCAAAGATGCTTAGCATAAGACTGGAAGACATAGGTCTTTCATTATCAATTTGAAAACTATCAGGTAGTCCCCCTTTCCTTACTTATTACAATGGAACAAGGGTTTCCAAGTCACTTCCACTTTCCTACTCAGTTTGGAATCTCCATGTATGTACACAGAGTTTAATGAGGCCCACAGGCATACATCACCACTAAAACCAGACTTTTTAGGCAGGGTTTCTCTGTGGCTTTGGAGGCTGTCCTGGAACTAGCTCTTGTAGTTCTGGTCTCAAACTCACAGATTTGACTGCCTCTGCCTGCCGAGTACTGGGACTAAAGGCGTCTGCCACCACTGCCCCAAACCAGACTTCAAAGATCAGTCACCATTTCATCACAAGTGAACCATCAGTTATGCCATGACCACACAGTGGGTCTATTTATCGGCTAGAATTTTCTGTTTATTAAAGAACAAAACCCCTAAACACTTTAATGTAATTGCATTAACAAGAGATTTTTGTAGAACTATGTATTTCTAAATATTTTTTAAGATTTAAGGTTTCTTTTTGGTTTTTTGAGACAGGATTTCTCTGTGTGGCTTTGGAGGCTATCCTGGTACTCGCTCTGGAGACCAGGCTGGCCTCGAACTCACAGAGATCCGCCTGCCTCTACCTCCCGAGTGCTAGGATTAAAGGCGTGCGCCACCAACGCCTGGCTAAGGTTTTCTTTTTTTTAATGTGTATGTTTTACTTGCATGTAAGAATACGCATGTACTGCATGCATGCCTGGTGCTCAGGGAAGCCAGTAGAGGACATCAGATCCCTTGGAACTGTAGTAACAGTTGGTTAGCTGCCATGTAGGGGCTGGGAAGTCATAAACCCAGGTCCTCTGCAAGAACAGCTAATGCTGTTAACCACTGAGCTATCTCTCCAGGCTCCTACCTTTTTAATAGTAAAACAACAACAACAAGAAAATCGGAGGCTAAATGTTACTGAAAATAAGGGGATTAAATCAGGCCATTTCTCATTTGTACTAAAAGACACCAGACAGTTTTAAAAAGGGTAGAATTAATATTTTATTGTCATTTATAATCAGATGGCAGTTGGGTACAGGTTCTCCACACTTCATATTTTTTTGAAAATTAAAAAAGTTACAGGCTTTAAACAGCTGGTGGCTGGTTATGTTTTCCAGGCCATGATTAGGCAAACTCAGTAATAGAGGCTTCAAGCTTTTCCTTGTTAGCGCCTGAGAATTCACCCACCTGTTAGGAGACGAAACAGACATTAGTGAGAGCAGTGTCATCACCCTGTGCAGAAGAGCTACAGTCATGGAACAAAAAACATGTGTGCTTGTGTGTGTGGTGTTACTTAGACTTTCCTGAGTAATAGTTTAAACAAACAAAAACTGCAAACAAAACAAAAGACAAAACTAACTGCAAAAATAAGCAAGTTTGGAGAAAAGATAAAGGGCTCCAGTGCAAACCCCCCCCCCCAAAAAAAAACACCTCTTAGTAAGAACAAATGACCTGCCAAGGTCCAAGGATGTGTGCTTTGAGACATGATTGATGAACTAGCTATGGATAGTGCGGGGATTAAAGACTGTGCAGCCACCACCACCTGGAATGAATGAATATATATATATATATATATATATATATATATTATATTTTATTTATTTTTTTTTTTTTAAAGACAGTTTCTCTGTGTAGTCTTGGCTGTCCTCAAACTCAGAGATTCATCTGTGTCTGCCTCTGCCTAGCCAGTGCTGGGGTTAAAGGTGTGTGCCACTATAGCCAGCTCCGGTTGGTGTTCTTAAAGTTAGATAGACATACCTTTTGACCCTTTTTATAAAACTGGAAGGTTGGCATGCATTTGACTTCACACTCTGCAGCAACATCCTGGGGTGTGGGGGAAGGTGGTCGGGGGAGGGGGGGAGAGGAGAGAGAGAGAGAGAGAGAGAGAGAGAGAGAGAGAGAGAGAGAGGATGAAAACAAGAATTTGAACATTAAACTTAGATGGAAAATTCCAAAGACTAGACTTCTTTTCCATTATATACCCCAAGCCTCAGCCTCATAGCCTTTTAACCATATGAGCATCAATACAACAAACAATACAATGGCAACAAAAAAGCCAAATAGGTTGTATTCTCAATCAAAAACTACAGGCACTAACAAAAAGATTGCTACTAGGATCAGCCAGCGCAGCAGCCATTCACTATGCTGTTTCTTCAGTTAATTCTCAAACATTTTAGTACCAAGGGGAAATGACATATTCTTCTGCTCCTCAGAATTAGCAGGTCCTGGTATTTGCTAAGTTTTTCCAATTATACTAAGGAAGTGGGGAATATATAGATGATGGCTGGATAACTATTATATATTGTCTCTGGGCTCGGAAGCTAGGGCTTTGTACATGTTAGGTAATACTCCTAACCTTCTGGGTAGGATCCTGCCACATTGTCAAGACTGGCCTGAATTCAAGATCCCCCTGCCTCAGCTTCCTGAGTGCTAGGATTACTGGTGTGCACACAGATGCTAGGCTAAGGACCAGACACTGAATTACAACCCTAGTTACCATTAGCCAAGCATGATGGTACACAACACACACCTGAAATTTAGCACTTAGGAAGTGCAGCCAGGGGCACAAGAAGTTCAAGGCCATCCTCAGCTACACAGCCACCTCAAGACCAGTCAGGGCTGTAAGACCCTGCCTGTTTCCATCAATCAAACCAACCAACCAACCAACCCCAAACAAACAAATAAATCAAACACTGGAAAGGAGTGTCTTAATGAGAGTCCTAAGGGTCTGTGTTCATATACATTTTATTTTTAAAACCACAACTATGTCTTCATGTAAAGTTTTGGTTAAGGCACTAAGACTTTCATGGGGTCTGGAGATGAGGCTCAGCAGTTAAGAGTATTGGCTGCTCTTTCAGAGGACCTGGGTTTGATTCTCAGCACCCACATGGTGGTTCACAACCATCTGTAACTCCAGTTCCAGGAATCCAATGCCCTCTTCTGCCCTCCACAGGAGCCAAGCACTTATGTGAGTGTACATGCATGCATTTAAGCAAAAATGCTTATACATAAATGTATCTAAGAAAAAAAATAAAACCAAGAACTTTCTTATTTTGCTCTGTGTTAAAATGACTTTTTAAAGGTGGCATGGTATTTTATTTCACATTTTAACTCCTCTTAACAGACTTTTAGATCATTTCCAACTTATGTATGTATACTTGTGAATAAATACATATATCCTGGGGTTTTAAGATATAAAATGGAATTGCTGGGTTCCAGAAAATTCTAGTTTGCCTCATTAAGAAAAAATTGGAAGCTACCCATTATTTACTAACTTTATCACTCATGCACTTACATGTACACACTTCTTTTCAAAATGCATGCTGTAGGCACTGTAACACACACACACACACACACACACACACACACACACACACACACACACACGTATGTATATCCACAGACACCGACTTTCCCATATGAAACACACTCATGCACCCCACTTTCTATTCTCCCACAGTAGCCACTGTATGAATAACAATACATTGTTAAAGATCTATGCTGCAAGAAAGCAGGCTGTGTAAGCCAGGAAGCAACTCTCCTCCATGGCCCTTGTGTCAGCGCCAGCTTCCTGCCCTAACTCGCTTCTGTGATGGACTGTGTGACCTGGAAGTGTAAGCAAAATAGACCTCTTCCTCTTTAAGTTACTTTTGGTCAGTGTTTCATCACAGATAAAGAAATCCAAACTAAGGCAGTGTATAAATACCTACAGAGGGTGTCAGACTCCCTAGAACTAGAGTTTCAGTGGGTTACCTGGTGTGGGTGCTAGTGACACAATTTTGCCAGTGCTCTCATCCACAGAGCCATCTCTCCAGCCCCAAGCAATTCAATCTGATATGGAAATGATGGTTTTTCTTAATTCAATTTCAACCCTCCTGGATGTTCCTGCACACTGCTTTCATTTGCTTCTCCCACTCATCAACCCTAGAGGCAAAACTCTTCACTATACTTCAGTCTCTTGACTTTTATGCCAGCAAACCCACCAGCCCTGCCCACTTGGGACAGACTTTATATACCAGAATCTACTAAGGCCTCAACTCAGCTCTGCAGTGAAAGAGAAAGCTATTTTACAGTGCCAGACATTCCTGCATGTCCAGTATTTCCTACACATTTTATCTTCTAGATTTACACAGCAATAGAGAACAAGATAGACTAGCAACAGTTTAACTCTAAACAGTTAATTATTAACATGTGGTCAAACGGTGTTGGTTTAAAACAATCTTTTAATTAGTATAGCTATGATATATTCACACACAACTTTACTAATGCTCCCCCTCCCCTCCCCTTTCTTTTTAAATAAAATCACTGTCCAAGATTTTCCTGTCTGTATTATTTCAGAGCATTACCATCAATTCCCCAAATACACCAGAGCTTCAGACTGGGTTAAATTTAAATTTAGAGTCTGACGTTTCAATTATGCCAAGTCAGTACCAGTGAACACAGCAGCACTGTCATATATTAATGGTTCTATGCACTTCAGTGAAGCTGATGTAAACCTGTCATCATTCTAGGTCTTTGCTCGCTCTCCTAGGTAGTGCTCTATGGGCTGTGACGCCTACTCTTGATCTGAAAGACCCACAGAACATTTTTTCTCCTTAAAAATCTCACTGTGTAGTCCCTTCAGACTCTTAGGGACTGCAGGTGTGAGCCTTTCTCACACACACCCTTTGAGTTTCTTTCATCGTCCTCTCATCTAACCTGGGGTCACATCCCGACTTCCTGCTTTTAAAAAAATAACCCAAAACTTACTTACAGAAAAACTCACATTTTGGTAGAGTTCAAAAGTTCCAAGCTTTGACCAAGACAGGGTCATGTGACCACCACCAGCAGGGTGTAAACCAGCCCCTCGATTTCCCAGCTGCCCTTGTTGCAATTAGTCACTACCTACACCCCAAGCCCTGGTAACCAGTGACCGGTTTCCCCTCCTTAATGCCGGATCTCAGATGTTTTGAGTATGTAGGACAGGACTACACTGAACCTCAAGACAGTCCTCTACAGAATCATAGTAACACTCACCATGCTTACCCACTCCATTCCTATCTGTCCACGCCTGGCTTTCTGAGAAAAGCTGAATACATGGTACTTGAATGCTTATAGATTTGTCTTGTTTTTTTTTGTTTGTTTAATTTACAAAATATGGATCACACCCCCTTGGCTGCCACTGCACTATCATCATTTTAAAAAGGGCCTATGTGTATATTTTTCTGTGACCATAAAATCATTTTCTTATACATTAAGGGTGTGGGCCAAACTGTCCATTGGAATTGGTTACAGGATTTCCTCCTACTCAGGTGGCTTAAGGAACTTTCTATTATGTTTTCTATGATACAGTCTCTGGAGTGAGGAAGCAAAGTTGAAAGTTCCCACTTATCACAGGGTCACTTCACGGTCTGAAAGACATTTAGACAGACACGATGGAGCCGTCATACCATGTCCCCAGTGGCTTTACCTATCTTTATAGAGGGTGGAGACTGAGGCAGGAGTACCTGCCTTCAGTTCTACAGGCCCTTCCTAGCCTCCATCACCAACTATGCTGCGGCCTGCTTCCCCACCCTGTTACTGGGGGCAGTTCAAGATGCCAAAGCCACTAGACTTCAGTGTACCATTACTTAAAAGAAATTGTGTAGTTATCTGGCGGGGTCAACTGATCTGAATCAAGGGTAAATGTCTCTTGGAGTAACCATATAGGAAGGGGGAGAGCGTGTAGCACAAAGGTTCACGAAAACAAACAAGAATTGTCTTGCTCCCACAGGCAAGTTACTCATTTACAAAGACTAATGACAGATATTATACGTGAGTCAAAATGCTTGGGACCAGGTGTGTTTCAGGGTTTTTAGATTTTGCAATATTTGGTCCATCAAAAGAAATGATCCCAGCACTCAAAACAGTTTGGATTTCAGAGCACTTTGGATGCTAGATGCTCACTGCCTGTAAAGGCAGCCATATTTCACCAAGCATTTGGGAGCCAGGCACTCCAAAGGCTTCATAATTATGATCTTGCTCAATCTGGATAACCACCTTATTTGAGATGTTGGGCCATTTAGAGGATGAGGAGGCACAGACAAATAACTTGAGCAAGCCCCCACTATTAATACAGACAAGCAGCCACCAGCATAGGATCCATTCCTTCTTACCACCCACCCACCAGACACTGGGGAGGATGGGCAAGCAAAGATGATCATGTGACCCAAGGAGGGGAAACAAACCTAGAGCGTGGTGTGTGAGCGGCAAATGGAGATGGGAGCATGAAAAAGAGCTGTGAGGCTTATGACTAGGGTTCCATCAGATAGGAAGGGACAGTCACAGGGAGGAGACAGCACAAGTAAAGACAGACCAAAAGGTGTGTGGGGTAAAAAAACACGCTGGCTGTCGGCTGGGTACAGAGTGCTGATTATTGACAGAGAACAAAAGAGTTGAGAAAGGTGGGAGATTAGCGTAAAACAGAAGCCAGCAAGGCAGTACTGGAGTCCAGCCCAATGCGTTTGCTGTCACCTCATTCTCCACCTCTTCCTGAACCACAGGGCAAGTAAAAGTACTCATGCATCCCTCAGGAGCCCTGGTGCTCCACCCCACAAAGGCCTCCATCACCTGAGAGCTACTGTTTAGATGCTTACTATAGGAAGTGTCTCTCTCTCTCTCCCTCCCCCCCCTCTCTCTCTCAGCTGGGACATGCCCTGCTCTTCCAAAATACAATGTCTCAGACAGAGTTCTACTTCTAGCATTACTTCGCATTTTTAAAGAACAGGGTAGTCTTCAGAGGACAGACTACTCTGAAAAGCTTGGCAGCATCCAATTTCTCACTACGTACCTGGCAGTCATCCACATCTACTTCAAGGAACACGACACTGGAATATTTTTCACAGAGGGACTGGAAAATTAAAAACGAACCAAAAGTGTTAGAACTGGACAATGACAGTCAACATAGTTAAGTTTCTTCAAGGGAAATGTCACAGAGATTAAAGATTTATTTACTTTTATTTTATGTATACCTGCCTGGTGCCTGCAGAGGCCAGAAGAGGGTCCTGGGAACCAAACCTAGGTCACCTGGAAAAGCAGCCAGTGCTCTTCACCACGGAGGCATCTCTCCAGTTCTCTATACTAAATATTTAAGTTTGTATTTATTTTAAAAGTCCTTTTTATTTACTATATTATTACTTTACATGTGCCATAACATGCACATGGAAGTCATAGGACAACTTTTGAGAGCAGTTATCTCTTTCCAGCATGGGTTTCAAGAACCCAACTCAGGCCAGGCTCGCACAGCAAGCTATCTGTGCCTTCTTCCACAGAGCAATCTCACCAGCCAGGCCTAAAGACTCCGCTTAGCGACTAGGTAAGTATCAGGAAAACAAGCACAGCCCTTACCCCCATTCACTATTAACCCTTTTACCCCAGCTTCTGAGCACTAGCCAGCCTCCAAGCCCAGGGCTCCTATACTCACATGAAAGAAGGGCTTGATCATTTTGCATGGTCCACACCATGTGGCTGAGAAGTCCACAACTACAAGTTTGTCTCCCGCAGCCGCCAGGGCCTCCTGAAAAGCTTCCTGAGGATGGAGAAAGAACACCTGTGTCATATACTTTCACTTTCCATTAAGACATGGCCAGGTGTGACACATGCCTTTAAACCCAGTACTCACTCAGGAGGCAGAAGTAGGCAGAGCCAACCTGTTCTACACTGGCAAGTTTCAGGTCAGCCAGTGAGACCCTCCCTCTCCCTCCCCAAAGACCTAAGCAAACACATAACACAAAGCGTTTCTGCTCTTAGGGACTACTTTTTTCTTTTTTAAAGATTTATTTATTATGTATACAGTGGTCTGCCTACATACCAAAAGAGGGCGCCAGATCAAGTTATGAATGGTTTGTGAGCCACCATGTGGTTGCTGGGAATTGAACTCAGGACCTCTGGAAGAGCAGCCAGTGCTCTTAACCTCTGAGCCATCTCTCCAGACCCTTAGGGCCTACTTTTTATCCAAAGCAGCCAAATAAAGTGGCTTGAGAGGAACCTTTGCACACTGCTGATACTGTTATACTCGACAAGATGAACTTATAAAATCTGGGCATAGTGATGGTGCTGCAGACCTAGGGCCTTGCACATGCTAGGCAAATGCCCCTGAGTTACACCCCCCAACACGAAATCACTTTATATTAACACTAAATAAACAAACAAAAAGGAAAGCAGGCATCTGTACTAAAACTGTTTTCACATCAAAGTTTGTTCCATAGTAAGACACTGGATTCTTGGGGTTCCAGGATTGAAGAACACTCAAGACACAGTTAAGCAACAAACAAGTCACAAGATAGCTAACCAATGGGGAAATAAAAGAAATTGTCTAGGGTGAAACACGGGAAAGATCCCCAACCCTTCCAGAGTCCAGGAGACCGACCTTCCTACTCAGGCCATCATTGCATAAACAGATTTTGTGTGCTTGGCTTTAGAGTGTGAGTGAGTGTGAGTGTGTGTGTGTGTGTGTGTGTGTGTGTGTGTGTGTGTGTGTGTGTGTGTGTGTCTGTCGGCACACAGAGGTCTGAAATCCCCAGAGCTGGAGCCATGGGTAGTGGGTACTGAACAAGGGTCTTCTGGGAGAGCAGGAAGAACTCTTAGCAGCTACGGTAGCTCTCTAGCTCCTCCTGTGTGCTTATTTTAAACAGCACTTCTAGAGTTGGGAATCACACTGCTTCTTTTGACTTTTGCCCTATGAATCAAAATGCACTGTTCTTTAGATGAATCCAAGTTTTAGTTCCTCAAGAAGAAATTTTTCTTTGGCTGTTTTGCTTAAGTAACACCTGTCACATGCAAGTCCCAGAAAAATAATTAACAACAGTAACAAAAAATCCCTCACCACCAACCTCCCTGAATTATTTACCAAAAGCCTTGATACTGTAACCCTAGGAACCTAACATTCTAGTTACTAGGGACTCATTTAAACTGCCATCAGTCACTTGGTGCTGCCTAAAACCAATACTGGAGCAACAAAGATGAATAAAAATAACCACAAACAGCTATATCTGAAGTAACATTTCCTCCAGGAGAGATAATGTTGGTCAAATTAATTATAAAAACTAGGACAGCCTGGCAGTGGTGGCATATGCCTTTAAACCCAGCACTAAGGAGGCAGAGGCCAGGCTAGTCTACAGAGTTCCAGGACAGCTAAGGCTACACCCAGAAACCCTGCCTCAAAATACTCAAAATAAATAAATACAAATTAAGAACCATATTAGATCTGGCCCAACAAAGGAAAGTAAATATTTCAACACTGTACAGTTAAAACACACACACCCAAAACAAACCTAATGAGTTTTCAGAGTATAGCTACTTTAAATGTTTTAAAATTTTTATTTTATGTGTATCAATGTTTTTGTCTGCATGTATCTATGTACATCACTTGTGTGCCTGGTGCCTTCAGATGCCAGAAGATATACTAGAACCAGAGTCACAGATGATTACAAACCACCACGTGGGTGCTGGGAATCGAACACCTGTTTTCTGAAAGACTGCCAGTGAGTGCTCTTATTCTCTGAGTTTTCTCTTCTCTTCAGTCCTGAGCACTTACTTTTCTGGCTTTTAATTTCTACCTCATATTTTTCAAGGAAAATAATCAACCACATATCATTTCTGAGAATAGTACAGAATGGCTATGACAACTTCTAAACACTGCCCTAGTTATACAGGTCTATCAGCCCATATCTGGGTGTGAACACAGCTAAGTGTTAGGGTCAGGAGGTGGGACTATAGTGCAGAGTAAAGGAAACCACCTTTCCAAACCACCGCTGGTTGTTGCAGACAAATTCCATACAAAACCTTCCCTTACATGATTACTAAAAAGGCCACACCACCCATTCTTTACTGCAGGACACAGGGCAAAGACGGCATGGCAGGCTGGTCTGACAACACCCACAAATGGAACATGACTGATCCTCAATAAAAATTTGATGACACTACATAAAAAACAGGATGAACTTCATTTCAAACACTCTCAAGGTTCCCCTGCTACCCAATGGCTATGAATGAAATTCAAGTAAAACTACTTAAAACTCTGAAAAAAAGAGGCTTGCAACCCTAATTTCTGGCTTCAGTGAATATGAGTTACAGAGATGTGTAAACTTCACAAATAAGATCTCTTCTCCAGATGTGTAAACTTGCCTGAACTGGCTTGAAGAGTATTCAAAATTGTCTAAGAAGCAAATCACAAATTTTAGCTTCAGAAACTAATAATCCATCACAATTAGGAAATGGTTCCATCACTGACACCGATGATCTGAAGAAAACAGTTGGAGTAGTTAGAAGCAGTTGCTTTGATCCCTCTTCTCAAATATTCCTAGCTCAGGGGCTGGCAATGTGACTCAGCAGATTAAGGTGCTTGCCACAAAAAGGAGAACTGAGTTCAATACCCAGGATCCCCAAGACAGAAGTGAACCAACCCTCCCAAGCTGTCCTCTGACCACCACAAGTGAATGCCCCACCCCTATACGTAAACGGAAAAGAAAGCAAAACAAAAGGCCCCAAACACAAAACCAGCCCAAAGGTAGCAATACAAAGTGTTCTTTGCTTTTTGAGACCGGTTTCACTCTGTAGCCCAGGACAGGAAGGTGGTGATCCTCCTGCCTCAGCCTCCTGAGTGCTGAGAGCCATGAGCCAACACCCTGGTCTAACATAGTCTGTAAAGCACTGAGCAGCATGCCTTGTGTGTAGTTCAATAAATAGTTTTAGTCTTAAAAATAAACAAAGCAAACCAACTGTTGATTTTTTAGCCCATCATCCCACTCCTGTCTGGAATCAGGGACCCTTAACTAACCGTACAGTCCATACAGTCCTCAGAAACACATGGTTAAACCAATCAACTTAAGCCCACCAGTATAACCCTAGGTGTATTCAATTAATCTCTGATTCGGGGCGACTCTGATCAGAGCCTTGTTAATAGGCCTTTGGGGCCCAAGGTTTTTATGAATAACTGGTTTCCTGTCCCCAATGCACACCTTTTCTACTGGAATGGCAAAGGTCCCATAAGTAAGACAGTTTAAACAGGTAAGGACCTAACTGGGTGCTGGGTCGAAAACGACTGATAGTGGGTGGATTCTGAGCAAACTCATGTACTGAGACCCACCCAACCAGGCCCGAACAGCTCATAACTGGAGGCGTGGGTCTGCCTTCCTTGGGCTCCCCTAGTTAGCTAGGTTAACAAGTTAACTAGGTTACCTTGTGAGAGTCTTCCAAACATCAATTCCCACCACCGCCCCTTTCACTTTCCACTTTACAAATATTCCCCGAGTAGTTACAGTGTAACAGGCTCTGACTTTCCCAATCTGGAGGATATTTTGGTTCTCAGTAACTTTCAAATATGGCAACAGTTTTTCCCTTAGGTATTTTTTTCTTTTCCCAAATGGCAAAACCTGGACTTTGTAGTGGACTACTCCCTGGGAGGAACAGAGCCCTGGTTCCAGCAAAGCCCACTTACAGCGGGTGAATCACTGAAATCTTAGCGTAGTGAGGCCCCTGGGCCCAGACATTGGGGACTGAGTCATTCCAAAGCTAGCGCTGCCGGAAACACGCCCTGAGCTGCAGGAGGAGGAGGAGTCCCACAGGCGGGGCCTGGACCTTTCTCCTTCCTAGTAGTTACCTGGAGCACCTGCCCGAGGGTCTCCAATAGGTACCGGCCCCCGTGCACCGACCGGGCACTGGTTCTCTAGGCAGTGGACCACTGATGGAGGCAAACTCCGGCCTAGCCCTGAGGCACAGGACACCCCGCGTTGTGTATGACAGTGTACACGCGAGGAGTGGCGGCTCTCATTTCTTCCCTGAGACTCCGAATCCTGGTTCAGACGGGGGTTCACCCAAGGACCCCCTCCATCGTTTCACCTCCGCCAGATTAGAGCTGGCGGTAAGGAGAAGGCTGGAGGCTGCAGGAACCCAGATCGGGGAACCCAGGTGCCGCCAGCGGTGCACCTCCGGTACCCGGCGTTCCAGGGTCTCCCCGTCCCCTCCCCCAGGCGTGCTCTACAAGCCCAGGGCGCGCACAGGCCCCGGGCCGCTCACCACGGGGATACAGAAGGCGACCAACACAGCACACGGCGGGGTGCGCGCGTCGTCCGGGCACGCGTACCTTGCTCTCGATCAGCTTCACCATTTTGGCTGTCGCGGGGAGGAACCACACGAGTTTCTGTAGGATCGGATGGAAGCGGATCCGAGATGCCTGACGGATCTTGCGGCGGATCGAGGCGCCCGCCTTCTCTTTATAGCGACAGGGCGGAGCACGGCGGGGCGGGGCGGGGCGGGCGGGCGCGTGCAGCGGGGACGCGCTCCCTGGCCTCCCGCGCCCGCCAAGCCGCCTCGGCAGGCCACACCTAAGCCACGCCTCCAAGAGGTGGAGCGGAAATCAGGTTTCCAGGGGGCGGAGCCACAGCCGGCTACTAGAGCAGCTCCGGTACTTCCCTAGTGATGGCCCCGCCCATGTCTCCTCCCTCTGCGCGGCGGAAAGCTGGCCTTGGTTTACAGGGGGAGAGGCTAGCGCAGGCGCCTGGAGCAGCTTCGGGCTCCCAGACACCGCCCTGCGCTTACACAGGGAAGTAAGTGTGCGTCCAGTTGCTCTAAGGGCATTTTCGTTGTGCACTACGTAGGGAGGATGCTCATAGTCCCCTCTCACAATCTGGAGTCCTTCTAGGATCACATTGGCCAGGCCCCAAATAGACCTAAGTCAGATACTTCCAGACTGGGCCTGGGGACTGCCCAGGCAGAAGTGTATCCTTCGACCAGGGCGGCCATGCTGCGGTTCCGCCTCAAAGTGCTGAGTAACGATGACTAGGAAGTGTCTCAGTGCACTCCTTCCCCTCCTTTCTGGAGATTTCCCTGTCCCTTCTCTCCCCCCTCCCCTTCCTATTCTTTAACTTTCGCGGGTGAACCTGCTACTGGAGAGGGACAGAGTCCTTTAGTGCCCTTTTTTTGTGCCCCATGCGCATGCGGGCATAATGGACATCGGATTGTCTAGTTCACAGCGTTGTCTCGAAGGATTTAAGGGCTTGAAAACTGACGAGGACAGCGCTGGGCACATAAGGAAGCACTCAATAAATGATTCTAATTATAGTCATCGTGAGCGCTAATTAAGCTTGCGTGGTGCCATGCCGGCCTTGCTGAATTTGGCTGCCTTGTATTTACAATGACAGTGTACATGCATTGCAGAAATTGTTCTGCCTTGGGAGACGCCAGGAAGAGTGTGTGCCAATGATAACTGGGGTGATGTGCAGGAGGAAGCTAAGACATTGTTAGGGTGGCTTTGTGCAGCCCGAAGCTGAGGTGGAGACTGGACAGAGCCAGCAAGCTGGGAGGATGTTTGCCAAGGCTGCCTTTTCAGAGCTGAGCAGATCTAGATAAATATGCATCCAGAGGTGAAGAGCTGGAGATGGTGAAACCGTGTCCCTGTCTCAGTGCCCCTACCACCACCACCACCTTTGTTCAGAACTAGAAGAAAACCAGAACTTTTGAACCAGTTGTGTGAAGTTTTTGGAGGGCTGAGGAATGCAAGTAATGAGTGAGGATGTGGACAAGACGGAACATTCTGAACCCAGCCCTAGACTGAGGGTGGGTGCGGCCCTGAAGGCAGTAGCCTTCCCTCTGAAGACAGCTGAGGCAGAGAGGACCCCTGAGCTGATGAACAGAATCTATAACATGCTTTTCAGCTGTTCTTTTCAGTCCAGCTACACTCCAGCTTCCTGGCTATTTAGTAGTTGGTGAATCTGTCTATCAAGGCCATGAAATCAGTGACCTGTAGGACCTGGTCCCTCCCTTAACTGACACTTCCCCATAGACCCTCAGATGTCCCCTGGCTCCCTGACACCTGTCCAGTCCCACCACACATAGGGTTAATGTGGAGGATGTTGCAAGTGCAGAGAACAAGGAACTGGGAGGTCAGCTTTGCCATCTCTCCTGTCTGCATCCTCACTTAGCAGCTGGGTTACTCTAGGCCAGTTTATTTAGCTTTCCCAGGCCCCAGTTTCTCTGTGAAATGGAGTTAATGCTACTTCTGGCTGAAGGTTTGAGCTGTGGTATGTGTAAGGTACTGAGACTTGTGCTTACTGCTTAGCACCACATGAAACTGACTGCAGTCTGTTAAACTGAAAGACAGAAGACATCTGTCTGAGATGAGGTCAGGGCCGGGGTGGATGGGGGGGGGACAATAAAACAAGGTAAGTAATCAGGAAGTCTGAAAAAAAAAAAGAAGGAAAGCCATTGATACTGTAACATGAATCTCAGAAGAAAAGGGCTGTTTTTCTCCTAAAGGGTGCCAGGAAAGTGAGCTGGATCTGACCTTAAGCAAGATCCCTGTGTACAGGGGTGTGGGAAATGGTCCTTAGAATTTCAGATGTAAGGAAGTGAAACTCTGTGTGGACAGTGGTGTGCAGAGGAATTTCATGGGAGCCCAAAAATGGAAGGTCCCTTTGTGTAGAACAGTGTGGGGGCAAGAGGAGAGGAGGATTTAGAGATCTTCAGGTGAGGATTGACACCGTGTACCCATCAGTACTCCCACTTTCAAGGAGCTCTAGCTCAAACTGACTTAAACCCAAAAGAAGTAAGAGCTCCTTTGTCAGGGTCCTAAAGCTGTCACTCTCAGTGACACATCTCAGTGCTTGTCCTTCTCTGGTGGGATGTCTGTCTCACCTAAAGGCAGCCCTGGCTTGGATTCTTCTAGCCTAGTGTCTCTGCAGGAAGAGAACCTCTATTCTCCGTGGTTCCTGAAAATGTCCAAGAAGCTGACCTTGCTTGACCGGGGAAGGGAGGATTAGCTTTGCTTGAATCATGAGATCAGCAGTAGGGGAAATTCAGGGGGTACCAGAGGAAGGGGAGATAATGGCTAGACAAATCTAAAGGATCTAGAGTAGCAGTGGGGCATGGATGTCAAGCTTCCTTCAAGTTTCTGTGTCATTCAACCTGACACTCCATGTGGAGAGGGAGATCTAGGTCTTGACTCTGCTTTGAAGAAAATGGAACCACAGGGCTTCCGGAGCTGGTTTTTCTCAGACCACAGATTTATTTCTTTGATTATCTCACTGGGCATTATGAAAACCAAAGTTATGTTTTAAATTTTAATTACTGTGCCTAAAAGATCCATGAAACAAAAAATGCCTCAAGCCTGTCAGAGGCCCTTGTCCAAGGACAGATAGTTCTTGAGGTGCTGGAGGCTATTGTTTATGGGAGATAACAAGCTACGTGTTTTCTCTCCCCTGAACAAGTTTGTTTGACTCAACTGTACCCATGTGCTTAGTCACATGTTGGTGGGAGGTATGTGGGCAGGAAATATGTTAATATGTATGCTTTGCCCCTGATTGTATGTAGGTGGGAGATAGGCAAGAAGGAAGTATATCAGAATATATGCTTGCTCCTGATTAGAAATGTTTGGAAATACTATGGTCTTATGGGTTGGGTCTGCCTTTTTAAGCTTCTGCAAAATATGACTCATCACCATATTCTGGGAACCCCTGAATGGTCCTGGCCCAAGTCCATCATCCTAGTTAGTATTCAGATAAAGTTTGCTTCAAATTTGGCTCAAAAAACTGTGGAACTGGTCTTTCTCTCGTGATTCTCAGGGTTAACAGCAGAGCAAGGAAGCTAGGCGACACTGCAGAGGCCTCAGCCACTCTGAGGTAGACTTGGAGAAGCATGGCCTTTTAAGATGGTGTCTTGGAATCTGCATTTGATGGAACAGCTCATCAGGTCCTCTACTGTTGGATCAGCCTTGACCTTCAAGTCTTCAGGAAGAGGATAGCATTAGTTAAATTTAAAGAAGTGTCCAGCAGGACAGTTGAGATGAAGGTGTGTGTGAAGTGACATAAACTGAATCAGAAAGCAAGACAGTCATTGCTGCCAGAAGAAGCTGGGTGTGTCTTGTCTCCCTGTTCCTTTCAATGACCCTGAGGCGGCAGATATTATCCTTCCAGTTTAACAGGGTAGGGTGGGGGCTAAGGTTCAAGGAGGTGATTCTTAGGCTCTGTTAGGAAGAGAAGGGTGCCAGCTCCATTGCGAAGCTCATTCATAGATCTTTAGTACTCCCCAGTTCACCAGTAAAAAATACCTAACATGCTAGTTTATAAACTTCATTTACGGTACTTTGAATGCTAACTATTTAGATATTAAAAATTAATTTACACAAAAGATAGCATTTTCTTTTTCCTCTTTTTTTTTTTTTTTGAGATAGGGTGTTACTATGCAGTCCTGGCTGGCCTGGACTCAGTTATGTAGACCAGACTATCCTAGATTTACAGACATCTGCCTACCTCTGCCTTCTGAGTGCTGGAATTAAAGATGTGTGCCACTATGCCCATCGATGCTAATTATTCTAAGGTAAAAACCACATGTATATGCACTTGTACACAGATGTATACACACACACACACACACACACACACACACACACACACACACACACTCACTCCCATGGAGCTATCAGTCTAACAGAGATCTGTGAAAGGACATGTGTTCCAGTGGGGAATTGTCATAGCCAGAAAATAAAACTAACGTGGAATATTTAAACTTAAAACTATTGTTCTTTGTAAAGTAATGTCTAGAAACAAGTGAAAAGGCAGGTTAAAGAGTAGAAAAGAACTGCTTGATACTTGCACCTAACAGGACTTTTATCCAGCTTATAAAAAAAAGACCTCTTATAATTCAATAAGACAAGCATTCAGCAAAAGCTTGACATACGTGTGTGTGTGTGTGTGTGTGTGTGTGTGTGTGTGTGTGTGTGTGACTAATGTGCATATGATGGGAGAGTCAGGCTATTTCAAACTAAAAGCAATTGAGATTCCTCATGCATTCAGTAGGCTGGGTTAAATTTTAAAAGAGAGAGATAGAGAAAAAAAAACACCAATTGTGGATTAGTTGGAAGTTACACATTACTGATAGGAATGTGAAATTATATAATCACTTTGGAAAACAGTTTTGTGAGCACATTGGTTTTTGTTTTCAAGTGAAGTGAGATACACATTTACCATTTGACAGTGTCATCCTATGTCTAAAAAAAACTCAAAATACAGTCACACAAAGAACTGTCCATGAATATTTCTAATAGCTTGATCACCAGAGTTCCAAACAACCCAAATGTCCATCCAGCAGATGAAATAATAATAAAGGAGATACATCCATAGGGTAGAATATGTAACAACAAGAAAGTGTAAGCTGCTTATTATATATACAATCAGAGATGATTATTCATATATGTTGAGTGGAAGAAGCCAGACAACTGAAGATTTTAAGAGAGTATTCATATGAAGTTGTAAAATAGGTCAGTCTATAGTGACAAGGCAAATCTCTGCTGGAGCTGAGAACTGCAGAGAGGAATAGGAAAACTGGTGGTAACAGTGTCTACCTATGCTCTACAGTTTATGGAAAAATGCATTAAAGTGGATGTATTTTATTACAGACTCAACTTATATCCCCCCCAATAATTAATTCTGTAAAAAATACAGTCTTTAGTTAATCCTTTTTTAGAAACAGGAACCGCCTTTAAGGCCAGGAAAATACATTGACATGCAACAAAGAGGAGATAAATTTAAACATGTAGGGAGTGCTGTTAATTTGGGCCATACAAGAGTCAAACATGGCTAATTGAAAGCATACATTTTAGAGCAGATAAACTTTGAATAGCTATGACTGTAGCTTTAAGTAAGATAATGATGTCAAATGTATACAATCTAAGCAAATGCTTTGTCATGCTTATTTACCATAAGTCCAGGGTCACAGAGAACCAAAATGTGTTAGTTAACTCTAGTCCTGTGACATAATAAATGATATAAAAAAGACAGGTTTATTGGGCTCCAGGGTTTTAGAAGATCCAGTCCATGGCTGACTCTTGACTTGAGGCGTGTGGTAAAGACATGGTAGGGACATGTGGAAGAACAAAGCTGCTCACTTTAGAGCACACAGGAAGCAGAAAAAGGGGACGGCACGCCTACCCTCTCCTAACTTCTTTACACCTGATGTAGCAGTTAATTTTGATTTTTCAACTTGATTGGCTTAATAAATACCTAGGACATTAGTAAGGAATACTTTTCAGTGTGTCTGTGAGGGTATTTCCAAGAGTGTAGGTGGTGCCATCCCAGAGGCTGCGGGACTCAGACCAAACACAAGAGGCAAAAATCAGTCCAAGGAATACAAGAATAATACAAGAATCTCCCCATTCTCTGTCATGCTCTTGCCACCACAGATCAGAGCCACCATTCTCTGCTTCCTGGTGTTTTCAGATGTAAGTAGCAGTTATGTGCTCTTGCTGTCACAGATCTGAGGCACCTTCACAGTCATGATGGCCTGTACCCTCAGAGCCCAAATAAACTCCTCCTCCCCTAAGTGGCTGCTTGTCAGGTATTTGTTTCAGCAGTCAGTGAAGAAAGAAAGATAGCAGGTGTCATGTCTGAAGGTTCCACTGCCTCCTACCAGCACCACGGGGTAGGGGCCAAACCTGTGATGTGTAGGCCTTTGGGAGATATTCAAGTTATAGGAACCACTGAAGGATCACTTCAGGTGTCAGGACCTTCTAGCTGGATCCTTGCCAGCAAGAGGGAAACAAAGGGATGAAACAGTTTCCTAAGGAACTGTGGGTAGATTCATGAGGGAATCTTGATTTTGCTAAAGACCATTTGTATTCCATAAAGCTCTGAGAGAGGCTGGTCATATAAAGTTTTTAAGTGGCTGAGTTTATATCATAAATAGGAAAAAGATTTTCCAGACAAGAAACTGAAAAACATAATACCCAGTAAAATATATGTATATAATCCTTAAGCCATATTGATAGTTCATTCTTATTAAAATCCTAGCACTTGGGAGGTAGAAGTAAGAAGATCAGAGGTTCAAGGTCATCCTTCAGGACCTCCTGAGCTAGTTAGAGGCTAGCTTCACCTCCATGACACTCTGTTATAAACAAACAAGCAAAAGCAGCAGCAACCACAAAATACCATAGGTCAGAGAAATAGCTCAGGGGTACAGTACTTATCCAGCATGTGTGAGTCCCTCAGTTCCATCCTTAACATCTAAAGCAAAACAAAACAAAACTCTAAATGGTTAAAAAAAAAAAAAAGAAAAGAAAAGAAAAAGAAGCTTTGGCTGAATCAAAGTATTTTGACTCAAGCCGCAATAGAATACAGTGATGCTTGAATTAAATTCTGTTTAAATCACCAATTTGTTTTTCATTTTGGCTTCCCTTCTATGCTGATGAAACTGACTACAGTGACACCAACAGGCATGCTAATGTGGAAGGGAAGTCTCCTGATCCACTCAGCCTTAGACAAATACAGGCTACTAAAGAATGCTGAGAGTGGGAGAAATCTTCCTCAAGGAAGAGTCACCAGTTGGTTGTCCCATACCAAAGGGTCAGCTCTGAAAACATAAACATACAAATAACAATATACAGAGTGAGCAGGTTGTATTTATGTATTTAGGAACACACACACACACACACACACACACACACACACACACACACACACTAGCAATTAAAGAAAAAGAGACCATCAATTTAAAAGAGTGCAAGGGGATATGTGGGAGAAATTGGAGGGAGAAAAGGGAAGAGAAAAATGATGTAATTATATTATAATCTCACAAAGTAAAAAAAGTATAATAAAAACTGGCTATAGTCAAACAATAGACAACAAGCACAAACACTCTAAAGATAAAGTATTTAAGATAAAAATACTAACAACTTTCTATCCTGGTTTAATCCTGATTTTATTTTTTTTAAATTTTTTTATTTTTATTTATTTTATTTTATTTATTTTTTATTTTTATTTATTTATTTTTTTAATTTTGATTTAAAAGAAATAGCAACACTTTAAGAGTGTTTTTCTCTTTTGTTTGTTTTTAAACTTTTTGGTATATGTGTGTGAGTGTGTGTGTGTGTGAGTGTGTGTGTGTGTGTGTGTGTGTGTGTGTGTGTGCCTCTGTGCACACCTGTGTGGAGGCCAGAGGGCAACCTCAGATAATACTCAGGTGTGGTCTACGGTGTTTGTTGAGATGGTCTCTCACTGGCCTAGGCCTGCTGGTGGTTGCAGTGGCTGGACAGCAAGTGTCAGGGATCTGCCTTTGTTTGCCTCCCCAGTCCTGGGATTATGAGCATACAGCACCGTGCCTGGCTTTTCCCCTTGGGTCCTGAGGATCCAATTCAGGTTCTCTTGCTTAGACAGCATGTACTTTACCAATTCATCAGCCTCCTGAGTTCTCATTCTTGGAATTTTTAGTTGCTAGAGGAATCTACTTCACACTATATACCAGAGCAATGGGAGAAGTTCAGGCTAACAGGAGAGAGCTGGAAGATCTGCAGAGGCTGAGTCCCCTTCATAAGTACCACACTGAAGCTCAGCAAACTACCTAATGGCATCAGCTAAGAAGTTACAGGCCGAGGCAGGAGGGTTGTGAGTGCAAAGTCATACTGGTGAGAACTCCCAACCCAAAAAGCTAAAAAAAAAAAAAAAAAGTGATGACCCCAAGTACCCACCGATCTCTGACATCCACCCTAAGGCAGGGATTTCAGGGTGCTATCTGCTTCCTTCATTTTGTAGGGAGAGCAGTGGAGGGTATTTTTACAGTCTACAGCCTTTTAGAAGAATTGCTTCATCACAGTACCATGGCAACTGGTGAATTAGCACTGGCATTCCATTCATCAGGAATTCAACATGAAGATACATTATTCTTGGGAAATAAAATAGTTAATAACAATACAGTACAATTTAGAAGTGAACAATGTTAATAACAGTTTTTCAATGTGTCCATGCTCTTACATTTAACAATAGTGAGGTTATTTCATATGAGAAGAATTTCGTTTTATTCATCAGAATAGACCAAAGGACAGGAAAAATCCTACAGAGGGCTGCATCTATGCCAGCATTGTGTAATACTTAATGTCTTTATTTTATTTGTTACTGTTATTTTGCATATGTGTGCCTGAAAGCACACGTGTGTGTGTGTGTGTGTGTGTGTGTGTGTGTGTGTGTGTGTGAATAATATGCACATGGAGGTCAAAGGACAATTTTCAGGAGACGGTTGTGTATTGGTATGTGCCCCTAACTCAGGTTCTCAGGCCTATGCAGCAAGCACCTTTATCTTCTGAGCCAGCTTGTCAGCCCTGTAACCCTTAATTCTGAAGTCATATAACATTCTAGACTTGTCTTCATTTTAAATGTAGTTCAGTTGAGGCAGGAAAGATTACATGAGCGGACTTTCAAAAACCCCATTCTTCTCAGACCTGGACTTAGAAGGTGGTACCAGCACTTTTCTATGCTTGCTTATGTTTTATGGTGGTCACTGTGAGTGACAGCACTTACATTGCATGGTGTGTCCTCACAGAATTCCTGACAGTGGTTTGGATAGGCTTGGAAGCTATCCTAGTTTATGGGTAAACAGTAAGTATATTGGCATTATTTATTATTTATCTGAAACTCAAAATATCCCAAGATTCCTGTACTTTTACACCTGGGTGTCCTATTGCTGCTGGCACTGCTCCTCCTGGAGACTAGTCAGACTTGCCACTCAGGTGGTTTTCCTAGCAGTTCCTGGTTCTCTAGATCATAGGTTCTGAAATACTGACACCTAACAGAGATCCATGTAGTGAGAGAAGCCCTTGCCCCAGCTACGATGGAGGCAAAAAGTTCCTGGTAATATCTTCAGTATAGTTAGAGGATAATGGCTTCTGTCTTCCAGTAAGTCTTAAGTTTCTCAAAGATGGAGTTTGAGAAGTAATTACTCATTACGTGGAGTTATCATTAGGTTCAGATAACTGTGACGGCAGGGAACCAATGCCTGTCTCACTGTCTCTTCATCATGTGTTCCTCATCCTTGCTATTGGTGGAGGCTGCTAAGTTGGCTTATGTAATCTCTTTGCAGGTGACTATACAAACCCAGATTCAATCTAGTTTATTTCAGGATTAAGCATGCGACTCCATCTAGGTCAATGGGATAAGAGTAAAGTTTGCTTCAAGGATCTGGAAAAAATTTACTTTATTTCTGAGACCTACATAAAGCAATGGCCTTGGGGGACAGTGAGATGGCTCAGCAGGTAAGGGCACAGTGCTGTCAATCCTGATTGCTGAGTTGGATCTCTGGGAAACCACATGGTAGAAAGAGAAAACTAATTCCTACAAGTTATCATGTGGCTCCACACTTGTACCATGACATGACTGTACACTACACACACACACACACACACACACACACACACACACACACACACACCGAATAACCAAATAAACAATAGGGCCTGGAGAGGTGACATAGTAGTGAAGAGCACTTCCAGAGGACCTAAGTTGGGTTTCCAGCATCCACATTACTTGGCTCACAACTGCCTGTAACTCCGGTTCCAGGGAACACAACACCCTCTTCAAGCCTTCATAGGCACCTTTATATGTATGGCATGCATACATACATAAATAAAAACAAATATAAAACATAAATTAATAAATATTAAGAAATGTCTCATGGGTGGGTGGGGGGCTGGAGAGATGGCTTAGCCATTAAGAGCACTGACTGCTCTTCCAGAACACCAGGGTTCAATTCTTACCACCCACATGGCAGCTCACAACTGTCTGTAACTTCAAGATCTGACACTTCACACAGATATGCCTTCAGGCAAAACATCAATGCACATAAAATAAGAATAAATAACTTATTTAAAAAAAGAAATGTCCTTAGGGTTGGAGTGTAGCTTAGTAATAGAGGACTTGCTTAGCATTCTTAAGGCCCTGTTTGAAACCTAGCACACACAGAGATACACACACACACACACACACACACACACACACACACACATATACAGAGACATACATACACACACACAACATACACAGAAACACAAATACACAGACACACACAGATATACATACATACACACACACACACACACACACACACACACACACACACACCTGAAAGGGAGAAATAAATAATCTCATTTTTATTATCTTCCAGATAGCTTTCTGTGTACTGGTATTAAAGAAGTCCTTCAGACATTTTGCTTCTAGCCTCAGATGAAAAACATGTAAAACGAGGGCAGAGGCATCTTGGACGCCACTGAGAAAGGAGCTGGATCACTGAGGAAGTTCTCAGAAGCCTGCCTTATGCCTGGACTCTTAAATTTTTGTTTGGCTTCTGCAGTTTCAAGTTGGGTGTTCTGGTACTTACAGTTCAAAACAACCTAGCTGTGAAAAGGACTCCGAATATGTCAAGCACTTTTATAAACTCATCATTTATTGAAACTGGAAAGTCTAGCATAAAGAGTTTAGGTTGAATTGGAAAACTTGCTGTTATGAAATTGTGAGGCAAAGATTACCATTGAAAGTTGCAACACAGACAACCAGAGAGCTGTTTCATTAGGCCAGGGAAGAGGCAGTTTATAATTACTGCCAGATTCTTGTTCCTTTCTCATGGATGCCAGGAGGATGAAATGTCCACTGAGGATGTAAGTGTTCTCGGAGGAGAGAAGGATATTTAAAGTTCTGGGCAGGTTCACAGTGTAACATAAACAATATTTCAGAAAACACTATTTTCTTTCTTCATGTGGTGGACAGCTGCAGCTCTGGCCTGCCCAGAAGCCATCTTGGTTTTTCTTTTGGGCAGGGGTGGGTGGGAAGCTAGCATCCCACTTATCTGTGTCAGTCTTCTCTACCTTGTGCCCTGTAATCTCGTGGGAACCGGCCACAGCTGATCCCATCCCTGACACTAACACCCAAAGGTGGGAATGTGTCTTCAAGCCACTCCAACTCTCACAGGAACTCAGATCTCTGGGGGAAATGATGCAAGAGGGAAACTTTTTGGAGTCATTCTTAAAGTGACCCCTTATAGGTTACTTGAGGGACCCAGAGATTGCCTTTTGGAAGCGTGAATCTAGGGGCTCTCAGGGCAGTTCTGTGTTTCAGCTATTGTGGCTTAGGTGTGCTGGGGGTTGCGTGGGGGTGGAAGCTTGGTTCTCTGTGTGTAGTGATCAGAGGAGGATGTGTGACTACAAGCCTGATATAAATTTGTTTATAGCCCTAAGCTCTCATATAATCAATTAGAAGAAGTTTATTGTGAATGAAAGCATATTTTGATAATATGTTTAACACATATATAGATAGCATTTATTGCATACAGGGCATTGCTTGTTTGATTACTCCACATTGTCATCTACTGGTATGGCAGACCTTTGTTTTTTGTTTTAGATTTATGTATTTTTATTTTATGTGTATGTTTTGTCTGCATGTATGTTTGTGCACCTTTTGTCTGTTGCTTGTGGAGGTCAGAAGAGGAGGCAGACTCCTTAGGACTGGGTTTCTGGAGAGTTGTGAGCTGCCATGTGGCTCTTCTGCAAGAACCAGTGCTCTTAGCCACCGAGCCATCTCTCAGTTGTCAGTCACAAGGCTAGTAAATTTCGGAGCCTTGACTCAGGCTGTTACTCTCTGTCTGAATAAAATGATATAGATGCAAAAAGAGCTGAATGCCAGGAGCAAGGGAACTGAACAGGGGTGGCCAAAAGCCCCTGGGTTCCAGCTTTTTTTTTTTTTTTTTTTTTTTTGAGTTCATTGAAGACTACTTAGAATTTCTAAAGGGAAGATGCTCATCTTATTAGTTGACAAGTATGAGCCCGAACACCTGTCTTTTTCTTTTACTGCTGCTAGGTGATCCATGAGCATCCTTGGAACAATAAATTGTTGGAATCTGTGCTAAATAATTTCAGCTTCTAGAATTTACTTCCATTAAAATTGCTCATCATGTTGGGGGTATTTACAAAGCTGAGAGGGAAAAGGGGCAAGTAGGCAATTATAGCTTTGTTTATGGTTGCTCTGTTCCACAGTGTGAATTCTCTCAACCCATTATTATCTATTAAATACATATGGAATCAGCACTAAGTCATTTAACTCCAGGCGCTGAGCTCCTACTAAGGGTACTGTTCTAGGCTCTGGGGACATTGACAGTGAACAGTCAGATAAACCCCTTGCCTTCATGGTGCTGATATTTTTTGGGGGGCACTTGTGCTTTAGTTTGATCAGGAGGCTATTATTTTAAGGTATATGTTATGTGTTATAATAAAAACATCATTGAGTCTATGAAATGCAGATATGGCATCTCTATTTAATAGATAAGAGGACCAAGGCACACCAGTATGAAATAGCTTGCTTCAAATCCCACAGCCAGAAGTAGTCAAGACTTACTCCTGAATTGCAGAGTTCCAGGGTCTATATTGGCAGTCTGTTTTCTAGTCTCTCTCTCTCTAGATGTGGCTGGCTGAAGGAGGTCATCACAACTTATGTCACCACTGCACAGTTGAGAAAGTCTGGCTCTCTCCTGGCTCCTGATTTCAACCATCGCTACAGAGAATGAGTTTGTCTCAGGGCTGTGCTGACTCTCTGGGGGAGATGGCTTGGTGTCTATCCCCAAGCAGAGGACACTGTGACCGGATTGCCTCTCCAAGGTGACAATAGCTTCTTGGAGACAATGATGTTATGTGTCCCAGATTCATAGGAACAAACTGTTCATGCCATATACACTGAGGTACTTACCCTCACAACAAAGTGTGATCTATTATATTTCAGAAAGTTAATGATGACATAATTTTCTGATCCTAACTCCTCTGAAACTGAGATGTGTCTTATAGACCATGCTCTCTTATAATTGTTGTCAGCCAGGGAGTGTTTGTGATAGCCTGGCTGCCTGACGATGATGCATTAAATCACAGCTGTTTGTGCATACCTTTCCATTGCTCCCAGTGCTGGAGAAACCCCAGGACCTCACATATGTTAAAGCATGTGCTATACCACTGAGCTGCCTTCTAGTCCCTGCTAATATTTCAGTTGAATTATAAACAATGATGATACTGCATTTGCTGTTTTGTTTGTTGATTATGTTTTCACGGTTCTTGTTTATTGACATCTGCTGCTGAGATCACTTTGCAGAAGAGAGTGCCAGTGGCATGAGATATATATCCATATCTATATCTATCTGTCTGTCCATCTGTCTGTCCATCTATCTATCTATCTATCTATCTATCTATCTATCTATCTATCTATCTTTCTTTCTATCTATCTATAGAGAGAGTAGAGAAGTAGCTAGGAGTATATTCATATATAGCCCTGTACTCATGCTAAAAACTGTTTTATTTTTTTTTTAAAGTAGGTCCTACTCGATGAACTATTGAGTTTATTGGGGTTAAGTACAGGAGTATAGGCAAAGAGTTATTTACAGGAATAGAATGACTCAAAGACAGCTGCATCACCAAAGCCCATCCCACATGGGTATCAGCTCACAAACACTGGGAGTCCTGCAGCTGTCAGTCCTACAGGTAGCTCAGTTGGTTTGAAACTTCTCTAGGAAGTTTAGCTGATCTATCTGGCTCTTCTAGGCAGTTTGGTTGGTCCAAGAATGCCTCTTAAGCTTGGGAAAGGAAGGGCCTAAAGCAGCTGGTCAGATTCAGGAACTTCCTGAAGATAAAAACCGTTTCTTCATCCTGGAAGAATGATGCTGGAAGTTTAGTTGTTCTTTCTATTGTCTGAAACTATCCCCAAAGGCTAATTCTCATTGTATGGACAGTAATCATTTGGGGAAGACCCTGATAGGAATCTATCTATTTATAAGGTTTCCCATAATTCTACTTTGTCTGACTTGAAATATGACAAAATTTACCCACAGGTACAGTACCTTTAAAACTCAATTTAGACCTGAGTCTGTTTGTAAATTAATATGCATAAAGGCATATCTAGAACAAACCTACTTGTCTATATGTAAGCATGCTATTCAACCAAGGCTGGTTGCAAACTCAGCATCTTTTAGGATGCATGCAGAGTAGCAAGGTAGTCTCTGTATTTATATGTCGGATTTAATTAGTTCAAAGATGCTCATTTTTCCCACATCTTACTCTCCTAAAATTAGGATTTCACTATAGAAAGGTCTGATAGCCTTTCTTTGGCAGCATCTTTCTTTCTTGTTGATATGTGATGACAACTGTAGAGCTGGTAGTGTTTTAGATACAGTGATGTAAATGAGAGTCAAGTTCCTAGAAGCAGAGCCTAAGCTATATTGGGGTGTTTATAGTAGTTCATTTTCTATGACAATAATGAGATACCCCAGGCTGGGTACCTTATTAAGAAAAGATGTTTACTGAGCTCACAGTTCAGCAACTTCTGTTGGGTTCTGGTGAAGGCTTCATGGTGAATAGCCTCACAAAGGCAGGATGACATGTGGGAAGAAACGATCCCATAGCGATATAGGAAACCAGATTTTTTGGGGGAAGGGCTGCTCAGCTTCCTGTTCAGTGTCCACACAATACAACTGCTTGAGCGGAACAGGATCATGGCTTCTGGTGAAGCTAGGAGGAGTGAATGCATTCTGATGTGGTGGGATTTTCCAGCTGAGTGTTCTCAGGCTGCCACCAACAAAGGACAGAACCTGTGAGAAGCCACAACTACTGAGGGTGAAGAGCTATTCTCATAGGAACATGGCAGATCTAGCTTCTAGAAGAACCCATCATTCTAGATTCCACCCTGGGCACAGCACAGAGGCACAACATATTTCCCCTGCCTGACATTTCTGGAACCCTACCCACCCTCCTTTTATCTAATTTCAAGTAACTTTTCTTTCTTTTTATTTCCTCCCCCTTCCAGGAACTTAACTTCAAAAAGAAATTGGAGATTTGCCATGTCACGTGGATGTAGCATGAATAAATAAATGGACCCAGAGAATGATATTAGGGTTCAAACTTCAAGCTCAATATCAGAAAAGCAAAGCAGCTGGCCACTAGCTCTCACCTCAGGCTGAATGGGCTGGTCCTGTCTCCATGAGCTCTCACTGAGCCTCAGACTGTAACCTTTCTTCAGTGTTGCTGGAGAATGAATGCCTCTTTGACACCTTGCTTCTGTCTTATATACTTTCCTAATGTTGAGATTAAAGTTGTGAGATATAACTTTTAGACTGATTCACTCTTGTATAGATCTGGGAGGCATTGGACTCACTGAGATCCACCTACCCCTTAATCCTGAGTCCTGGGATTAAAGGTGTGTACCACCACCTCCTAGCTTCTGGCTGCTTGGATTAAAGGTGTGTGTGCCTGGCTTTATGGCCAGTGACTGACTTTGCTTTCTGAATCCTCAGGCAAGCTTTATTAAATCATAAACAATATAATAACACAAATCCCCCTTTTTTGTCTAATGCAAAAAGAAGAAGGCTACAACTAATATAAGAAAAACTATAGCCTCCCAAGATGTCGAGTCGAGGACATGGTGGGTCCTCTGGAGCAAAATTCCGGATTTCCCTGGGTCTTCTGGTAGGAGCTGTGATCAACTGTGCTGATAACACAGGCGCCAAAAATTTGTATATCATCTCTGTCCAGGGCATCAAAGAACAACTGAACAGACTTCCTGCTACTGGCGTGGGCAACATGGTGATGGCTACAGTTAAGAAAGGCAAACTGGAACTAAGGAAAAAGGTCCATCCAGAGGTGGTAATTTGACAATGAAAGTCGTATCAAAGAAAAGATGGGGTGTTTCTTTATTTTGAAGACAATACAGGGGTCATAGTAAACAATAAAGGTGAGATGAAAGGTTCTGCTGTCACAGGTCCAGTTGCAAAGGAACATGCAGACTTGTGGCCCAGGATTGTATCCAATGCAGGCAGCATTGCATGATTCTCCAGTGTATTTGTAAAATATATTCATTAAAAAGTCTTTGCTTTTAAAAAAGAAAAACTATATACAATATTACAATAAGTATATTCAGTATATACAGGCAATAAGTTCATCAATAATATCTAATCCGTTTGCATTTTGACAAGTTCAGAGAAAATATCTAGTTCATTTGCATTTGACAAATCAGAGAAACTACTTCATTATCTATCCTAAATTGGTGAGTCCACAGTCTTGTGCCTAATTTACTTTCTATTCTAATTCAGATTATCAAATTATCTTTTCATGTCTGTCAACTTTATATACTTTACATTTCTTTAGTGAGTTTCTTTCCTGAGTCTGGTAAACAATGAAAACTATAACTATACTGTATAGTTTTCAAATCCCTCAGAGACCCGAGAAGGAAATATTATTAACTGAGTAAGCAAGAAGTTCAAGTAAGCTACTTCCAAAAAATGTGAGGAATGATAAAAATAGCTGGCTGCCTAGACAGTCACCCAGGGTTCCTCTGCAACGTTGGGGCATCCATCTTTGGCCTATAGGCCTAGGATCTCTGACAGTCTTCTGTGAAGCAGTATTTTCTGAAAGGTTGTCCTGCCTTGTCTTGGCAAGGTTTTGTAGTCACTCTCTTTGTGTACTGTTTGTTCATTTTGGACAGCATACTGTTAGCAGTCAAAGAAAGGACACTTTCTTGCCCAGTGGCTTACCTTTGCCACAAAGAAAAATTCCATGTGGGTTTCTTCGATGCCCAGAATCTTCTCTTAAGTATATTGGAGCTGCCAGGAGCAGACATGTCTCATTGCTATAAAAACTATTATTAAAACATTTTAAATGCCATATTCTGTAGAAGTGCTTGAAGATGACCTGTATTTCTAAAATATATCTGTTTGTCTTTAAAAACATACCTAATGTGATTACAAGTTCGATTGTAATAGGTGACTAACTACTTACCTACATTTCCTTATTATCTTATATAGTTGGTAATAACTTTCAAGGACTAGAAATTTGCATTACATTGGTAAATGAGCTGTATAGGTACAATACCTTGATCAATACTTTAGAAACATCTGTACAATATGTCTTAACAAATTAATCTCAAATTTGTACCAATGTACAAATTTGTATACAATATACAAAAATTGTATACAATATACAAAAGTCCAATCAAAGGTAAAATACCTAAAACAAGTAGTTGTTTTTAGAAGTAGATTCAATACTCTACCTTTTTAATATCATCATATCTATACTTTTTCAGTTTCTATTATTTTTTAATTTGAATTATAAACAAGATTGTTTTACATGTCAATCCCAGTTCTCTCTCCCTCCCCTCCTCCCTTCCCCACAACTAAAACCCTACCAATCACATATCCTTTCTGTTACCCAGGGAGGGTGAGGCCTTCCATAGGGGTGTCATCAGAGTCTATCATATACTTTGGGATAGGGCCTAGGCCCACCCCCGTGTATCTTGGCTCAGGGAGTATCCCTCTATGTGGATTACGCTCCAAAAGTCCACACCTATGCTAGGGATAAGTATTGAACTACTAAGGAGGTCCCGTAGATTTCCGAGGTCTCCTCACTGAAACCCATGTTCCTGGGGGTCTGGATCAGTCCCATGCTGGTATCCCAGCTATCACAGAAAGTTCTGGAAGGAAAACTGCAACCCAAGGAAATTTACATACAAGCAGAAAAATATAGGCAATAGATAATCCCACTTTACCACAACCAAAAGAAAAAAGGGATGGAAACTCACACATAATTTCACCACCACCACCAAATCCAAAACAAACAAGAATTAACTATCAATGGTCATTAATATCTCTCAGTATTAATGGTCTTAACTCGCCCATAAAAAGACACAGGTTAGCAGAATGGATAAGAAGACAGAATCCATCCTTCTGCTGTATATAAGAAACACACCTCAACTTCAAAGACAGATGGTACCTAAGAATTAAAGGTTGGGAAAAGATTTTCCAATCAAATGGGCCCAAGAAGCAAGTGGGGGTAGCAATCCTAATATCCAACAAATTGGACTTTAAACTAAAATCAATCAAAAGAGATGAAGGAGGTCACTTCCTACTCATCACAGGAGAAATCCATCAGGATGAAGTCTCACTTCTGAACATTGATGCCCCCCAAAATAAAGGCATCCACGTTCATAAAAGAAACATTACTAAAATTCAAATCACACATAAAACCGCACACACTTATAGTGGGAGACTTCAACACCCCACTCTCACCACTGGATAAGAACACCAGACAGAAACTTAACAATGAAACAAAGGAACTAATAGAAGTTATGGCCCAATTGGGCTTAACAGATATCTATAGAACATTCCAACCAAATACAAAACAATTTACCTTCTTCTCAGTGCCACATACTTGGCAACATAGCAAACCTCAACAGTTAAAAGAAATTAAAATAACCCCCTGTATCTTATCAGACCACCATGCTTTAAAGTTAGAATTCAACAGCAACACAAATTGCAGAAAACCTACAAATTCATGGTAATTAAGTAACACCCAATTGCACAATTCATGAGTTGAGGAAGAAATAAAAAAGAAATTAAAGATTTCCTAGAATTCAATGAGAATGCAGACAAAACATACCCAAACTTATGGGACACTTTGAAAGCAATGCTAAGAGGAAAGATCATAGCGCTAAGTGCCCACATGAAGAAACAGGAGAATAATCACACTAGAGCATTAACAGCACAACTGAAAGCTCTAGAACACATATCTATACTTTTTAGAAATAGATTCAATAATCTACCTTTTTATCTTATCCTATCTACAGTCTCCCCTTTTTCTTTTCAGAGTAGATTCAATAATCTTATCTTTTTATCCTATATCTGTATTCCCTCTTATTTTTCAAAACAATGGCCCATGGCTGACTTTGCTTTCTGACTCCTCAGGCAAGCTTTAATAAATCATAAACAATATGTCGCCACACATGGGCTTGCCATTTAAAGACCACTGGGAGGAGCAGGTGCTGACCATAAGGAAATGGATGCTCATGAACTTGGGGCAGTTTAACACATTTGTTCAAATCGTGCCATGTAGTTAAACTTCTCATAAAAACTGTGTGCACCAAAGGTCAAATAAGGAAACAATAGAAATGCATTGGGAAGGTTTAACTTTGCTCGTACTGCTGACAGACCTGCCTGTGCCACACTTGCAGTAATTCTTTATCTTCTGCCATTCTGATTTTAGATCTTAATTTTTCCTTTTTTTTTTTTACATTTATTTATTTGTGGGGTGTGTGTGTGTGTGTGTGTGTGTGTGTGTGTGTGTGTGTGGTCACAGAACAACTTGTAAGAGTCTGTTCTCTCCTACCATATGAGTTTGCATTGGGCAGGCGTGGTGGCAAGTACCTTTACCTGATGAGCCATCTCACCAGCCCTAATTGGGAGCTTTTTGCAGAAGAGATAAGGGCTAAGGTGGATGGCCTTCTCAGACCCTGCCAATGATGTAGATCAGGACACAGTAATTGTAGTATATTTATTTTCCCCATTGCACTAATGACAATGAATACAACTAACAATTGCTAAAGCCTTTTAGTTCCTAAGCCTTGTAAAAAAAGGAGATGGGACAGCTTTGCTGGTTAATAAGATAAATCTCAATTTTTCTATTCTTCTTACTTCATATTTGAATTGACCTACAATAAATGTGAAAGTGGTTAAAGATACAGATTGGCCACTTACACCTTCATAGAGTTACATTTGGTGTTAAGGAGACCTTGGCTCAGTGTAAGTCTGTCACAGTTAATTGTCTAGAGCTACAGAGTCACAAGAGGATAGAGGCACCGTGTTTAGAAAAGCGAGCACTAGTGGGGACTTTGATAGTTTTGAGTTAAAGTAGTAAAACATGGAAATAAAAGTTGGATGACAGCTGCAGCTGATTAGACTAGGGATGAGTGAGGCCTTAGACATGGTGAGTGCAAGTCAGCCTTGGTGGGTTAATGGTCACATGGAAATCTAAGGCAGGGCAACTCAATAGATCTGCTCAGATCAATGCCTTCAAGGAGGACTCAATATCTCAGCAGAATATCTCCTGAGCAATGTGTGGAGAGATGTTTATACACCCAAACTACTCTTCACTCTCTGAGTGACTACTTCATTTCTCTGGAATTTCTTAATAGAAAATTCATATTGGTGTATATTCACAGTACATAGTGATGGGGTTCATAGACTTTTCATATATGCCATATGCTTTGACTGTATTTATTGAAGTAAATACACCTTTCCATTCCTATCTCCCTGTCATTCTCATTTATTCCCCGAGAAAGCTTCTCTTCCACCTTTTTGTTCCATATCCACCCATTTATGAATCATGTATTTCCATAAAATCCAGGATCCACAAATGAGGATTTGTGCTGTTTGTGTTTCTGAGTCAGAGTCATTCCATTTAATAGGATAATTTCCAGTTGTATCCATTTCTCCTGAAAATGACATCACTTTTTATGGCTAAATAAAATTCCACTGTGCATACACAGCACATTTTCTTTATCCATTCATTTCATGGTAGGTATCTTAGTTACTTTTCTGACACTGCGACCAAGGCTTACCATTTCAGAAGGTTAGGGTCTGTGACCACGATGGTAAAAGGCATGGCAGCAGACAGGCAGGCATGGTGCTGGAGCAGTAGTTAAGAGCTGGTGTGTTGAGACAATGACCATGAGGCAGAGGGAGAGAAAGAGAGGAGAGAGAGGGTGGGAGAGGGAGGGGGAGAAGGAAGGAGAGAGAGAGGGAGGGGAGGGAGAGAGGAAGAGAGAGAGTGAGGGAAGGAGGGATGGAGAGAGACAGAGGAGGGGGAAGGAGAGGGAAGGAGGGGGAGAGAGAGGCAAACACTGCAAATATGGAGGTCTCTCAGTGGTTTCCTTACTTGGAGTCCATCTATTGGGAGTGGCATAGCTGATATTTCTCTAGAATTTCCTATCTGCCCAAACTTAGTCTATAAATGACTCATAAGGAACAAAATACAGTCATTTACAAACACTATGTTTTCCTCATACCTTACCATTCTGTGGTTAAACATAGTCAACTTTATGAAAAGTACTAAACTACCGATAATCTTTTAAAACTTCAACTTTGGCTGGGCGTTGGTGGCACACACCTTTAATCCCAGCACTCGGGAGGCAGAGGCAGGCAGATCTCTGTGAGTTTGAGGCCAGCCTGGTCTCCAGAGCGAGTACCAGGATAGGCTCCAAAGCTACACAGAGAAACCCTGTCTTGAAAAACCAAAAAAACCAACCAACCAAACAAACAAAACTTCATCTTCCTTGGGTGTCTACAGGATGACAACCCTTCATTGCACTTTAAAGTAGAGGCTACTGAAGAATACAAAAGACAGGAGAGAGGGAGGAAGGGAGGGAGGAAGAGAGGGAGGGAAGAAAGGAACAAAGAGGAAAGGAGGGAGGGAGGAAGACTGAGAAAAAGAGGGAAGCTAATATGCTCAAAGACATTACCATTTGGCTGGAAAAACAAATGAAAACGTGACTGTCTTCATCATCCTCTCATCACATGGCCCATGAACACTTGTTTGGGAGAGTGCCACCCCAAACACTTCATGTACTCTATTGATTTCTTACTCTCAATGACGTTTTGGAGGTATCCATTGGAGCATGGCTTACAGATGAGAAGACTGATCTCCATGGTAGCCCCCAGTTTGGCAGTGGTGGAGTCATATCTGCACAGTGAGGTCTGCTCAACTTCAGAGCACGTGGCTCTCCCATGGTTGCTCATTGCCCCCATGGTAAAGATTCAAAGCCAAACACAGTGAATAATCGCCAGCTAAATTAACAGAGACAGAATCAGTCAGCATGGAGTAGACTGTTTATTGGGCTTGACTGTGAATTGTGTATAATTCTTACGCTCATAATGTGGTCTGTGTGGGAGCAGATTGTAGACATGTAAGTATCTAGAAACCATTCAGTGTATGAATTGTTATTACATTGTTACAGATAAACTAGAACAGTGGTCTTGGGCAGGGTGGGGGGTGGGGTTGAATGACCCTTTCACAGGGGTCGCATATCAGATATCTTACATATCAGATATTTACATAACAATCCATAACAGTAGCAAAATTACAGTTATGGAGTGGTAAGGAAAATAGTTTTATGGTTAGGGTCATCACAATATGAGGAACTGCATTAAAGGGTTACAGCATTAGGATGGTTGAGAACCACTGTGTTAGAGAATAGTGCAGACAATATTAGATCTTCCTACAGGGTCAGGTATAGATTATGGAATACATTAAATTTGAGCACATTTCTTTCTTTCTTTTCTTTTCTTTATTTCTTCTTTTCTTTCTTTCTTTTTTTTTTTTTTTTTGGTTTTTTGAGACAGGGTTTTTCTGCATAGCTTTGGAGCCTATCCTGGCACTCGCTCTGGAGATCAGGCTGGCCTCGAACTCACAGAGATCTGCCTGCCTCTGCCTCTCAAGTGCTGGGATTAAAGGCGTGCGCCACCAACACCCGGCTATGGAATACATTAAATTTGAGCACAATATTTTTGTTTTCACTCTCCATTTCTGGCTGCCACCTAGATAGAAATAGAAAATGAATGCCTGGTCAACCATGGTACCTTATGGGAAATCATGTCTTCACATGTGTGCCTTTCTAAGAAGCTTACAAGCCATGCTGAGGCTTCTGGTTCCAGACTTCTCTCTGAGATTACCTGGCCATCATACCTTACCAAGATGAGCCGCTTCCCTATTGGCTAAAGATCTGACTTCACAATAAGAAATAGATCTGAGCATGAGCCTGTTACAGATGACTAAGCAAGCTTCCTGAAATGCCTATTGGCATGACATCAGACATGCCTTGGTTCTTTTCTTTGTAAGAAAATGCTGGCCCACAGAGATTGACTTGTATTGGAAGATGATAGTATTGGCAAGTAAAAATTAGTTTAAAAATGAGTGAACCCACAACTTGACATGGATAATAATGCAAAACAAGTTATATTTCTTTCTCTTTTTCTGTTGCAGTAGAACATCACGCTAACTCCTGCAAAGTCACAGTAAGACCTTAGCTGCTGACAGTGAGATGGGGCATCCCTTTGTCTACAGCAATAATTCCTCTTTGGTTCTGGGATGAGCACTGTTCCACAGGCCAGGCTGGAAAAGCAATGCAGAAAATTAGGCTCCTGCCTGCTCTTATATGTAGAGAATGTGAGATGCCTAAGGGACCAGGAGAACTCATGTGTCATGCAAGGCAACATGTGTCATGTGTACAGGCATGGCTCATTCTCCACCTTGCTTTGTCTCTTCAAAGACATTTTCAAGGCTGCTTTTTCCAGCGGACCAATGGCTTTCAAGATTTGACTTTGAAACACCAGTTCTTGACTTGGGTCTGCCTGCCTTGCAAACAATGCTGGCTAATAGTTTATGGTCTCCAAGAGTTAATATGTTAGAAACATAACCCCCGAATGCACCAGCATTAGATGTTGGAAGTTTAGGAGGTGATGAATGGATTAATGCCGTTATTGGAGGCAGGATCTCACTAAGGCCAAACTGTGGGTAGGGAGTGTCAGGTTTGAGACCAGTAGTTGGAAGCCTCAGAAGCCACGTTCAGTCTCTTTACCCTACAAAGGCTGATGTTTGCACCTCCAGGGGCAGGGGCGTGCACTAAAAAGTGCAAAACATCATGGAAAGTATGATTTGTATTTACAAACAGAAAGAGGCAGAAACACTTTGGGAACTAATACATACTTTTAACCTCTCTGATTTGGCAGCTGCAATTTTCATCCATACCTCAATCCTTCTCTTTTCTCCTTCCCTCCCCCTCCCTTCTTCCTTCTCTGTTGCTTCATTTTTGGTGACAAGTTAGGGCCTGAATCCAAGGCCTTCAGCACTCTAAGCAAGCATTCTGCCCCCAAACCACACCTAAAACTCTATAATTGATGATGAGCACAGCAGACAGGATCTGAAATTTTTTTTCTTAAGACAAAATTTTATTTCTAATTACTTCACTTTACTCAGTATATTTAATCTGCTGGCCCTTGCAGAGCTCAAACTGCAGGTATTAATGTACTTGTGCTAACTTTTCTATCATTGTTTAACATATTTTATTGATTCTTTGGGAATTTCACATCATGCACCCCAATTCCACTCATTTCCCAGTCCTTCCATGTCTGCCTTCCACCCTTGTAGCCTCCCCTGCCCCAAATACAACACAATAAAACTAAATAACACCACCAAAAAGAACACATTTCACTCCTCCATCTATCCAGCCTCTCTGTTGTGTATTCTTTTGTCCTTAATGGTCTTGGGAGCTGTGGTATGTCGCTTTTTCCCAAACAGCTTTACTTGTAAATGTTCATTGCAATGAGATGTTGGACTGGTTCAAGGCCTCTGGCTTCTGCTACACCATCAATACTGGAGGCCCCCGTCCCCCGATATCCTGCTGTTGCCCTGAGTCATGGACATCCTGCAGGATCGTCCCTTCATGTACTCCAGCAGGTCATAGATGGGTTAAATGTTGGGGTGGGTGAACAAAGCCCTGGATGTGGGCCTGGATGCTAGCTGAGTTGGTCAGTCTGGGCCTCCACCAGGACTACCCACTTGGGCAAGGGTCAGAGGTAGCTCTCCCATGCCCATGCTGTGGGGCCAGCTTTCCTTTGTGCATGGTGAGGGGTGAGGCCAGCTCTTCCTTGCCCATGCCACTGGTGCCGGTTCTCCTGGGAGAGGACGACAGGTCTCTTTCTAAGGCTGCTGGTTAGAGACCAGCAGGGCCAGTATTCCCATGTCTCCCAGTGGCAACACAGTCCACAAACATCAACACAGACCGTGGCTACAGTAGATTCAGAGTGGCTGGATTTATGTTGAGATCTTTGATCCATTTGCACTTAAGTTTTGTGCATGGTGACAGATATGGATCTATTTGCAATCTTCTGCATGTCTGAATCCAGTTGTGCCAGCACCATCCGTTGAAGATGTTATCTTTCTTCCGTTGTATAGATTTAGCATCTTTGTCAAAGATAAGGTGTTCATAGGTGTGTGGTTTAATATCAGGGTTTTCAATTTGATTCCATTGATCTGTCTATTTTTTTGCCAATACCAAGCTGTTTTCAGAACTATGGCTCTATAATAGAGCTTGAAGTCAGGGATGGTGATGCCTCCAGAAGATCCTTTATTGTACAGCATTATTTTGGCTATCCTGGTTTTTTTTGTTTTTCTATATAAAGTTGAGTATTGTTCTTTCAAGGTCTGTGAAGAACTGTGTTAGGATTTTGATGGGGATTGCATTGACTCTGTAGATTACTTTTGGCAAGATTGCCATTTTTACTATTTTGATTCTATCTAACCAAGAGCATGGGAGATCTTTCCATTTTCTGGTATCTTCTTTAATTTCTTTCTTTAAAGACTCAAATTTCTTAGTATACAGGTCTTTTTTTTTGGTTAGCGTTACCCCAGGATATTTTATGTTGCTTGTGGATATTGTGAAGGGTGATGTTTCTCTGATTTCTTTCTCATTGGATTTATCATCTGTATGTAGTAGGGCTACTGATTTTTTGGAGTTAATTTTGTATCCTGCTACTTTGTTGAAAGTGTTTATCAGCTATAGGAGTTCCCTGGTAGAGTTTTTCAGGTCAGTTATGTAGACAATCATATCATCTGCAAATAGTGAAAGTTTGACTTCTTCCTTTCCAATTTGTATCCCTTTGATCTCCTTTTCTTGTCCTATCGATCTAGCTAGAACTTCAAGCACAATATTTAAGAGATATGGAGAGAGTGGACAGCCTTGTCTTGTTCCTGATTTTAGAGGAATCGATTTGAGTTTCTCTCCATTTAATTTGATGTTGGCCATTGGTTTGGTATATATTGCTTTTATCATGTTT
Source organism: Cricetulus griseus (assembly GCF_003668045.3). Taxonomy (NCBI): domain Eukaryota; kingdom Metazoa; phylum Chordata; class Mammalia; order Rodentia; family Cricetidae; genus Cricetulus; species Cricetulus griseus. The sequence goes on along the minus strand of NC_048595.1, from coordinate 85,883,562 downwards.
CGATATGTTCCTATTATTCCTGTTCTCTCCAAGATCTTTATCATGGAAGGGATGTTGGATTTTTGTCAAAGGCTTTTTCAGCATCTAGAGAGATAATCATGTGGTTTTTCTTTTTCAGTTTGTTTATATGGTAGATTACATTGATGGATTTTCATATGATGAACCATCCTTGCATCCCTGGGATGAAGCCTACTTGACCATGCTGGATGATTTTCTGATGTGTTCTTGGATTCTATTCTCCAATATTTTGTTGAGTATTTTTGCATCGATGTTCATGAGGGATATTGGTCTGTAGTTCTCTTTTTTAGTTGTATCTTTGTGTGGCTTGGGTATCAAAGTGATTGTAGTCTCGTAAAATGAGTTTGGCAATGTCCCTTCTGCTTCTATTGTGTGGAACAATTTGTGCAGTACTGGTTTTGTTTGCAGCTCTTGTTTGAATTTCTGGTAGAATTCTGCAGTGAAGCCATTTGGCCCTGGGCTTTTTTTGGTTGGAAGGCTTTTGATGACCACTTGTATGCCATTAGGGGTTATAGGTTGATTTAAATTGCTTATCTGTTCTTGGTTTAATTTTGGTAAGTGATATCTATCCAGGAAACTGTCCATCTCCTTTAGATTTTCGAATTTTGTGGAGTACAGGTTTTCAATGTATGACCTGATGATTCTCTGGATTTCCTCGGTGTCCGTTGTTTTATCCCTCTTTTCGTTTCTGATTTTGTTAATTAGCATGCTCTCTCTCTGCCTTTTGGTTCATTTGGATAGAGGTTTGTCTATCTTGTTGATCTTCTCAAAGAACCAACTTTGTTTCATTGATTCTTTGTAATGTTTTCCTAGTTTCTACTTTATTAATTTCAGACCTCTGTTTGATTATTTCCTGGCATCTACTCCTCCATGGGGAGTTTCCTTCTTTTTGTTCTAAAGCTTTCAGTTGTTCTGCCAATTCTCCAGTGTGACTGTTCTCCAGTTTCTTAATGTGGGCACTTTGTGCTATGAACACTTATGTGCTATGAACATAGCAGTGCTATGAGCACTGCTTTCAGCGTGTCCCGTAAGTTTGGGTAAGTTGTGTCTACATTCTTATTAAATCCTAGGAAGTCTTTAATTTCTTTTTTTTATTTCTTCCTTGACCCAGGAATGGTGCAATTGGGTGTTATTCAATTTGCACAAGTTTGTAGGTTTTCTGCAATTTGTATTGCTGTTGAATTGTAGCTTTAAAGCATGGTGATCTGATAAAATACAGGGGGTTATTTCAATTCTTTTGTATCTGTGGAGGTTTGCTTTGTTGCCAACAATGTGGTCAGTTTTAGAGAAGGTTCCATATGGCGCTGAGAAGAAGGTATATTCTTTTGTGTTCAGATGGAAATGTTCTATAGATGTCTGTTAAACCCAATTGGGTCATAACTTCTGTTAGATTCTTTGTTTCTTTGTTAAGTTTCTGTCTGGCGGTCCTGTCTAGTGGTGAAAGCAGGGTGTTGAAGTATCCTACTATAAGTGTGTGTGTGCTTTTATGTGTGGTTTGACCTTTAGTAATGTTTCTTTTACGAATGTGGGTGCCTTTGTATTTGGGGCATAGATGTTCAGGATTGAGACTTCATCTTGATGGACTTTTCCTGTGATGAGTATGAAATGCCCTTCTTCATCTCTTTTGATTGATTTTAGTTTGAAGTCTAATTTGTTAGATATTAGGATTGCTACACCAGCTTGTTTCTTGGGCCCATTTGATTGGAAAATCTTTTCCCAACCCTTTACTCTGAGGTATCGCCTGTCTTTGAAGTTGAGGTGTGTTTTTTGTATACAACAGAAGGATGGATTCTGTCTTCATATCCATTCTGTTAGCTTGTGTCTTTTTATGGGCAGGTTAAGACCATTGACATTGAGGGATATTAATGTCCATTGATTGTTGGTTCTTGATTTTTTGGATTTATTGTTGGTGGTGTCATTGTGTGTGCATTTCTGTTTCATTTTGTGTTTGGTAAAATTGGATTATCTATTGCCTATGTTTTTGTGAGTGTAGTTATCTTTGTTGGGTTGGAGTTTTCCTTCTAGAACTTTCTGTAGTGTCAGATTTGTGGATATGTATTGTTTAAGTCTGGTTTTGTCATGAAATATTTTGTTTTCTCCATCTATAGTAATTGAAAGTTTTGCTGGGTACAGTAGTCTGGGTTGGCATCCATGTTCCCTTAGTGTTTGTAGGATATCTATCCAGGACCTTCTGGCTTTTAAAGTTTCCATTGAGAAGTCGGGTGTGATTCTGCTAGGTCTGCCTTTATATGTTACTTGGCCTTTTTCCTTTGCTGCTCTTAATATTTTCTCTTTATTCTGAAGGTTTGGTGTTTTGATTATTGTGTGTCGAGGGGACTTCTTTTTGTGGTCCAGTCTGTTTGGTGTTTTGTAAACTTCTTGTACTTTCATAGGCATATCCTTCTGTAGGTTGGGGAAGTTTTCTTCTATGATTTTGTTGAATATGTTTTCTGTACCTTTGAGCTGTATTTCTTCACCTTCTTCTATACCTATTATTCTTAAGTTTGGCCTTTTCACGTTGTCCCATATTTCCTGGATATTTTGTATTAAGGATTTGTTGGACTTGAGATTTTCTTTGGTCAATGACTGTATATTCTCTAGAGAGTCTTCAACAACTGAGATTCTCTCTTCCATCTCTTGAATTCTATTGGTTATACTCACATCTTTAGTTCCTGGTGAAAGACCCCGAAGGGATACTTTCGTAGAGGGAGACCCACACACCCAGGAATCAGCGAGGCCACGAACTGGATGCAAAAAAACAAGAGGCTTTATTGGAGACGCAGGTACCTGGGGCAACTTAGCTTCTGTGTGGCTAAGCGCGCCGAGCCAAGGGAAAAGGGGTCCTTATATAGGAAAAAAGGCGCAAGCTAGGAGCAAGGATTCTATTGGATAATTCTAATGAGGCATTATACAGAGCTATTCCCATTGGTCAATGTATATGAGGCGCTATACAGGGTTATTCAAATGAGGCAAAGTACAGAGTTATTCAAATGAGGTGAAACACAGAGTCTTTCAAATGAGGCGAAATACAGAATCATTTCCATTGGATGGTTCAAATGAGACACAGAGCCATTCCAGATCAGCATATTCTCAAGGTCTGGTGTCTGGTACAGCAGACTCAATTCCCCCCCCTTTCCTGATGGCTGACCTTGGGGGCGGAGACCTTGGGACGGAGTGTTTCTCTTCGGGCGGGGCGGGGGCTCAGGGGCAGAGCTCCAGGCCGGCTCACTCGGTGTTTGTTCTCGTGCTGACCCACCTGGTGCTCGCCCTCGTGCCAGCCCACCCGGTGCTCGTTCTCGGGCTGGCCCACCTGGTGCTCATTCTCGGGCCGGCCCCACCCGGTGCTTGTTCTCGGGCCGGGCGGGGAAAGGCCACCGGGGGTGGGGATCGGGGAAGCCGCCGACAGGAGGAAGAGGAGACAAACTTGAGAAAGAAAGGGCTAAGGGACAGGGGTCTTTCACTGGCCGTTTATCCAGCCTTTCTATTTCCAGCATAGCCTCATTCTGTGTTTTCTTAATTGTTTCTATTTCAGCTTTCATGCCTTGAACTGTTTCGAGTGCTTCCTTCACTTGCTTTTTTTTTTCTTTTTCTTGGCTTTCTTTAGATTCTTTAAAAGATTTGTTTACTTCTTGAATTCTTTGGCTTGTCTTTTCCTCCATCTCATAATTTTTTGCTGGGTTTTTCTTCTATTTCTTTAAGGGATTTTCTTGTTTCCTCTTTAAAGGTCTCTATCATCTTCCTAAGATAATTTTTGAGGTCCATCTCTTCCTCATCCTCTGTGTTGGGCTTTTCAGATCTTGCTGGTGTGGAGTCCCTAGATTCTGGTGGTGTCATATTGGTTTTTCTGTTGTTGAGTGTGTTCTTACTCTGTCTTTTTCCCATCCCTTCTTCCAGTTAGTGCATGTGGGGTCCCTCTCTCTCTCAGGTGGCTGGTGGAGGGCTCAGTCTCTGGCAGCAGCGGGATGGAAGAGGAGGGTGGGGGGACAAGGGTTGGGTGTGTCCGTACTCAGGGTGGGCCTTCCCAGTCTTGCCCGGGTGGGCTCAGGCAGAAGCAAGGAGGGGTTGATTGGGGGAGGTTGAGGAACAGAGCAACGCCCAGACTCACCTGAGGCTCGGGCACCCGCTGCAGGACCAACTTGAAGTTCTTGTCATTCAGGTCTTTCACTTGTTTGGTTAGAGTTACCACAAGATATTTTATGTTGTTTGTGGCTATTGTAAAGGGTGATGTTTCTCTGATTTCATTCTCATCGCATTTGTCATTTGTATATGGGAGGGCTACTGGCTTTTTTGAGTTAATCTTGTATCCTGCTACTGAAGGTATTTATCCGTTATAGGACTTCTCTGGTAGACTTTTTTGGGTCACTTATGTAAACTATCATATAATCAGCAAATAGCCAGAGTCTGACTTCTTCTTTTCCAATTTGTATCTCTTTGATCTCCTTTTGTTGTCTTATTGCTATAACTAGAACTTTGAGTACTATGTTGAATAGATATGGAGAGAGTGGACAGCCTTGTCTTGTTCCTGATTTCAGTGGGATTGCTTTGAGTTTCTGTCCATTTAGTTTAATGTTTGTTGTTGGGTTACTGTATATTGCCTTTATTATGTTTAGGCATGTTCTTTGTATCTCTATTCTCTCCAAGACATTCATCATAAAGGGGTGTTGAATTTTGTTGAAGGTTTTTTAGCATTTAGTGAGATGATCATGAAGTTTTTTATATTTCAGTTTGTTTATATGGTGGATTACATTGAAGGATTTTTGTATGTTGAACCATCTCTGCATTTCTGGGATGAATCCTTCTTGGTGATGGTGGATGCTTTTTCTGATGTGTTGTTGGATTTGATTTGCCAGTATTTTATTGAGTGTTTTTGCATTTATGTTCATGAGGGAAATTGGTCTGTAATTCTCTGTCTTAGATGTGTCTTTGTGTGGTTTGGGTATCAGGGTAACTGTAGCTTCATAAAAAGAGCTTTGCAATGTTCCTTCTGTTTCTATTGTGTGGAATAATTTGAGGAGTATTGGTAGTAGATCTTCTTTGAACATCTGGTAGAATTCTCTACTGACTCCATCTGGTTGTGGGCTTCTTTTGGTTGGGAGCCTATCAACAACTGTTTCTATTTCCTTAAGTGTTATAGGTATATTTGTTTATCTGTTCTTGATTTAATTTTTGTATGTGATACTTATCTAAAAAATTGTCCATTTCCTTAAAGTTTTCCAATTTTGTGAAGTACAGGTTTTTGAAGTATGACCTGATAATTCTCTGGATTTCCTCAGTGTCTGTTGTTGTGTCCCCTTATTCGTTTCTGACTTTGTTAATTTAGATATTCTCTCTCTGTGTTTTGGTTAGTTTGGATAAAGGTTTGTCTATTTTGTTGATTTTCTCAAAGAACCAACTCTTTTCTTTGCATTGTTTTCTTTGTTTCTATTTAATTGATTTCAGCCCTCAATTTGACTATTTCTTGCAGTCTACTCCTTCTGGGTGAGTTTGCTTCTTTTTGTTCTAGTGCTTCTAGTTCTGTTAATTCACTAAGTGTGGGATTTTTCCAGCTTTTTTTATGTAGGAATTTACTGATATGAACTTTCCTCTCAGCACTTCTTTCATTGTGTCCCATAAGTTTGGGTATGCTGTGCAGTTATTTTCATTAAATTTTAGGAAGTCTTTTATTTATTTCTTATATCTTCCTTGATCCAGTTGATAATTGTTCAATTTCCATGTGTGTGTGTGTTGTGTAGGCTTTCTGAAATTAATGTTGCTGTTGAATTCTAACTTTAAGCTGTTGTGATCTGATAGGGTATAGGGGTTTATTCCATTTTTTTTCTATCTGTTGAGGTTTACTTTGCTACTGAGTATGTGGTCTATTTTTGAGAAGATTCCACGAGGTGCTGAAAAGAAAGTATGTTCTTTGTGTTTGGGTGGAATGTTTTATAGATATCTGTTAAGTCCCTTTGAGTCATAACCTCTGTTAGTTCCCTTATTTCTCTGTTAAGCTTCTGTTTGGCAGATCTGTCCAGTGGTGAGAGTGGAGTGTTGAAGTCTCCTATTATTAGTGTGTGGGGTTTGATTTGTGATTTAAGCTTTAGTAATGTTTCTTTTACAAATGCAGGAGCCCTTGTGTTTGGGGCATAGATGTTCAGAATTGAGATTTCCTCTTGATGGATTTTTCCCATGATTAATGTGAAATGCCCTTCTTTATCTTTTTTGATTGATTTTAGTTTGTAGTCTATTTTGTTAGATATTAGGATAGCTACACCAGCTTGTTTCTTAGGTTCATTTGATTGGAAAAATTTTTTCTAACCCTTTACTCTGAGGTAATGTCTGTCTGTGAGGTTTCTTGTATGCAGCAGAAAGATGGATTCTGTTTTGAGGTACAGGTGGGGCTACAGCTCTGGTGGATGCTCCTTCCATTGGAGGTGTAGATGGGGCTGAGGGTCCAGTGGTGGATATAGTGGCAGGGAGTGAGTATCTCCAACCAAGAAATGGCAGTGGATGCTGGCTGGGATACAGGGGCTCTTTCCCAGTGGAATTTCTTATGATCATTTCTGGAAGCTACTTCTGGAAATTTCGATCACTTCTCACTCCTGGACCTGAGGCTGGGGCTTCCCTCTGACACTGCTCCCTGGTCTGAGGCTCGTGGCTCCTTTGATGCTGCTCTAGGCCTGAAGCTCGAATCTCCTTCATTTTCAATGTTTTTTAATTGAAAAAAAGTTTTCATCTGGTATATCTTGATCATGTTCTTCCCCTCCCCCAACTCCTCCAGATCCTCTTACCTCTTTTGTTCTCTTCAGTTTCTTTCTCTCTTTTAAGCAAACGACAGACAAACAAACAAAAAAACCCAAACCTCACAAGAAACACAACATCCCACCCCCCACAAAACCACAAAAAGGGAAATCAAAATAACAATCAAAAGACCAATAAAACAAAACAAGCCCAAACAAATCACAATGATACAAAAATACCACTGAGTTAATTTCTTATTGGTAAATTTCTGCTGAGCATGGGCACTGCCCTGAAGTATGGTTAATATACCCAGTGAGACTTCACTGTTGAAACTGATTTTTCCCTTTCAGGGTATATCAATTGCAGATAGCTTCTCAGTTAGGGGTGGGAGTCTATGTCTACTCACTCTTAGTGCTGGGGCCTTGTCTGGCTTGACTCTGTGCAGGCCTTGTGCTACAGTGCCTGTGATTTTATATGTATGTCAGTCAGTTCTGTTGTGTCTGAAACACACTGTTTATTTGGAGCCACCCATTTTCCACATAGATCCTGGAGCCTTGAGGGGAGGAATTTGATGAGGACATCCCAGTTAGGACTGTGCGCTCCAAAGTTGTCTTGGTGTTTTATCACACAATAGAGAGCAAACTGGGACAAGTAATGTCTCCCAGGTTGTGGGTACAATTCAATGGTAAAAGGCCTTGCAGCTTAGCATGTGTGAGACCTTAAGCTTGATTTTTGGTCCCCACACAAAACAAAACAGGGCAAAACAAAGCACCCTCCCCAACCTCAACAGTGGCATACTTAAGAATGGCCAAGTTCTTTGATCATGTGAACAACTACATCTTTGGCTATCTCTGGAAAATCTTGGTGACCTGCTAATACTTAGCTTCATATGGACTCCATTGTAAATGTCACAATAACATCGCCCAAGGAACACGTCCAGAGCAAGGCTGACTAATGAAAATGGATGTAGCAGGGCAGTGGTGGCTCACACCTTTAATCCCAGCACTCGGGATGCAGAGGCAGGAGGATCTCTGTGAGTTCGAGACCAGCCTGGTCTACAAGAGCTAGTTCCAAGACAGCCTCCAAAGCCACAGAGAAACCCTGTCTCAAAAAAAAAAGAAAGAAAAGAAAAGAAAATGGAAGTAACACAAGTTTGTTTCTGCAATGGTTCCAATCAAGGTGTTGGGAGGTAACGCCACATTCTTCCCATAAAACATCAAGAGAGAGACTGATAAAAAGCAATCACCAGGGCATATTGAAAAATCAAAACATAAAACATTTGCTGTTGCTTTAGAAAATGTCGCAGGTATATTTGGTTTTGGGTGGCAGCTCACATTAGCTCTTGAATCTTCAATTCCAGTGTTTTAACATCAGCTCCATGGAATTCAAAAATCTGTTTCAAATACATAAAGGCACAAAAATGTTTATTGATTCAAGCATTTCAAAGACATCAAAGTGTCAAGGAGTTTTGTGTCTATAAAATTGTTTCGCATTTCCATACTTTTTAAGGCACTTCAAGTATAAATACACATTAAATAGATTAAATTCATGACCTTTTATTATTTGTCAAAAAATCAGGTGCATTCAGGTAGTATGACCATAGATAATGTGCTATTCTTTCAAAATGGGTGATATGAATATTTCTCCAGGCTCTATACTTCTTCTTAATATATGACCTAAACATATGACTGTACCAGAGATAAAGAAGCCCAGTCATTGAAATTAGAGCTTATTATGTATTGGCTTGTTCATTTATATACACAATTTTCTAAAACTAAGTCTTTCTGTGACTTCTGCCCAGGTCATGGTTGTATGATTGACTCTAACGGGTGCCCCAATCCTAACCCAGGGTACACTTTATAATGGATGGTATACTTTAATTGCAACATTTTTTAGTAGTATATAAAATATTGGGCTCTCTTTCTTTCTCTTTGAGACCAGTCTTAGGTAGCCAACTCTGGACATAAAGTCCAGTCCTGATCCTCCTGCCTCCACCACAAAGTGCTAGTATTACAGCAAACATGCCCCATTGGAGCATCTTTCAAATAGTTCTCTTATGTTTGGCTTGGAGAGATAGCTCAGCTGGTGAAGTGCTCAGTACACAAGCATGAGATGTAGAGTTCAATTCCCTAGAACCCAACTAAATAGTAAGGTGTGGTGGTGTGTGTGATGACAACCCCAGAGCAGGGGAGGTGGAGGGGGATAATCGCTGGGCTTTGATAATTGGTAATCTCCAATGAGAGACCCAAACCAAGAAGATGGATGGCTCCTGAGGAACCATGCTGAGGTTGTCCTCTGGCTTCAAGAGGCACTCACACACACTCACATGAACATACAAAATAAGCACATTGCAGTTAATAAAATAAGGATGTCAACCTGTCTTTTAAACCCACCACCAAGTCAATACTAGGTGTATTAGCTATTTGGATTCAGGGAAGAATGTGAATAAATTGAAGAGAGGATCGGCTAAAGACTTGAGCTGCTGGTAAGAAGGTTTTTAAGCTAAGAATGTGTTAGGACTTTGGAGTAGGGGCTAGAAAATTCCAGAGCAAACCTCTGTGCTCAGTGTGCTGCAGAAAAGTAACTGTCCCCACACCTCTTGTTTTTGCTTTCCCATTCAGCAGTATCCCCTCTGGGTTTCCCATTCTATTCACTCCTTGAATGCCAACCCCAGGTGTGGGTTATTTCCATAATTTGGTCTCCTTTCACTTACCTTTTCATCCTTCTTTTCACTTCTGAGACAGCACAATGTTCTTTTGAGTCTTGAGAATAGAGAGACCTATGTGTGGGTGCAGAATTTCATGGTTTATCTGAGTTGCCGGTCTGTAGTCATCTCCCTATAAATAGTTCTTCTGGCTTTTGGCCAGGGGAGGAAGGTATCGAAAGGGATCTGCCAATGGGTCTCCTTTTTAGGACTGGGGAAAGCTCAGTCTGCAAAATGTCTGTCTTGCATACACACAGTCCTAGCTTTGAGCCCCAGCACCTTGTAAGCCAACTGCAGTGGTGTACACCTATAACCCCAGCACCAAGGAGGTCAAGAAGGCAGGAGGATCCAAAGTTCAAGGCCATCCTAAGCTTCATAGTGAGTTTGGGGTCAGCCTAGGCTACATTAGGCCTTGTTTTTCTTTTTTTTTTGGGGGGGAGTTCCTCCTAATATTAGGATGGCAACCAGAGGGTGGCTCTGGGGCATGAAGGGCGTTTCACTATTGGGTCTTAAGCGGACTTCATCCCTTGTCTCAAGCTAGAGCTGGAGTGGAATACAGGGAGTGGGAGGTTTTGGATTCTACTTTAGTCTCTGTTTTCCCCATGGGAGCTGGAAGGGCAGAAATTACTATACAAGAGCCGTGGCTCCTATTTAATCTTCTTTTGGATTTTATGTCCAAGGATCCTCATAAATCTTTATCTTTTCTTTTGCAATTGGTGGTATGAGTGAGACCATCTGAGTCAAACAGGGCATCCACAGAGAAAAGATATGTCTGTTCCCATGATCACCACTACATAATTCTAGACAGCCCTCTGGACTCCCAAGTCTTTGTTAGAAGATATTTCCCTTATTTCTTTAGAGATATACTCAATAGATCATGTTTTGTCTCCTTTATTTTAGCCCACTTCCTACTTCAAAGGACAGTGTAAACTCAAAAAAAAAAAAAAAAAAAGAGGTTGGGGGTCCCTCTGGAGCGAATTCTCTAACTGGAAAAAGCTGTGTCTCATAGTGGGATGGTATAAGCTATGATGTGTAAAAAAAAAAAAAATGGGGCACAGCTCTGGAGAGGGGTGGTTTCCATGATTGTGGGGTTATGAGATTCCAACTATATAGCCACTAGGAGCAATGACCACGGCTACTGTGGAGTCTGACGTCTTTCTAGAGGTACATTGAATGCACCACAGGGGACTGTCACCCACCCTATTACATGAGTCAGAATTGCACGAAATTCCATAACTTCTAAGTAAAAAGCTTAGAGAATTATTATGAAGGGATCATATTGTATCAACATTCCCAGACACCGTGTCTACCTCTCACATCATTGTGCTATACTCAAAAGCAACTTCAATTGCGAGTTCTTTACAATGGGTTGCTTTTGCACATTTTGGAACTGTACAAGTAGAATTCTATAGACTGTAATTTTTTTTTAAAAAAACTCTTTTGTAGCTTATGTATATTGGTGTTTTGCCTGCATGTATGTTTGGGTGAGGGTGTTGGATCTCCTGAAACAATAGTTACAGATAGTTGTGAGTTGACGTGGGGGTGTTGGGAATTGAACCCGGGTCCTCTGGAAGAGCAGCCAGTGCTCTTAACCACTGAGGATTATCTTCAGGCTTAAGACTATACTCTATGTCTGACTTTTTTTTTCTCATGGTATTTCTCTGTTCAGCATCAGTCTGTATGTGTTTCAGTATTCCTTTGCATGAGTTTAACATAATTTATTCACCTGGGCTATGGGGAATGATGCTTCTGGGAATATCCTTGTCTATGTATTTGGGGGCTGCATGTAAGAATTCATTCTGGTTGTACGCCTAAAGAATGGAATTATGGGATTAAACTTTAATAGAAGTCCTCTCTCTTTTTCTCTGTCTGTTTCTCTTTCTCTTCTCCTCTCAGAAAGAATCTCATGTAACCCCGGCTGGTCTTCACCATCCAATATGCCCAAAGATAACCATGAATTACTGTATGCACAACCACACTCAGCTTACTCCATCCTGGGAACTAACCCAGGGCCTGCTAGGCAAGCATTCTACCAACTAAATTACAACAGCAGCCCCAGAAACTAACTGTTCCAGGAAAGGATGAGTGCTCTAGTTGCTCCACATCCTTGACAACATTTGGTATCACAAGTTTTTGTTATGTAAGTCATTCTGGTGGCTTAAGAGACATTACCTTTGTTTCCTAATTGGCCACTTTTAAGATGGGCTATAGCAATAGCAACATAACTTTCTCTGTATTTAGTTTTGTGCCTTTTATGTCCCCCTTTTCCCATGAATCTCAAAACCACAAATGTGCTTGTGACATCCTTTCAAGCTTCTTCTGTGTTTTCTGCCTCACCATAAAAACCTGTCTTCTAATGATATCTTAATTTTGTCTCCTCCACCTCAACACTGTTCCTCACATGAACTCTGAACTCTAGGGACATTTCATGGAGAATTCACTTACTTAAAAAACAGCAATCGAGGACCTCTTGTCTGAAGTGGTTGGCTGCAAGCATTTCAGATCTTGGAATATTTGAAAATAAATAATGAGCTAGCTTGGGAATGGGATTCGAATCTAACTTGAAAATTGCTTATGTTTCACCTGTTTTATAACCTGAAGTCTGCTCTAGTTTCCTTCATGTTGCTATGATAAAACACTCTTACAAAAAGCAGCATAGAGGAGGCTAGGGCTTATTTCATCTCACAACTCGCAGGTCACAACCCGTCACTGAGGAGTCAGGCAGGAATCATGGAGGAATGATGCTTATTAGCTCAATCTCTGGATCACTTCCTGGTTCATGCTTAGCTAGCTTTAAACAGCCCAGGATCACTGACTGAGGAATGGTGGCCCCAGCTGTGGACTGTGTACTCCTACATAAACCATAATCAAGATAGCCCCTCACAGGCAGGCTCACAGACCAACTTAGGCTTACCAAGGTAGTAATCTTGTACAGTGTTGTTTCTAGTTTTTATTCACAAAACTAAGTTGATGGACATTGAAACATCAGTATTACAGCATCATGATGGTATGAAGTATCAGATTTTGGAATGCTTCTGACTTTGGATGTTTGGATTATGGATGATCACACGGTTTTATTTTAGAAACTGCACTTATTGAGTGCCTCGGGTGAGCTAGGGCATTGTGAACAAGACAGATGAAATCTCTTAGGAGCTCATATACTACTAATAATTTCATGCCATTGTTATATAAGCATAGGAATTATTCTGGAGACACACCCAATGCTACACTACTCCTTATTCAGTCTTGTCCCTCCTTGATGATGGTCACCTCATGAAGCCTTCTGAAACATTTTCTTCACTGTCCTATAGCACTCTGGACTTTCCACAGGGACATAATCGATCTTCCCATAGCTCAAAGATGGAGACTATGTATTTTTTCAGCATATTTTTTTGTGTGTTCAGTTTGGAACTCTCATACAAATTAGCTTTTATTAGAATGAGTTCTTCTACACTCTTTTTTTGGTCATTGAAGAGTGAGTTCAAGACACTGGGTTGTATTAAATTTCAGCAATTAAGCATCATTCTCCCTCCTCAGTAATTAGTGTTAACTGTCAACCTGACAGAATCTAGAATCACCTGGTGATTGGCTTGTGGGCATGCCTGTGAGGATTACTTTGATTATGTCAGTTGAGGTCGGAAGATCTACTCACTATAGATGGCACCATTTCCTGCGATCCTGGACTGTTTTGATGGGGGATGTCCTTCTGTGTTCTGTGAATATGTTTTTCTTATTGGCTGATAAATAAAGCTGTTTCAGCCAAAGGACAGGCAGGATTTAGCCAGGCAGGAAATCCAAACAGGGATAGAGAAAGGAAATAGGCAGAGTTGAAGAGTTGCTATGTAGCTGCTGAGGAGGCAGGATCCCTGGGAATTACCAGTAAGTGAAGGCCATATGGAGATACACAGATTAATAGAACTGGGTTAAAAATTAAGAAAGAGCTAGCCAATAAGAAGCCTAAGCCAATGGCCAAACAATTATAAACAGATATTAAGTCTCAGAATGGTTATTTCATAGCGGCTGCAAGGACATGATTGGGTGGCAAGAAACTGGTCCAGTGGGACAGACTAGACAGAGAAAATCTCCCAACACTGTGTTAGTGAAGAAAGAGTGAGCAGCATCCACTGTTCTCCTTTTCTGACCTCAGATGTAGTGTGGCCACCTGCTGTAAGCTCTTAGTGCCTTGACTTCCCTGCTATGATGGGGTATGACTTGAATTGTAAGCAAACACAAATCCTTTTTTTCTTAAGCTGATGTTCTCAGGGTGCTTTATCAGTGTCAGGACAGTAACTAAGACACCTTCCTTCCTGCTTTCTTGCCAGCTTTTCCTTCCTTCCACTTTCCTTTGTTATGCTGGAGAACTGAACCCAGGGCCTTCCCACATGCTAGGCAGGAGCTCTGTCACCAAGCTACATCCTCAGCACTGTCTTCTTTCTTTGTCTAGTCCACCAAACATAAACATTATGTTTCGTATCCCTGTCTAGTGCTGAGCTTTGTATCTGGGAACTTAGTAAGCGGACTGAAAATATGAGGAAATGATACTGATCAGAGTTTATTTCACAAGTGGCCTTGATAACAGGAGCTCTGCAATTGTCCCAGGATATCACTGGGGATTAGAGGAATGCCAAAGTCCACAGATGATCAAGAGTGCATGCCTAGAGACCAAGCCTGTGTTCTTATAATCTTTAAGTCATCTCTAGATTATTTATAACAGCCAGTACACTATAAATGCTGAGTAAATAGTTTATACATTTTCAATATAAATATTTTTCAGATATTTTTGATCTATTGTTCATTGAATGCAAGAATGTGGAATTCACAGATACACATAAATTCAACTATAAATGGCTTGTGAATTCTGACCAAAATATTTCTCCCTTTTAATCTGGTGCTGTGTTGTGTGTGTCTCTTAAAGGCTTTGACAAGAACATCAGGAAATGAGTTTATAGCTTTCCTAATGTCTCCTTTATTTTAAAAATTTCTCCCCCACTCCCTGCTTTGAGATAAGGTCTTACTATGCATCCCACACTACTTTGAGATAGGATCTCACTATGTTCTCCTCCCACCCCACTTTGAGAACAGGTCTTACCATGCATTCCAGGCTAGTCTAGACCTTGCAATTCTCCTGTCTCAGTCAATCAAGAGATAAAATTACAGGTGTGCTCATTCTCTATGAGCTGCTGCTGCATGCTGGAAATATTTGCAAGAAAAATGATAAGATCCTGTTTTTTGAAGCCAATGGGAGGAGGGAGGCTGTTCAGTACTAAAGAAAACCCCAAATCCAACATGTTTGAAAACAGCTTTCATTGTGGACATTTTCAAACACACACACACACACACACACACACACACACACACACACACACACACAAACACACACACAAATTCAGTAATGCTTATTTTGTGGTAATATGGAACAACTTTAATCCCAGAACTCAGGAGACAGAGGCTGGTGGATCTCTGACTTTGAGGCCAGCCTGGTCTACAGAGAGTTTCAAGATGGGGAGGGCTACACAGAGAAACTTTATCTCAAAAAACAAAAACAAAAAGTGAACAAAAACAAACAAGTGAACAAAATAGAGTAATAAAGTGATTCTTTTCTGATTTACTTATCACTTAGGTCTATCAGAGGTAATGTTTCTCATATGCCAAAGACATTCTGACATTTACATGCAGTCTATTGCTGTTACCAGGAAAACACAAAGGCCTTGGAGACAGTGGTCCCTTCCTAACAAATAGATGTCTGAGAGACAAAACTAGACCAATGATGCATGCATAGAATAATTATAACAGAATGCATTGGCCGGTTGTTGTACAATTTTGGTTGAGTGAATACTGAAGTTATATTTGAACCAGCTTCATAGTCCAGATTGAGCTCATCAATTTCCCAGATATTTGGACTTAGTTAACAACAACAGAACAATAGCAACCACCAATGCACCAGCAACAGTATGACAATAAACAACAGCACAATCCTATCAAGCAACACAAGACCTCCTTGGGGGATGACTGTAGAGAAGTTTGTAATACAATGTATAATTTATAATAACAGGAATAAAAGGAGAACACATTCTCCTTCAAATAGATGGATTTACTGAGGGATGGTATGAATAAGATGGAAAAGGCAAGTTTAATGATAGAAGCTTTTAAAGCTGCCTCACCCGAGAAGAGGGAACAACAGTAACTACTGTTGATTCTGTCTTGACTCCTTCCTCTGACCCCACCCTACTAATCTCTCCAGAACCACTTACATCACAAGCAGGTATTTGAACCTGTTGGCTTTCCTATGCCTCAGATAGACCTTGATATGTAAGTACTTCAATTAAAGTCTTTGGAGTTGAGCTAAAACATATCCAGGAGGCACCTGGAAGAAGTGCACTCAGATTCAAGATAAGGGCAAATAGCAGTAGTCGGCTTCTGTTCCTACCACTTATCTCCACTGGACAGCACTGGTTTCTTTTTCTTTGGTAGTAACCAATTTTTTGTTCATTTAATGCACATTTAGAGCCTGGTAGGATATTCACATTTGCTGTGGAAATGCAAAAGCAGACATAGAGCTAAGTAAACAAACTGGCACAGCTGTCTCCTGTGTGAGTTTATTTCTGAGCAAGTGGAGGGTCAGCTTTGGCTGGAGTGTGTAAATTCTTATTCTGTGCCACCAGGTGATTGTGTTGAGCAGACACAAGAAGTTGCTGCGGGGCCAGGTTGTCAATAGAGTGTGGCTTACTGCTGAAGAGGATGTGGTGTGATTGTCAGAGTTCATGTCCAGTCACACTGAAAATAGGAAAAGCCATTTGGACTGTGGCTACCAGAAATGATCTTCTGCCTGTCACTGGGAATGTGGAATGGGACTTTGTTCTTTGGGGTAAACAGCTTCTGGAGCATTCTCTTCAGTCTCATGTTTCCACTGGGAAAATCTGTTCAGATTTTCAGCATTGGGTTTCTACAACCCTTGGCTTATTTCCATTTCCATTCATACCCATGAAGCCCAGAGTGAATGTCTCTTAATCCTAGATGAAGGAATAAGCTCATGTCTATCCTCTCTCTTTTTGGGATACCCTGATCATGGGCATAGTCACACTTTACCCTTAGTCTTTGTAGACACCCTGAGAAAAGTGGGCCCACGTTTGCCTTCTTCAGACAGGTGAGAAGCCACCACCACTCTTTGCTTACTTTTAGGCCTTGAGAGTCATGCAAAGCAGGAGCAGGGACTTCTTCATCTGGGCAGGAAGTTTCACCTGTGCAGCCCCAGATCCTTTTGCAGGCAGGCCATCTCAAGGCCTAGACTTACAGAGAACCAGTGTTCACATGGGTCCCAGCCGTGAACTTTTATGAGCACTGCCTAGCCCACAAGGACACATGATACAGGTCATACTTTTGTTATCTACATGACTCATGAGAAAAGAGCTAATTTCTGGTTGCTTATGTCTTGCATGGCTCTGGGGCAATCTGTTTCCTCTGACAAGAGAGGGCATGGGAGATCTTCCTGGATCCCACTAATGAGTACTTCTGATGCTTTTTGTCTATATTCTTTGATGCAATAAATTTTAACTCTAAGTACAACTTATTCCAGAGTCTTCTCATTTCTCATAAATCACCAAATGAAACACTGCTATATCTGAACAATTGAAAATTCAGAGGAAATGAACAGGGCTGGGCAAAAAATTTAAAGGGTGGGAAACCCTCAGTAATCAACATAAATGGCATTTTGGTAAAAATTTAAATATTGAAAAATCAATACAAAACTCAGTGAACAGATTATAGAACATTAAACAAAAGCAAGGTTCCCAACACTGAATGGTGATTTGTACTGCCTAATCCTGGAGAAGAGACACATAGGAATCTCTCAGTTGCTAAGGCAACAGCAGTATCCTTCAGAGAGGTTCTAAGGATTGCTAAAATGAACTGAAAGCTGCCTCACTTTGCTAACTTTCCTTCCATCCCACTTAGTTTTTGAACTCTACAATTCTCTGTCTAGAATATCAGCTGCTCTGGGCCGACTGACGACTAACCAGAACCTGAGGGTCAGGGGCGACTCTTTTTAGTCCCCTAGGCAGAACTCCTTTGTCTGGTATTGTCTGTAGGAGGATGGATTTTACTGAGTAAGCAAGTGATGGTGACTCAGTGTAAGCTGAGGTTGTACATATTTGAAGAGTTTAAATGCTCTCTCAAACTTTATTCCTAAATTTATATTTATTTATGAATTTGTAGGGAGAGAGACATAGCTGCATCCTGAGCTATGATATTGCTAAACAACTCAGCAGTAAGCCATAACCTTCAAATCAACTATAATAATCATATTGGAAGGTATGCATCAAGTCCAGTACTTGACTCTTTCTGTACATTTTTTGAAAAGTTTCAAGACAAATTCTCAAAGATGAGTGATGTAGTGTTCTTCTCACAAAGGAAGAAAAATGAACCTTAGGATAGCTTATTACATTCCTAAATCACTCACTAATAGGAAGATGGAGGACCCAAACAACAGTTTTTTAGTTCCTGGGATAGTGAGATCCAGTTGCAAGTACTCTCTGGAAAGAAGACCAAGCATAATTTATTTTCGAAGTAGCTGAGCACAAGCATTTGGGAAGGATTCTTCAGACATATCCCATCCCCATTTCATCTTGCTTCATCTATTATCTTTTCCTGGCCTTGAGGCCACTGTGAGTGAGACCTGTTTCAGTCCCATCCTCTTTCTAGCAAATGATGTGGGATGCTTTCAGTCTCTATACCTGCTTTATATTATAGCTGATGCTTGTTGGAAATGACTTCCATGATGTCAACAGGAGCCCTACAGTTTGCAGACATCTGGGTAAGAGCTTCCTCCTACTTAATGTGAGAGTCCGGCAAATGGTTTCTTGTGTTATGAATTATTCACTTGTGAATAATTTGTTTATTAGCATATACATGGCCAGTTTCCATTGCTCTTACTAGTGGACCCACTTAAGTGCTTTGGGAAACAATTTTACTCTAAGGCAAGAGATGAAAGTTGAAATTAACTTTTGATAGTTGGCTCAGGCATAAGCATTTGGCCAAGACTTGCTAATTCTTTGTTTTGCTTCCTTTCCTATGCTCTGAAGACATTTGCTTAGCATGACACCAGAGTTCTTGGTGTAGTAGAACCATTGTTCAGTCTCAGAGGCATGGAAACTCCCAGTATCAACTCCAAGTATCAGGACACGTATGTCTGTTCATTTTTTTTTTCTGAAGAGAGTTTATAGCCTCTAGTGAATTTTTAGGGTGGTCCATACAATTTATGATCTATATATATAATAAAAATATGCAATCCGCCTTCTGTGTAGTTTTACTTTCTATGATTTCAGTTACCTAGGTAGCCATGATCTGAAAATTTTACATAGAAAATTTCTGAAGTAAGCAAAATCCTGAAATTACATGTCACTTTGAGAAGCATGATGAGCTTTCATGCTTAAGGAGTGGATGGCCCTTCTACCTGCCCACTAGGAATTCAGTCATCTCATTATCAAACCTACGGGCTTATGTTCAAGTAACCCTGGTTTTTCTTACTAATAAACCTAAATTGTTAAGAAAATGATTGGTGGCCAAACAAAAGCTATAAAATATTTTATCCTAAAATGTAAAAAAATATTTACTTACTAAGGAATGAAAAGTATTGTATATTCCAAGATCTATAATAAGGATGAATAGGGATACCCCTCCATGTTATATATAGGATCATTCAGCAGTGTCTGTGGTTTCGTGCATCCACTTAGTGGTCCTGGGATGAATTCTTTTTTGATAAAAGGGGGACTAGTTCATGTATAATAGAATACTATAGTCACTATTTACCACAGTGATTCTTCCTGGAACATGCTATAATGCCTTAGATGAAAACACTAAGGAATATAGCAGAAAGTACTGGAAAGGAATATGGTGTGTGTGTGTGTGTGTGTGTGTGTGTGTGTGTGTGTGTGTGTCACACGTTTGTATGTAGAGGTGAGAGGTCAACCTCAGGTGTCACTCCTTATGCAACATCCACCTTGTTTTATGAGATGGCATATCTCAGATGGTATGGAACCCACTCATTAGGCTGTCCTGGATGGCAGCAGTCCTCAGGCATCCTCCTGCTTCTGTCTCTCCAACACTGGGATGTCAAATGCATACTATCACACCTGGCTTTTCATATGTGAGTTTTGGGGTTCAAACTCAGGTCTATGTGCTTCTGTGGCAAGTTTACTGACTGAACCATCTTCCTACCCACTATAATCATTTCCTATATTGAATCCCTGTCAACCAACTTCTTACATGAAACCTTCCAGCAGCCAGGGAATGATCACTAAGTACCACGGCCCCATGTCATGATATATGGCTGTATGTGTTTTCATTAAAAAAATTCTACTTTACTTATGATGTTTTTACACTAAAAATGACATTGGCAAGAATGATGGTCAAAGAAAACAGTAAAAGACTAAGGATAGTGTAGTATGGTGAATGTCTATTTGGAAAGATAGGAGACATAGGAGGTAAGGGGTCACAGGATTGGAGCAGCAGAAGTAAACCTGAGATTCTTGGTGTCTATAGAAAAAAGGGGAATCCTAGCTCTTCCTGTCTGATGCAAGGACACACACTGTGTTTCCATAGGAGGAAGATATTTTCCTGTGTTCTAGGGTGATTTAATGACTCTTTTCTGTACTGTGAACCTTTAAGATGCACAGTACACAGTGGCTGTTTGCCAGATGTCTTCCTGGAAACACACAGATATCTTACTGGAACCATAAAGACATTTCTTGAAATAATCCTCAATAGAAACTGGACTCTAGTTTTTAAAAAAATGGATAAGTGGTACTTAATTGCCTCAATAAGTCAGTTTCCAGCTGCATGTCCCAGATAAAGGCGTGGAGCTTATTTCTGGAGGTGGTTTCAAAGACATGAATTCCATTTTTCTCTATTTACTAGAAGACGGTTGATGCCAATGAAAGCTTTCTTGCCCTGGTTTCCTAACAGAAAGACATTCAAATTAATGCATCTTTTTCCTTGGCCACCCTAAGCTCCTCCTTTGCAGTGACTCTCTCTGCAGACCACAGTGAGACGGAAACTGGGGAGAAGGATCCAGACACACCATGGCTTAACTCTAACTCTTGATGCAATGGGAAAATTAGGACCCAATGGAACCCTAAAGACCTGCTCAGATCCTGTTTTGAGATTTGAGTCAAAAGAAGTGAAAGATTTAGAGTGTTATCCCTTTTAGGATCTTGACATCTTTTTCTTGGCTCTTGCCTTTGGTGTACAAAGGTTTTTTGTTTTGATTTTGTTGCTTTTTTTGAGCAGGTTTTCATATGATTAGAAATAGATGCATTGATACATTGTGGTAGAAATTGTTTCAGATTGTTTAGTTTTTAGAAAGAGACTTTATTTTTATTTTTTATTTCTGTGTCCCTCTGTGTATGGGTGTATATGTGCCTGTGCACACTGGTGTCCACTGAGGCCAGAAGAGGACACTGGATCCCTTAGAGTTAGAGTTGCAGGTGGTTGTGAGCCATAGGACCCAAGTGTTAGAAACTGAACTCATAAGAGCTGAGCCATCTCTCCATCCTAACTGTTTAGTTTTGAAACTACATAATTAGGATGCTATTTAGTATTCAATGAAAACTTCAATTTTTTAAGAAACATTTTGAACATGTTTATGTACATTATAATCAGGAATTTATTGGGTAGCCCTGGAATTAGAAGTCAGGGAGTTACAGTAGTTACTGGTAATATTATCAATTCAGTTAATTTTATTTTCTGATAGTTACTTAAATCAGCAAATTTAAATCTGTAGAGAGTTACAGTGGCTACTGGGAATATCATCAATTCAGTTAATTTCATTTTTAGTAGTCGTCTATCAGCAAATTTAAATCTATTTTCAGATGTCCTGTCCACAAGAAGTCCATATGGTAACTCTTACTCTCCAGGACATTGTGGGAGGAGGTGGGGCCTAGTGGGAGGTCTTCAGGGCATTGGAGGAATACTCTAGAATGGAATTATAGTATTCCCAACCCCTTTCTCTTCCTCTGTTTAAATTTATTAGTTTTTTGTTGTTGTTGTAGTTGATGCTAAAATACACCCAGTTTATAAACATGAAGACTCTATGGGAATGATTTAGGCTTAAAATGTGGATAAATTCACACATAATAATTAGTTTATTATTTATTTATTTTTAATTTTTTATGTGCATGAGTGTTTGCCTGCATGTATGTTTGTGCACCATGTACATGCTTGGTGCCTGGTGTCAGACTCCCTAGAACTGGAGTTGCAGATGACTATACGTCCCATGTGGGTCTTGTGCAAGAGCAATGAATGCTTGTCACTGCTGAGCCCTCCCTGCACCTCCAATAAACTCAGGTTTTAAAGCACTAGTATCTTTGCTGATTCTGTTTTCCTCTGCATGGTGATGGCAGTGAGCTATGTCATAGCTTCTGTCCTCAAATGTAAATCCAACAGCAGCAAAAGAAAATACTTTGACTGAGCTCCTTCAACCAGATTCTGGCATTATTTTTGGTGTGATATGAAGTGGTCTGATGAAATGAAAGGGTACACACCGGATGGGGATAGAGTTAATTGATTGGTTGGAACCTAGAGGTGGAGCCTTGAGACTAAAGATAGAAAATAGGGCTCCTGATAGAAAATGGAGTATGGATGCTGAGTGGAAAAACACCAAGCCCAAAGAAGATAACAGATGGAGGGGAGGCAGGCAAGGTGTAGGGATGGGACTGATTATGAAAGAAGAACATGTTCTCATGTTTGAGATGGTAGCAAAGATGAAATACACAGGCAATTAGACATGTAGGTGGGGCAAGTTAAGGAAATGCATGTTAAATAGTTTTATTTTTAACTAAATGCCATGAGAAGAAATATGTAGTGTTTAAAAAATAGCTTAAATCTATTGCATCAATTATATTACAGCAAACACCAAGAAATAAAAATAATAAAGTTGTACAGATGGTAGATCAAATAAATGCTTTCATTTCCCCCAATTTAGACATCATTTTTGTAAAACCTAACCATGATTTTTAAACTTCACAAAATTCTTCATAACATTTTAGTTGCATTCCATAGAATACCATTCCATAGAATAACTCACTTAGACATTCTACTGAAAACGGCATCGTAATTGCTTCTATTGTCAATCTTAGATATAATGCTACAATTGTTACATACCCATCTACTGCTTTTTTCTTTGGGGTGTTTCTATAACATATGTCCTCAGGGACAAGATATTGTTGTGAAAGACAATGTATATTTTATGTCTCCTAAATTTGTTACAAAATGATACTTCACATGTGAGTAACTACCAATGCCCCCTGTCATATCTGAAAATACTAGTTTTATCATGTGCTGAACATTTTAGACATTTTATCCCATTAATACCTATAAGAGAACAATTAATAGAACACATTAAACCACTAATGCCAGGAGGGATCTCACACTTTGGTCATGATAACACATTTAATGTTCAAAATAAATGACAGAAAATTTATAATGATCTCTTTTTTACAAATAGGGAAACAAAGATATAAAAGACTAAGTAAGCCACCAAGGGCCCCTTAGCTAAAAATGGGAGAGCTGGTGTTTGGACCATAGGCTTGAGGCTGTATTGCCTTATGATAATTTTTGGAGAATGTTTCTGCACATCCTGTTAATGACTATATACTCTTGTGTGAGAATTTCATCATGGCCTTATCTGGTAGGTTCTTGATATTTCTGCCCCAGAGGGAATAGTGCAGTTTCTATAATTTGAATGCCTCAGATAGGGAGAGATTTCCTATAAATCATGTATTTTCTTTATCCCTCACCTTTGTGTCTGGTGTTTGAAATTAATAATTATATTTTTAAAAAGTCCAAGTATTTTCATCTAACCTAAGAACACCAGGGTTTTTATTTTAGCTTTGATGGTTGTGTCACTTAATTCATCCCTGCTGGTTTCCATGGAAACATACCTTTTGGGTGTGCTTGAACATCTGAAATGTGGGTACTGCTCTGATGTTACAAAGTTGGGTCAGTTCCTGGGAAAGAAAAGAGATGCCGTGAAGTCACAGTTTTGGTGACTCTCTCTGTACCAAGTGTGCTACTTTATGACTTCTAAGAACTGTCTTAAAGCCTAAGGGCACCTGACACTTTACAGAAGTTGCTAACAGTCTCAAAGCCTCCAGGACACCCCTTGTGTAAAGAGGACCATTCTGGAACTCTTGGGTTTCTCTTTCCAGAGCTCTAGGTGAGGGATGAGATAAAGGTCAAATGGAATGGATGGGGAGTGGCTAAATGAATTGTACTTAACAACACTGATGATGGCAGAGGAGTGCCAGGAAGCCTAGTATGAAAATATCATGTTGCAAAAACAGGAAGGAAAAGGCATGTCTTCATCTGTCACACTGAAGACATGGCACACTCAAGGCTAGCACTTTGTTTTCCCTTAAGCCTTGTTACCCTTTCTTCCTCACTACTCATCTTTACTTCTAAAACATTTGGAGCCAAAGGACAAGAGAAAGGGCCAGGATTCCACAGTTTTAATCCAAATCAAACTGCCTCCAAGTGGTATTTGTTAGTTTCCCTTGTTTGGAAGCTGAATAAAATTGGCTGTCCATGGACAACAGAATTGAACTCTCCTGTTGACATGCCATTTGACTGACTTTAACTCCTTTCTGCCCACGACACACACAAACACAAAGAAGCATCTCACACACACCAAGTTGTATTTTTAGTTGTAATTGCCACGGCAACAGCGACTCAAAAAGTTATTATTAGAAAAGTGTGTCTTTTGCTTCATCATAAGAGACAAAAAGCTATAATCAAAAAGCTGAGGGTAACTTGTGTTGTCAAGAATGTGGGCAAATCAGAACTCTCTGCTGTAGCAGTGAGAATGTAAAATGATGTGGTTTCTTTACAAAATGGTTTTCTAATTGCTCCATATACCATCAAAGAGTAGTAGCAACAACTACACATGTAGATATAGCTCCAAGAGAAATCAAAACTTATGCTCATGCAGAAATTTTTTTATTTGAATTAAAAACAGGATTGTTTTACATGACAATCCCAGTTCCCTTGTCCCTCCCATTCTCCCCTACCAACCCCCTCCAACTAAAACCCTACCTATCACATATCCTTTCTGCTTCCCCTGGATAGGCTCACACAGAAATTTATGCAGTAAAATTTGTACAAATATCACAATAGCTGAAATCTTCCCAGGTATGCCAAGTCTGTGTCATTTACAAAATTACAACTAATTGTGACACAGAAATTAACTAATTTCAGATTTTCTCATCATTTTAATGCTTATCTTCAACCCAATGCTTGGGTAGGTCACTTGCTGTCTTTTCTGCCATAGTTTGGCGGCAGAATGCCTCTCCTGGGTTAGTAGCCTGGTCTCTAGCATGGAGCCATTGGAGGTAATGGGACCTCTAAGAGGTGAGGCCTACCAGGAGGCTGGTAGTCCTTTTGGGCCATGCCCAGGAGGATTGTGGGATGTTGGCCCCTTCTTCCTCTCTTTTTCTTCCTGCTAATGACAAGATTATTTCATTCTGCCATGTGCTCCTGTCCAAATGTGCTGCCTTCCACAGGTCCAAAAGCAGCTAGGCTTTGAACAAGGACTCGAATTTCCAAAATGGTGAGACAAAATAAGCATTTCTCTTTCTCTTAGGCATTTTTCTATAGTGACAGAAAGCCAATTAATATAGTTGTATTCCTTATTATAAATTAATAATCCCTGGGACAAATAGGTCCTAGGAAATATTTTATATAGCAATAAGACATATTTGGCTTGAGACTAGGAGGCTGATTATTTTGGGAAAGGGAACAGGAGAAGTTGGAGGCTAGATCTAGGGACAAGAGGTAAGCATTTCCTGGAATTTTTTATGCTATATAAATACCCCCCCCAAAAAAACCAAAGACAGGATACCAAAATGAGTTATGTCAAAATATCTATAATTATTGACCTAGGTTTTAGAAAATGATTAATAACTTACCACAACCTAAAAATAATTTTTAATGTCTGCCTAGATTAGTGATTCTCAAACTTCCTAATGCTGTGACCCTTTAATACAGTTCTTCATGTTGAGGTGACCCTCAACCATAAAATTATTTAGTTGTTACTTCATAACTATAATTTTGCTATTGTTACAAATCATAAATATTTGGTATGTGACCCCAAAGGGGATGTGACCCACAGGTTGAGAACCATGGCCTAGAGTAACAAGCTGAGGAGCATGCCATGAAGACTGTTGGGATTGACTGGTGCTGTCTGTTACAGCAGGAGGGAGTACCATGTATTTGCTAATATTTAAAGAAAATTATGTAAAACAGTTTACTACATTTATCATGAAAACAAAGATTTGGAATTACCCTTGTTTTTAACCAGGCAGTGTCATCACTTTGACAGAGTGACTCAGTGACATTGGGCTTTGATGCTCCACACACAGGATTTAAGAGTCTTACCTTAGCCGAGTCCACATCCACATTAGCAAACATGACGTTTTGGTATTTTAAAGACATTGCCTTCAAACAAAAAAATAAAATAATATAAATATTAATACTTGAACCAAAAATGTCATTTTGATAAAAAGAAATGTGTGA
Organism: Cricetulus griseus; assembly: GCF_003668045.3. NCBI lineage: Eukaryota > Metazoa > Chordata > Mammalia > Rodentia > Cricetidae > Cricetulus > Cricetulus griseus. The sequence continues at coordinate 85,857,560 of NC_048595.1, read as the reverse complement.
ATGTATGACTCAGTTCCTTCCTTCCTTCCTTCCTTCCTTCCTTCCTTCCTTCCTTCCTTCCTTCCTTCCTTTCTTCCTTCCTTTCTTCCTTTCTTTCTTTCTTCTTATTTGATTTTAATACAGGGTTTCTCTGTGTATCTCTGATTGTCTTGGAACTCACTTTGTAGACCAGGTTGGCCTTGAACTCAGAGATCTGTCTGCCTCTGCCTCGAAAGTGCTGGGTTTAAAGGTGTGTGACACCCTGGTCCAGCTACGACTTGGTTGTTAAAAAGACCTAAGCATCATTCTGAAGGTTAATTTCAGCCTAGAACTTGAAGCTCTTCAAGGTCAAGTGAGGATCAATTGCAGAGTCTAAGAACAAAACTGACGATTGGCATTCTAAGATTTGAGGACAAAATACAGAGCAATTGATTTGTGTGCAGTGAGGCCAGACCTATCCCGTCAGGGATGGGGAGGCAAAACAGTATTTTCCTCAAGGTGTCAAGAGATTACCTGTAATGGTTTTCAAAATTTGTCTGGGGTGATGGAGATGGGCTTAGATCACTATTAGAAATGGTCCCATGGTCCTGGCATCCCAGCAGAAAGATGCAGTTCTCTGAACCAGATATGTACTTGGTGCTTTGACCTTCTTATCTGGACAGGGTTTGGGAGGTGTGATACTGGGGACAGTAGGTTTCCTGGTGACCATCATCAGCCTAGTTTTCCACCTTCCCACATTCTCTGCAGTCTATCAGATATTGAAACTAGATTTTCCAGACTACTTTGACAGCTGACTTCCAGTTAGTCAATGGGAAACCATAAAAGGTGGTAGGAAAAAGGGGCTGTCTCCTGCTTCTATTTTGTTCTGGAAATGTCTACAGCAGAAGTGGTGACAACAAGGTTTGGCTCAGGGAATGCAGATGAAGGACAGTAGTGACTTATGCCAGCACAGATTTATGTTCAGACAGCTGTTGGTCACTTGGTAGTATCTTGATTTGTTTAAAAATTATGTCACAAGTATTTATAGTCACCTCTGTCAAATGAGACTACTCCTGGAAGATGACATACAAGGTGTCCAAAGCTTGGCCAAGTGGAGTCAATACCACAAGGAGCTATCCCTGGGGAGGAAGAAGCAGGAAACGTCAAGGCAAGGGGAGGGCTTAGATGGATGCCTGAGAAGCCTGCTTCTGTAATCCTCCCTGAAATTTTGTGTGTGGATTGTAATTTACATGGGGGTTCTTTCTCCTGTGGTCCCTTGAAATGGTGATATGGGAGAAAATTCTTGTATAATAAATGCAAAGACCACCAGGCAGTGATGGTGCACATCTTTAATCCCAGCATTCTAGAGGCAGAGGCAGGTGGATCTATGTGAATTCCAGGCCAGTCTGGATGAGTTCCAGGACAGCCAGGGCTACACAGAGAAACCCTGTCTCAGCAAACCAAACCAAATAAAAACACAACAACAAAATAAGCACAAAGACCTTTGGGTTTGAGAATATTTTTCAGATTAAAAAGATGATTCCGAGATGGGTGTGATGTGGTATAACTCTAATCCCAGCACTTGGGAGGCTGAGGTAGGAAAATCACAAGCCTGAGGCCAGCCAGCTAATATATGGAGTTCTAGGCCAGGCCAGCTTGTGCCAGAGTCTGGTCCCAACCACAGCTTTCTCACCTGCTTTCCAGTGACTGAATAAGCATTTAATTCTGGGTATTAAAATCCTTGTTTAACTTTATTTCTCTTTCCTGATTTGATCTCTGATGGGTGCAGTGACTAGACAGTGCCTTCCTCCCAACCCCTCATGGACAACAAGTTTAACAAAATCATATGAAATACCCAAATATGCTCCCTTATGAAAGGTCGGGCATTACAGTACAGCAGATGCAAAATCCTTCCATTCACATTTTCCTCCAACGGTCCCTTATTCACAGAAGTTTTTCCCTCTTTTGATAGGTATCCTTCTGCTCTGTTTTATCTGCATATATAAGGAATGAAGCTTACATAATTCCTTTTAATTCTTATATAATCACTGCCTATTGAAAGACGTGAGCTTTTCTTTTAGCTTTTAACTATTAAAGGTAAATGCTATGAGTGTTCATGAGTAGGTTCATTTTATTTGAGTAAGAGTACAACTGTTTGTTAGGTCATTGATTAATCCAATGTTAATTTTTAGGTCATAGGTTAATTACTTAATATGGTATACTAAGTTATTTATAGGACTATATTTTTCTAATATTCTAATATTAAACATTTAGTTTATATGCCTTATAAGTAATTACTAAATTTTCAGAGTAAGTGTATTTTTTCACCTTTCTACCAACAAAAATATAACAATACTGCTTCCCCACATCATCTAACAATACGTTTTTCCCACATCATCACCAGTTTCAAAAAAAAAAAAAAGACTTGTATTTTAGGGCTAGAGAAATATGTCAGTAAAGTATTGGGTGTTCAGTCATGAACACCTGAGTCTGATCCCCAGAACCCATGTGATAAATAATTAGGTGTGGTTGTGTTCACTTGTAATTCCAGCTCTGGGGATGTAGAGACTGATGAATCTCAGGGGCTCGTTAGCCACGAGCCAGGTTAGCCTTTTAGTGAGTTCCAGCCCAGTTAGAGATCTTCCCTCAAAAAAACCAAGCCAAACCAAAATAACATCAGCAAACAAGAAGGTAGATGGTGTTTGAGGAATGAAGGCAGCTGAGTTGTCTTTAGGCCTCCACCTGCACACACACACACACACACACACACACACACACACACACACTTAGGTGGCATACTATGTGCCTTTTTTATTGGCTACTGGCATCAGTGTGGTTTGTCTGCCAGACACTAAAATGTTCCTTCTGAATAGTCCAAGAATTTCCAGCACAGTAGGGATGCTGAAGTGTCATGTAGAAGTTGGGGGGATGGCTCAGTGGGTAAAGCCCTTGCCATGAAAGTGTAAAGACTGAGATATCTAGAACCCATGCACTGCCATTAGGTATGCTGGCCTGCCTATAATCTCAGAATGCAGTGGGTCCCTAGAGCAACATGGTTAGTCAGATTAGCTTGAACAATGAGCTCTGAGTTCTACAAGAGACTTTGCTTCAATATGTGAGATAGAGAGGAACTGAGGAAAACATCTTATATTAACCTTGGACCTACACATGTAAATATCCATACATGCATGTACACTACACCTTTCTTTTTTTATTCTTTTATTAGTTCACATGAGGAACAAGCTTGTTTCACATGTCAATCCCTTCTCCCTCTCCCTCCCCTCTCTTCCCAACATCCCCCCTGCCCCTAGCCATCCCCCCTCCACTCCCCAGGCAGGGTAAGGCCCTCAAAAGGGGCTCCCCAAAGTCTACCACATCATCCTGGGCCAGGCCTAGGCTCTTCCCCATGTTTGTGTTGGTCATCTATGGTTGGGCAACATTACGCCTTTCTTTATCTGCTACAAATTCATTTACAATTCAATATTGATGGTTGTGACTTGTAAGAATTAGTTTCAGCAGATTCAAGAGGCCACATGAGAAAATCTAAGAAGTTTAAAAACCTCACTGAAAACAGACTAAATGTTTTTAGTTGTATCATTGTGGTAGTTTCAATGTAACTGGCTCACATAATCTCATAGGGAGTGTCACTACTAGGAGGTGTGGTTTTCTGGGAGTGGGTATGGCCTTGTTGGAGGAAGCCTATTACTGTGGGGGTGGGCTTTGAGATTTCCTATGCTTAGGGTACCACCGAGTGTTTCAGTCTACTTCCTGGTGTCTTCTCGTCAAGATGTAACCAGCACCATGTCTGCCTACATGCTGTCATGTTCTCTGTCATGATGATAGTGGACTGAACCTCTGGAACTGTTAGTGAGCCACTGTGGTTATGGTGTCCCTTCATAGACCCTAAGCAAGACAATCATCATGGGATTAAAAGTTTTTTATATTTGAAGGAAGGAATACATGTCACAAAGGTGACCATGAAGAACCAGGAGAAAGGAAACTAAAATTCCCTGGCATGAGTGCTGGAGAGACTTCTCAGTGGTTAAGAGTACTGGCTATTCTTCCAGAGGATCAGGGTTCAGTTCTTGGCACACACATGGCAACTAACAGCTGTCTGACTCTAGTTCCAATGTTTTCTTGTGACCTTCACAGACACCAGGCATGCAAGTGGTGCACAGACTTATATTACGGCTAAACATAAATATTGCCTCACTCTGTCATCTCTTTTAATATTTGTAAGGTCTGAGTCCTGACTTGGGTAAGATGTAATGATATGAATTCCCATTTATTTGTATGCTGTAATTCTTCAGCATGTACTGGTGTTCCTTGGTGAACTGCCCACAGAAAAATAATCCCAATCTTTGGGTATCTCCTAATGAGATTCCAGGATATTAGCTTCAGGTTCATTGGGATGCTTAAAAACAAACAAGCAAAACAACTACAATAGAAGTATACCCTACAGATAGTTCAGAAGTAGGAAAACTTTTCAGAGTGGCTGGGAGAACTTTTGGGAAGCTAAATTCCTTTGGCAACTATGTGATAGACACTAGGAATACCTGGAAAATGGGGCCGATGGTTTTGCAGGGGCCACACCATTTTGCTGAGAACTCCACCACAACAAGCCTGTTCCCAGCAGTCCTTAACAACTCTTTCAATTCATCCTAAAACCAGAACACATGGAAAAAATGGGTATGGTCATGGACTCTCACAAAGTCTTGCAAGAAATAAAATGAAACTCTTGCAAAGGGCACAAGAGTAGGGGGAGTCTTCAAATCCAGGCACCCTTCCTTACTGTCCCACAGACAGTCCAACCTTTTCTGAGTGAGTCTGAGGCTAGATATAGCTTTCTTTGCAAGTACACAGATTGTGATACATTTACAAATAAGCTAGAAGTTTGCTTACCAAATGGCACAGTAGCGGCGGCTACCTTAGGGAAGAAGCAGGTCAGTCAAGGAGAAATGAAAGTATTAAGGTGAAAGCAGAAGAACTGTGCCAGCTGGATGTCTGTAGCCAATAATTTTAAAGACAGGTGAAACACATCAATGGTGAAATGTCTTGCTTTGTGGGAATATTAATACCATTCATCTAATGATTTGACTTACTTACTTACTCATTTGCTAAACTTTCTTAGTAAAATTTCCAATAGTTGTTGCCAACACCTAATTAAAGTCTTCCATCCTGGAACCTCAGGTCACTGTATTTATATTTGCTGATTACTGTCCTAAACTAGCTGTTTGTGGCCTGATTTTCCCTATTGGAATCACTTCTAGTTTTTCCTTGTTCTTCCCCAGCCCGTCACTTGCAGATGGTAAGCCCTTATGGAATGCCCAATGGGTGAGAGAATGATAGCTACAGGGAGTGCTATTCCCAGTTTATTTTCTCATTATTCACTGGAATTGAGATGAGCTCATCCAGTCCGATGTTCTGAACTGTGGTCTTTATGCCCACTGTGTTCAGTATATGTCTCATCCTATTGATTTCACAGCAAAGGACACAGTTGTTCACCAATTTTCTCATGGCCAGCCAGTGGGTGATGGTGCAGCCGGGATTGTTCATTTAGGCAACTTGACTACAGAGCATATTTCTTCAACCATTACTCATTTTTCCCAGAGATGGTCTCCACTCTTTTTACTGTGATTAACGGCATCACCTAAGTACCCCTGGACTAGGTGTTAATCAAGTTAGTTCATAAGGGGATTAAGCAGAGCATTGCCTATCCCTATTAGGGGTGGAGTTAATTCCATAGAGATGGCATACTTGCAGTTCAGCAAGGGGAACTTGACAATTAAGTTCCCATTCGGTTTAGTTTCAGGCAGGTGAGGCTGATGATTCAAAGATGCTCCCTCTATTTCTGCAGCATGGGTGACTGAATTCTCACACAGCCAAGACAGGAATCTGTTTCTCAGTTGTATCTCTATTTCCTGTGGTTTTAGAGATTATACCCTGAGCAAAGTCTACTTTTAGCCCTATTGTTCCTTTTTTTTTTTATTTTGCTTTTCAAGACAGGGTTTCTCTGTATTGCTTTGGAGCTTGTCCTGGAACTTGCTCTGTAGACCAGGCTGGCCTCGAACTCACAGAGATCCTCCTGCCTCTGCCTCCCAAGTGCTGGGATTAAAGGTGTGCACCATCATCATCTGGCCCCTCTTGTTACTTTTGATTTTGAGATAGAATTTCACTATTTTGCCTAGGCTGAACTGTGTACTCGCTATATATAGCCTAGGCTAGCCTCTAACTTGAAGTTCTCTCACCACTGTCTCCGGAGCAGCTGGAAGTACCAGCCTGCACCACTACCCTGGCTTCTCATGTGCTTTTGAGGTTACACAGCAAGCTCCAAGTCAGCCAGAGTTACATGGGTTCTTCTTTTAGTGAGACCCCAAGACAAGAGACATAAAACAAATGAAAGAACAGAAAGATCTCCCTTGATGTCGAGCAATGGATGGAGCCTGGGTAGAGGAAATAATTCTGAGTGTTTATCAAGTCCCATTTAATATACTTTTTATGTGTCTCGTGAAATATTTTGTGAAGCCAACAAATACTTGCCATGTCATTAATCACTTGCACCATGGTTAATATCTGGGACTTGCTGGCGACCCTCTCCTGTTGGTTCAGGTGGATCACTGTAGCTGTCCATTAATTATGGCATTCTGGATGGAATATAAAGATAGCTTTCCTGTGACATCATTGACTAGGTCATCTCAGAACCTGGAACTTTGGCAGAGTCTGATCCTAGTTTCACCTTTAGGCTGTGACTAGGCAACTAGTTTGCCAGCCAAGAACCTGAAAACCAAGGGCTTCGGGCACAGAAGCCAATCACCAGGTCCTATAGTCTTGCTCTTATCCTTTTGTCATTGGTTTCTACACATGTCTTTCTTTTCAGTCAGACATCACCTTAGGATCAGAAACTCACAGCTAATTTCATTTGGGGTTTTAAAGAAACTGTCCCTTGTTTGCTGTTCTGTGGTGTGGTTGAGGGAAAGATGCCCTCTCCCTCCTCACCTTTGCCACCTGTGGCAGGCAGAAGAGCTGGCCTTGGGGCATGAGAACAAGATTGCTGGCCCTCTCCCTCACCAGCTGCAGCACTTGCAAGAGCAGCTCGGTGCCTCAACTGGGCAGCACAGTAGAGCTGGCCCTGGTGGTGTCAGTGTGGGCGAACCCGCCCTGAGGGCATGAGGGTGGGAGAACTGGCACTGCCCCTTGTGAAGGGGCCAGTCACACAGGATCTCCATGACATGGTAACAACAGGATATCCAGGAGTCCCAGTGAGTCCCAGTATTGATAGTGTAGCCGAAACCAGAGACCTCAAACCAGGCCAGTGACTCATTGTAATGAAAGTTTGTAAGTAAAGACTGGTGACACATTACAGCTTCCATGATGAGATTTTTGTTTCTTTTTGTCTTTTTTTTAAATTTAATTTAATTTTTTGGGGGGAGGTTGCGAGGGTTAGAGGGCAGATACAAAGGGATTGGGGTGCATAATGTGAAATCCACAAAGAATCAATTAAAAAACTGTGTTGGGTAGAAAAGTACTAATACCTTAATCCAGTAATGAGCTTCCTGTAAATTCTTTTCATGACTCACAGATTCCAGAACTTCACTGTTTTGCTCTAAACCACTCAGAGTATAAAGAAACTTCACGTTCACACAATCAGAGGTTGGCAAACTTTTTTGTAAGGGGCAGATAATATTTTAGGCCATATACTGTTTTGTTGTAACACCATCTTTGTGTTAATAACTTTTAAAAACTGTAAAAAAAAATTCTTTGCTAGCAAGCTGTACCAAAACATAACATAACAAAACAAAACAAAACAAAACAAAAAGCAATCAATTTAAGATTTTTCAGAATTGAAACAAAACAAATAAATCTGGCCATGGCTTCTGTTCCTCAATTCCTTAGAGCAACAAGGACAACAAAAAATGTGAGAAATGGCTATTTCCACAATAAAAGAAAAAGAGGAATATCTTTTTTTTAGTTTTTTATTTTTTATATATTTGAATTACAAACAAGATTGAATTACATGACGATCCCTGTTCCCTTCTCCCTCCCTTCCTCCTCTACCACCCCCCAACTAAAATCCTACCTATCATATTTCCTTTCTTCTAATCTACACCTGACTCAAAATTTCTGCTTCCTCATGACCTCTGTATCCTTCCTTTTCTTCCCTTCTCACTCTCATAGCTTCCTCCCCCATCTTCCCATGTTCTCAATTTGCTCAGGGGATGGTGACCCTTTCCCCTTCTCCAGGGGACAAAGTTTGTCTCTTTTAGGGTCTTTCTTGTTTAACTAGTTTCAAAGAGGAATATCTTTGTTTGGGTTTTCCATATCCCCAGGCCTGTGTTGATGATAAGGTGAGAGACTTGTGGCTTGGCCTGGAGGGGAAGCTTGCACATGAACTCGACCTTGGTCTTCCTTGACTGGAAAGACTGAACCAGGAGTAGTCAACAGCAAGATGCTACTTTTGGTTGTGGATGTACTGATATTTTCTTCTATAACAGATAAGAGATAGAGTATTTCTGATGTCTTTGTACAATACCCCTCTTCCCAATTTTTTGTCCCCCTGAAATGCTTTGCTTATATTGCTCATCTAGACCCTGTTGGCATTAGAATTTGGTAACTTTCTACTTTTGATTCTTCTGTCATCCCAACCAAGGTCTGGCAAACTGCAGCTTAAAACAAGAAACAAACATAAACAAAACCCCAAGAAACAAGCAAAGGTCATGATTACAGATTGAAGGTCCTCATGAATTCTCACTTCCTTTCTCTCAGTTTCACTCAAGAAGGGAAGACAGATGTGAGTCAGATTGAGCATCTGTTGAACAAGGCCTTTCAGCAGAAGCCCTACTGACGCTTTGGAACAGAGTTTTTGCTATCATAGCAGGTGAGGGACCTTGTCTGCATTGTAGGATATTCAAAAGCATGGAGATGTTGGGCTCTACCTACTGGTGTCACTAGCATCCCCAAGTGGTGACAGCCATAAATGACTTTTGGGGATGTAAACTTGGGCCTACATGCTGTAACAACTGCTTCTAACAGAGGACTGACTTCTAGTTATCGATTCCATGGTTTACCTTGCAAGTTCCTGGATAATTTCATCTAAGGGAAGCAATTGAAATGCAGCAGGTTTTGAAATTCTGTGTTGCTAGAATTGATTTAGAATTCAAGCCCTGGCCACTTGTCACAGACAGAGACACAGCTAATTAATGAGAAACGTCTGTCTCATATTCTGGTTTCTGCCTCCAGAGGCTAGGCCATACTTCTGACCTCTATTGCTAGGATTTGCAGACATCACAGAATTTTCTGCCAGGCAGCTTGCCCAGCCCTAGGGCAAAGAGAGTACTGAGGAAAGCTTACAGAAGCCTGTTTGTTCTCAACTAGGATTTAAGAATCATTAAACACCAGAAAATAGTCAGGTTTACAAAACTTATATCTTAAAACATAATGTTTGCTATATTAGTTCATAGAAAGGGAAAATTTCTAGTCTCAGAAGAAACGATCTCAGTTAAGAACTTTCTAGAATAAGAGGAGTCTGGGCATTCCTTTTGGACCTGACCAGGTGCATTGTTTGCCCAACATGTGCTCACATGCATTTTCCTAGACTGATTCCTGACATCGTCATTGGAAACATGAAAGTCGGAAACAGTCTGGGGAGTTTCCTTATGAGCACTAGAGCTGCAGCTCTAGTTCAGCTATACACTGAACTGAACTCTGGAACCCAGTTGCAGAGAGGGAGGAATGAAGATCAAAGGGGTCAGGACCAGGCCAGTGAATCCCACAGAAACATCTGGCCTGAACAAGGGGGAGCACATGGCTCCCAGTCTGCTGTCTGGGAGGCCATCACGGGATCCAGAGCCCTGAAAGTGGATGTCAATAAGGCGGCCTCTGCACTCTATGGGGCCTCTGGTAGTGGATTAGTATTTTTCCCTGGTGTAAGAAGGGACTTTGAGAGCCCATCCCAAGTGAAGGGATGCTCTCTCGTCCTGGATACATGGAGGAGGGCTTAGACCTGGCCCAGGATGATGATGGAATTTGGGGAGCCCCTGTGGAGGGCCCTACCCTCCATGGGGAGCCGAGGGGGGAGGTGACTGGTGGGGAGTTGCGGGGGAGGGGAGGAAGAGGGAAAAGGGATTGACATGTGAAGCAAGCTTGTTCCTAATTTGAACTAATAAAAAAATTAAAAAAAATATATAGTCAATGAAAGAAAGAGGGTCAGGAGGGGATCGTAGACAGAGAAACAGACGTACAAGCAGGACTTTCACTGTGTGGCGATGAAGAGTGAATTCTTTTTAGTGCCCCATGTCCTTTCTATCCAAGTCCCACATAGATCTTGATACAAGGTGAAGGCCTCATTGGTAGAAATGTAGGGTATCAGACTCTATATAAGATCCATTGATTAAGAAAGAGCCTCACTCTGTATGTTACTCGTATGCATGCTGATATTTAAAAGAATGACTATCAAGATCCATTTCTAACTGAGGTTCTCTGTAGACCAGTGAATGAACTATACTGAAAGGCCTGGGAACTGTGTGCATTCCCAGACCCCACCCTGGACTTACTGACTCAGAACCTCTGAGGGTGAGGCCCAGCAGGGCACGCTTTAACAAGTCCTTCAAGGATTCTGTTGCATGCTCAACTTTGAGCAGTATTGGTGTAGATTTAAACAAAACACAGCTGTATTGATTTATGTCAGTAAGGTGCACGGTGGCTTCAACACCCCAAAGCTGTAGGGTAACATTCAATATTCTTAATGCCTTGGTGGCCTGGTGCTTGCTAATCAACCAGGATGGGAAGTGCCTGCAGCATATCTGCTCAGTTCCTGCCAGGCATTAAGCTTTTTGATTGTTGGATTTGGGGCCGGGGCAGGGTGTTCCCAAGGTGGGACTTGTTCAACCTCAGTAATGTGGGAAAAAGGTATAGAGTAGAAAGATGCATGGTTATTGATCATTATGCATGATTGTGATGAGTGTGTGTGTGTGTGTTACTGTGGATCAAAGCCAAGGCCTTGGCCATGCTAGACAAGTGCTCTACCACTGAGATATTTCCCCCCACCCCAGTTTTTCACCATATATTTTAATATTTTTATAACCTAGTATGGCTATCTCTGTGTGTATCAGCTGAACAGTGCCTCTCGATATTGATAGTGAATGTACCAAACAGGTGCCCTCCCTAGACACCAAGTTTCCAACATCAATACTCAAAAATTGAGTTGTCAGAAAACCAATGTGTTTGTGGGGCTGGAGAGATGGCTCAGCAGTTAAAAACACTTGTTGCTCTTGCAGAGGACCCAGGTTCAGTTCCCAGCACCACGCTGTAGCTTACATCCTTCTGTAATTCTAGTACCACGGAACAGAACTGATTCCCTCTTCTTACCTCGTTGGTTCAAAGCATGCATTTGACACACATGCATACATGCAGGTGAAAAAACTCATATACAAAAAGTAAATCTAAATTTTTTAAAAGAAGAAATGGTTATTTAAAATTGTATTTGTCTGTAAATTTAGTATTGAAATGGGCATCTCTATAGATTTTGATTTTTCAGTGATTTGTTTACTATCAGAAAAGAAAACTCTATTGTGTCCTCTGACCCAAGACTAGGACAGAAAGGAGCTGTATTCACTAGTACAGCCTCAAGGAGCCAAGATGGTGGGGTTGGTAGGCAATTATGCCTTGTGGGTAGTGTGGGGGAAAAAAGGAAAGCAAACATCCAGGACTTAAAGACCAGGATGGAAGACAGTAATGTAGACATGTGACACCAAAATGTGAATTCTATGGAAGAAAAATGTCTGAAAACTGAGGTCCCCCATATAGGGCAGGAGTGAGTTGAGGTGTCCAGAACAGGCTGGTGAAACCCACAGAAACAGCTGACCTGAACAACGGGGAGCTCTTGGTCCCCAGACTGATAGCTGGGATACCAGCATGGGACTGATCCAGACCCCAGGAACATGGGTTTCAGCAAGGAGACCTCAGAAATCTACAGGACCTCCTGTAGTAGTTCAGTACTTATCCCTAGCATACGTGTGGGCTTTGGGAACCCATTCCACATAGAGGGATACTCCCTGAGCCAAGACACATGGGGGCGGGCCTACTCCCTATCCCAAAGGTTATGATAGACTCTGATGACCCCCTGATGACTCTGATGGCCTTACCCTCCCTGGGAGCAGAAAGGAGATGTGATAGGTAGGGCTTTAGTTGGGGGGTGGGGTGGGAGGGGAGGAAGGGAGGAAGAGAGAACTGAGATTGACATATAAAACAATCTTGTTTCTAATTCAAATAAAAGAAAAAGAAAAAAAAAGAAAACAAGGCTGAAATAAAGGAACCAGGGTCAGATTACATTAGGACTTCATATAGAGGATTTTGAAGTTCATAAGCAACAAAGCAGGGTCTTTGAGTAGGGAAAGCAAGGCAGTCCTGCCATGCTTCATAAAGGATGCATGTGACGATGTTATACAAACTAAAAGGACAGGTGTAACCTTCTTGCCTCCATAAGTACCCGCACAGGTGAGTGTAACCTCACAGCACCTACATACATCTGCACTCCAGATGTACACACAAAGAAAAAACATTTTTTTTTTTTTTTTGGTTTTTTGAGACAGGGTTTCTCTGTGTAGCTTTGGAGTCTATCCTGGCATTCGCTCTGGAGATCAGACTGGCCTTGAACTCACAGAGATCTGTCTGCCTTTGCCTCCCGAGTGCTGGGATTAAAAGCATAGGCCACCAATGCCCAGCCAAAAAACCATTTTCTTAATGATATAAAAATTCTTGAGGAATAAAAGTGTTTGAAAGTGGAATATATGACCTCATACTTTAAATATTGGAGGCTACTACGCTAGAATATTTAAGGCAGAAGTCATTAGCCTGATTATCACAGTTTGTTCATGTGATTAGACATTCCAGTTTTGGAAGAGACCCTGTGTTTCCAGCTTTAGGTAAGCAGAGGAGGAGAAGACTTTGTGTAACAATAAGTCTTTCCGCCAAGCCGCCTGAGCCTTGCTTCCACGTGGCCACTTTCTGCCAGGCCACCCAAGTTCTGCCCGCCACCACGTTAAGGTCCTAAGTAACACACAGAGACTTATATTAGGTACAATGCTGCTTGGCCAATGACTAGGATTTCTCATCTGCTAGCTCAGTCTTAAATATCATAAACATATATATCTTATAAGACTTACTGGATGCCAGCGGAAGTGTCCTGTCTTCCCGGGCTCATATGGTGACTCTGTGCTTTCTCTTACCTTTCCCAGAATCCTCCTTGACTCCTAGTCCCACTTACCTTGTTTTCCTATTGGCCAACAGTACTTTATTTATCAACCAATAAGACAATCATATACACAGAAGGACCTCCCCCATTAGTCTTGTTGAGGGCATTTATTCTTTTATGAATAAACAGAAATAAAATTAGTGGTATATTAGTATATTCATTTTATTTTTTGTGTATTAGAGTTTTGCCTGTATGGATGTATATATGTGTACTGTATTCTTGCCTGGTGCCCAAAGATATCAGAAGAGGGCATTGGATCCACTGGAACAGAAATTAAAAACAGATGTGAGCTGCCATATGGATGCTGGGAGTTCAACCCTGGTTCTCTGGAAGAACAGTGGATGCTTTTAACCACTGAGCCTTTCCACCAGTTCCCTATTTTCTTTCCTTCCTTCCCTCCCTCCTTCCTCCCTTCCTTCTTCTGTTTTTCTTTCCTCCTCCTTTTTCTTTCTGCTTCCTCCTATTCTTCCAAGATAGGATATTGCTATGTAATCCTAGCTGGTACTGGAACTCGATTTGTGGACCAAGCTGGCCTTGAACTCACAGAGATTCCTTTGCCTCTGCCTCTCAGGTGCTTGGATTAAAGGCATGCACTACCATGGTACCCAGGTACAAACTCATTCTAAGGGAGGGAAGAAAATAGAAGGGATCAAGAAACTGTAACTTACAAGTGAGACTGGAATAGGTCAGGTTGTACCTCCAATTTTGCACAGCAAATCCTACATCTTTTAACAACTAATGTGCCAATCTTGAGGCTTGGCAATGACATGCTAAGAAACCGTGCAACAACAGGGAAAGCAGATTGTTTTAGAATGAAAACAAAAAGTTAAAGGGATTACTTTTCTTCAGGCATCTCACAAAAATGCTTGTAAAATATTATAATTTTATCATTTTAATTAAATTTACATATATCTGGAGAAAAATCTAAAAACAATGAAAAAATAATCCATCTTCTAACCAGAGGAAAATGGTGGTCAGCATGTTACTGTGACTCTCCTTTCTACCCTCTGTCTTGCAACTGCAGCATACTCACTAAATGTAGAGTGTGCTCAGCAAAGTACAACATACTTTGAAATACTTTTTAATGTGAAGAAGTGTCTCTTAAATCACTCATTTATTTCCCCTGAGTAACAACACCCTAAACTAAGAGCTGTGACTGCTGTAGAATAGAGAGGCACACAATTCCCTTCCTGGAGCCTGTGTGACCATTCGCCTTAAAACACTGAGCAAGGCAGCTGTATTAGTCACTTTGTTACTGTGACCAATACCCATTTAGAAGCATCCTTAATGGAGGGAGGATTTATTTTGGCTGGTCAATAGTCAATAGCGGCTATAGCTATTGTACTGTACTGAACCAGGAGGCAAAAGATTTAGGACTAGAACCAGAGAGAACTCTCATTCTCTAGCTCCAGTCCACCATCGAGGCACCAAGTCCACACCTTTGAAAACAGCCCACCAACCAAGAATTCTTCAAATACACGAGCCTGTGGGAGACATCTCACATTCAAACCTTAACAGCACTGTTCTCAGCAACCACACTGGGGTTGTCAAGGTATTTCTGTTTTGTTTTGCTTGACAAGTATATTCTGGGTGGTATGGCCAGAAACCAGAAAACTTTTTCCTTCCTTTCTTTTTTTTTTTTCTTTGAACTTGGAAGAAACTTAGCCCCTGGCCATCTCAAGTAGGTTTTTTTTTTTTTTTTTTTTTTTTTCAAGTGAAACTAGGAAATTGATGGAAAGGACATGCAGTTCTCACTATCTCATGGACCACTGCTCTGCACATCACCGACAAGACTGCCAATAGCAGTCTTATTATTGGGCTCAGTACAAGTTGCCAGTTTCTGCAAATTGCCTTTCACTAGTATTTATAGAAGAGCCACTATCTTTTGTTCCATTTGAACTTCTGGTCATCCTCCTGCCTCTGCCTCTGGAGTACTGAGATTGAAGGCGCTGTCTCACCACATTCAACTTGAATGCAATTTAAAGAGTTTGCATCATTTCATGGAAAAAGCATTTAACACTGACTCTGCTGCTGGCTGCCTCTGGGGCAGAGAGAAAGCAAGCCATCTGACCTCTCATGTGTGGGTGTTTCTCAGTCACAGGCCTGAGTCTTAAGTTCTTTTTCTCTTGAAACATTAGCACTCCCTGAGCTAAGCTGAGCTGTTCCAATGAAGTGCCCAGATCAAGTGATCCTGTAGGGTGTGTCCTAGAGCTTAAGGCTCCTGTAGGGTGTGTCCTGGAGGATAAATGGCTCTTCTGGGTGTGAACTGGCACCCTCCCTCTGCTGAGGGTATGACTGGTGCATACATAGGTGGAGGAGGGAGGACTTCACCTTTTTGTCTGCCTCACTGTATACCTCATCTCATCTTTTCTTGACCTTGAACCATGGGTTGCCCTGTTTCTCACTCTGAGACTCAAGGTAAGGGACCTGTTTTCCTGAGCCTGTTTCTTGAAGACCATGGAGCTTGTCAACCTTTAGCCTCAGTCCTATGGGACAGTTCAATAAAGCCACACACACACACACACACACACACACACACACACACACACACACACACGCAGGCACACAGGGTTCTTTCTGTGAAGAGCCTTGGCCCACATGGCTTTTGTTTGCTCTCTATTCATACATTGTCTACCCTAGAACCTATAAAGAATTGATATATAATTTAAAATTTACTAGTTCATTTTGCTCAAAAGGCACCATTACCCCTGCCTATTTTAGATCAAAACATGTTTGACAGCTGTTCAAGTGGGGTGGTCTTACTGAGTTTTGAGGATCAAATGAGATTTTCTGTGGAAATGAGTCTGTTAGCCATGGACCACACTAAGCCAATAGTCATTGGGTGCTTCTACTGGGGGATAAGGATGAATGGTTAAAAGTCAATAGTGCCTAGGACTTAAGTGTATTGAAATGGATTTTCCTTGGCTTGTTTGGGGAAAACATTCTTGGGAGTTTGCTAAAACCATTTCATTACAGAAGCAAAATAATACTGGGCATTTACAGTAGAGAGCAATTTAGTTAAGCTAACAACTCTTTTTTCCCCATTCTCCCAAGTCCTATAGCTGATGAGGGGTTGGGCACTCCATTTCTTAATAAAGATAAAACACAGTGCAAAACAAGGCAAAGAGGCCTGGGAAATTGCATAATCACTTTCAAAAACTGAAAACTATGCATGTTGAATTTTCAAAATGAAACACCAGGTTTTAAGTGGAAGGAATGGGAAATGATGGCACCCCGCCACTTAAGTCTGTTGAATTTTGGTTTATTGTCTTGACATAATACAGAATTGTTGATTTTTGATAGGATTGTGTGGCTGTTCTTGCACGTGTGTATACTTGTGTATTTGTGCATGTGTTCCCAAATGTTTTTGCCCAAGAGAGGAGGCAGTCACCATGGCAATTGCATAGAGAGGAAAAGGACAATTTCTCAGTCAACACCATATAATTTTGCTGTAAAAATAGACAATAAAGAAATCTACTCAGGAAAGGAACCAGGAGGAGATGGTGTCAAAGAGTGGGAACTTTTGTCTGACTGAGTGAGGATGCCAAAGGGCAAACTTGAACCATGCCCATTGTTGATTCTTCATACCATCTTCTCCTTATCAATCTTCTTTTCTCTTTGTATGTGTGTATATGTGTGCCTATGTGTGTCATGCGTGTGTATATCTATGTGTGTGCATATATGCACTTTAGTGTGCACATGTGTGTAGAACACAGAGTTTGGCATTTGATATTTTCTTCAGTCATTCAATTTATTTTTGCTGCTTCAGCAGGCTGCCCAGGAGTGATCTTCAGGGATCCACTTATTTCTGCCATCCTAACCAGCACTGGGGGTTAGAGATGGGATACACCTGGTTTCTTTATATGGGTACTGTGAGGTCCAACTCAGAGCCTCATATTTTCATGGTGCAAGCACTTACCTTAACTATTTTTCTCATCTCCCTTCCTTGCTCTCAAAGACATACACAAGTATATTTTAAAGCTTATTTCTGACCAAACTCTTGTACTTTCAAAGTCACTGCTATAAGAGTAATGTACAGTGCTGTGCCCATTCCCTCTTAGATGCTCCAGGACTGTGCCATGGATGATCTTTTCTGGTACTATAATGTATCTGATCTTCTTGAGCTAAGAAAGAATAACAAGGCAAAAGGAGCCATGAATTTGGAGGAAGGAAGGGCTGGAGGCAGTGGCTGAGGTTCGGTTTTCCACTCTCTCACCGATGATGATGTCACTCTCGTAACTCTCACACACATACTCCTTAATTCTTAGTTCTGAAAGTCAAGACAGGCCCTGGTCCTTAAAGATGAACAGCACTGAGCTAAGACCCCTTCTGAGCATTGCACTGTGGAGGGGGCTGAAGAATCCTTATTTCCTGCAGAAGCTGGTGCTGGGAGGACATTTTCTAGATCATTGAAACAGGAGCAAGCAACAGAAAACAGAAGGATGATTTTTATCAGCAACAGAAAGACAAAGACATGGAAGGCGGAGTCAGGATACCACTGCCAAAGAGGCAGGCCTGCTGTGTTTTTATGTGACTCACCAGAGCAACGGCCAATGTTGGGTGGAGAAGGCACTCTGAATGTGTGAAAGTAGATGAGCCTGTTATGAAAAGCAAAGAGAAGCTCTCAATTGACTCCTTGTTCTCTCTACTCAGCTATTAGGAAAATCAGTGAAGAGGCGTCTTCATAGTTTATTGAGACAGTGCACATTGCAAAGTGATTCATTTAAAAAACCAACCAACCAACCAACCAACCAAAAAAAATGATGTTTAGGAAAGTCCATTCAAGTTCAGAGATTCAGAGAACTCATGCAACACTGCTTTCCTTTGTTTTTATTTTTCTTAGAAATAGCAGAGTTATATTCATCCATTTATTTTATTCTTTATGTATATGACTGTTTTGCCTGCATGTATGTCTGAGTATCAAAAGTGTGCCTGATGCCTGTGGAGGCCAGAAGAGGGCTTCAGATGTCCTGAGAATGTAGTTAGAGTCAGTTGTGAGTCATCACATGGCTCCTGGAAATT
Source organism: Cricetulus griseus (assembly GCF_003668045.3). Classification (NCBI taxonomy): domain Eukaryota; kingdom Metazoa; phylum Chordata; class Mammalia; order Rodentia; family Cricetidae; genus Cricetulus; species Cricetulus griseus. The sequence goes on along the minus strand of NC_048595.1, from coordinate 85,839,331 downwards.
GAACCTAGGTCCTGTGGAAGAGCAGCCAGTGTTCTTACCCACTGAGCTGTCTCTCCAGTCCAGTTGTTTAAGAAAAAGGTTCCCAGACAATGCATCACAAGGCTTTCTGAGATGCAGTAAATACTCCTGGAGTCTGTGGTGATTAATTCACCCAAGCTTGTGAATTTTCATATGCCAGAAACCGTCGTTGAGACAATGATAGACAGGGCAGGTTTAGTTTGATCAGTTTTTATTGAATATAAGTTTGTAGAAGGCATCATTAAATTGTTCTACACTTACACTATACCTTTCTGTAATGAGAAGTATTCCCATTTCAGAGATACCAAACTTGAACAATGGTTTTTGGATGAATATAACACGAACACTGGTTTAACTCTATTGAAAAGTATGGCTGAGATTCGACACTTTAATCTGGAGGGTGGTGCATGGAGGGGTGCCTCTGGCTTAGGCTTCATTAGTCCCCAACATCTTCTAATACCTGGGCCTGAATAGTGAACACAGGCCTGTGAGGCTAAGTGAAGAGGGCCATTGTTATCATAGCAGGGGAACTAGGAAGGGATGTTAGAAAAAGAAAATATTTTGGTCACAAGATATCAGAGCACTTGTCTTAGTCAGTGTTCTATTGCTGTGAAGAGACACCATGTCTACAGCAAGTCTTATAAAAGAAAACATTTAATTGTGGTGGCTTACATTTTCAGAGGTTTAGACCGTCATCATCATGATGTGACATGGCAGCAAGCAGGCAAACATGGTGCTGGAGCAGAAGCTGAGAGTCCTTAACATCTTGACTTACAGGCAACAGGAAGTGGTCTGTCTCACTGGGCATGGCTTGAGCATATGAGACCTCAAGGCCTGCCTCCACAGTGACACACTTCCTCCAACAAGGCCACATCTCCTAATGTTGGCCCTTCCTCATTCCTGGAAGAAGTTTGGGATCACTAAGGCTCCAGAGTCATGTACTGGCTGTGCTTTCCTCTGGGAGGGAGGGTCTCAGTTGCAGATATCATTGTGATGGTTGCTGTGTAGGTGCCCTCAGCTTAACCCATTTGGGTGGATACAGTGTGGAGTTAGGAAATGAGAGCTTAGAGCCTAGTGTCGTCAACTGTCATTGTGACCATGGACTCACTGGGAAGGTCTCTTATTGATAGGAGTTGACTTACCTAACAGGGTGAGTACCTGTAATCTGAGGCCTCAACTTTACTGTCAGTGCTCCCATTACACCAGCAGAGAGTGCAGCATTTGAACAGCGCTTTGTCCAAGTCACATGGCTGGTAAGGTCTGGGCACCGATTGATGTGGGTGGTGGAGTTCCAGAGCTCTGCACCCATAAATAAGAAATAAACATAGCTATTAAAGATGCCCAGACACATAAACTAGCCAACCTGCAAAGAGAGATGTGCTTTAGTGGAGATGTGTTTGAAGTGCTATGAAGCCCAAAGGATGAGATAGTCAGGTTCAGGAAGTTTCATGCTAAGAAGCAACCTGAGCCCCAGGGGAAATCAGCCACATTGTCATCTTAAGAAACGACACAATGTGTCCATGGATTCCAACCTTTCTAAACAACAATTGTGTGATTAGGAGATAAAAGAGAGCAAAGAGTTTTTATGGGCAGCAGATGAAGCATAACTTTATAAGGTTGAAAGCCCTGAGTGTAGCAATAAACTGATGGCGGTGATGGTACCGGAAGTACCCGAGTCAGGGTGAGTGCTGCAGAAGCTGAGCTGCAAGACCCCAGAGCGAGGTGGTCACTTACACAGGGAAGCTCACAATGCTGCTGCTGAAGTTTTCGTTGGATATTTTTCATAATTAAACCACTTCCAAAGCCTCAGAATTAAATCAAAATGTGGCTGTTGTCATTTGGTGAATTTAGCCAGCCTCCACGGTACCTACCAACAATTCTATATTTCAGACCTATTTGTTCTGTGTTTGACATTGGAAAGACAAGTTATAAAAACAGATTTAAAAAGGTAGGTTCCTGGGGAGGTGCTAACAGCCTTGCTGGGGGAAGTACATTTTTTGGGGTAAGCTTTGAGGGTTCATAGCTCACCAGAATTTGCTCTCTGCTTCACAGTTGCAGTGGAAGATGCAATTTCTCGGCTTCCTACTCTGGCTTCCTTCTGCCATTCCTCTCTCCATGATTATGGAATCCCCTGTTACGATAAATCTTTCTGCCAAAAGCCTCTGAGCCCCACTGCCATGTGTGCGCTTTCTGCCAGCCGCCCGCCCATGTTGGGGCCCAAATTAATACACAGAAACTTGTATTAGGTTCAAATGCTGCTTGGCCAATGACTAGGATTCTCACCAGTTAGCTTAGTCTTAATTATCATAAATCTATATATTTTATAAGACTTACCTTATCGGACACCTTCCATTGGTGTCCCACCTTGCCGGTGGATCACATTGTGCACTGGAGGAAGAGTGGAGGGGAAAAGGGACACTTTCTGTTTCTCCTCGTTTAAATATGAGTCTCCTTGCTATGTCACTTGCTGCCTGGATCACCACTTCTCTACTACATTTCCCAGAATCCTCTTTGACTCCTAGTCCCATCTAACTTGCTACCTCATTGGCCAAACAGAACTTTATTCAGCAATCAATAAGATAAACATACACAGAAGTACTTCCTCCATCACTCCCCTCTGGAACTATAAGCCACAACAAATGTTTTCTTCCATTAAAAATAAACAAACAAACAAACAAACAAATAAAGGTTGCTTTGCTCTGAAGGAAAAAAATAAGCTATGTAATAAACGTAAAAACATTGTCTCTACTATTTCATTTTTTGTCCTGTAATATTCTTGGAAACACCCCTCAATGTTCTTCTGTAAATTCTATGATCTATTTCTCCCCCTAAGTCTCATTTTCCTCTTCCTCAGTGCTTATTGTTTACTAGACACGGAGGGTTACCAGGGAGAAATGAGTGAAGAGGACGCAGGGATTCTCTCCAAGGAGGGAGTTAATGAGTGACAGCCCTGGACCCGCCTGGAGTGGCAACCATTACTGTTCAATGGGAAATCAGAGGGGTGTGGAGATGCTACATAAGAGAGGGCAGCAGGAATAAAATGAGCCAAGTGGCTGAATTTAAATATATCCAAATATGAAATCAGGTGACAATCCAGAAAAAATTATCTGCAATCATTTGCAATTTTTTCAAGTCTGAGAGGGAGGGTATGAGGAGCAGCACTAGGAACGGAGAGAGCCAACTCTTATGAGTCCTATGCACTTTTTACTCCTAGTTGTGGCTCTGGATCCTGAAATCTTAGGAGGTGAATTGACATGGTTGAAATTTAAAGCATAAACAAACAGCCTGCAGGAGGAGCACCCTGAGGTCTAGCTAGCTTGTCTCCAGGCCAGTGCTCGTCTGTGTTTTTGAAGAGGTTCATGAAGTCAGATAGCCCTTCAGCGGACCAGACCATGAGGACCAGTCCGGCTGCTTGGATGGGGAGAAGCAGACTGTGTTGTGACCATATGGTTTGCCTTCAGTGACACTTCAGAATTAGAGAAATAGTACAGTATTTGAAAGATGCACATGACAGCAGGCTACAAATATGGGGGCGTGCCTTCCTGTTTCCACCCGTGTTTACTCATAGACTTGTCAGCTCGACAGTCTTGGCAGTCTGTGCAGAGTGAGACACCAGTCCCAGCTTGTGCCTGTTTTCCCTCCCACAATTCCAGCATGCAGTATACGCTTGTGACACAGGGGTAAAAACACCACTGTATCATAGGCATCTGTTTCTGTGATCTAGGTCTACATTTTTGGGGCCTGTTTGATTAGCAAGCTGGGCAGTGAGTCAACACCGAGGTCATGGACTTGTTTGAATAGTAATAAATAGATTTGTGGTGTATGTTCGAGAGTGATAACATCAGACTTACTGATCCTCCTGGGTCTCAATATAACACACACACACTGTTTTCATTCTATGTGTGTTCATTTATCTGTTCTGTTCATTATCATCACTGACTAGAAGGGACTTGGGACACAGAAGGGCACAGTTCATTCTTTCACTCTCCTAGATCAATTGACCTTGGTGTATAGCAAGGTCAACAGTACTTGAGAGCTCAGGAACAATGCTAGCTAGCCCTTGGGGAGATAATTCAATTTGTTAAGCCTTTGCAAGCCTCAGAACCCACACCAAAGAAGCCAGACATGGTTGTGGGGAAAATGGAGATAGGAGGGTTCCTGTGGCAAGCCTAGTCTACTTGGTGGGTTTCAGGCCAGGGAGAGACCATGTCTCAGAAACAGAACAGTGACTTCCAAGGTGTCCTCTGCCCCTCACATGTGCATGTACATGCACACACAAACACGAATTCACACAAGAACAAATTGTAGGGAGAATATTGTGAGGGTCAGATCATGACAGCCAAGCTAGGTAGGACCAGGGAGTGGAGAGAGGTGGTACCAGTAAGGGAAATACCTTGCACAAAGGCCTCCAGATGAGAGGCAGTCAGTCAGTGACCGGAAGCCATTCATCACGAGCCCCTCTTTGTTTCTCAGTTATGACTTCTGGAACATTTGGACTGTCCTTTTAACACAGCCTCGGGCTATTTGACTGGACTCTCTCCTAAACCAGAGGTGCCTTGTGATTAGGACATTTTCTTTTGAGAACATCATACACATAGGCTGTAATAACAAGCCACCACACCAATAAACCTCCCACGGGGCTGAAAATGTCGAGGTCAGGGCCAAGCTAAGGTTTATTCCCTGGAAAGGGTACTGCCATTGCCTAGCCTAGCCTGACCTTGGGTTTGGTGTTGGTCATGTGAGCATGACTCCTCTGTGCTTCTGGGCTCTTAGTGAATAGGGGAGCTTTGTAGGATGTGCTGAGACAGGCTGGGGAGGGGCTGAGCTGGAGCCAGGAACAAGAAGGACTGACAAAGATTTATTTGGTTACTTATAAAATGAAGGTGTCCACAGCTTGGAATCCTAGAAACCTGATGATGGCATAAGGGAAAAATGTATTTTAAATTACAAAGCAGAACACAAACTTTAAGGTGTGCCAGGAGAGATGTTGGGACTATCTCCCCTCTAACCGTGTCATTCACAGGAGTCAGTTCGAAGAATGAGGTGTTCTTGGGAAATGCAGGCAGGTAGCCTCTACGGGGTTCTTGCCTCAATCTCTCCTGTCAGGTTTTTCTAGTTTGACCCGGCTTCCTATTACCCTCCATGGTAGGATATACTTTAACTTAAAGAAACTTTAACCTCCCTTGAACTCTTTTGGGAGAGCAAAGAGATCCAGCAGACATGATGAAAGGAGAATTCTTAATGACTGATGGAGGAGTGGGTGTGTAATTAGACAAGCTCGGGACCTAGGACTTATGAGAAAACTCATTTATGAATGTTTTGGTGAGGAGCAGGCAGAATCCACTGCTCCTTACACGAGGAAGCCAGCAGTATTCTGTTTCAAACTGGCCAGACATCCAGCAGCCTATTTTTTGGGGGTAACTGTTTACTCTGGCTTCACTCTTCAAAAACCTGAAGTATTTAGAAACTTTGTACCCTGAAAGGCATGTATTTTACGGGGCTTTGGCAGCTGAGAACAGGTGACTATGCTTCCCCACAGCCCTGTGGCCCTTGCAGTTGGCCCAGTGCTTTTCAGGGTTATGGTTAGGACTGCTTGTTAGTTCGGGTCTTACACAAACCCAGGCACTGGGTCTAGGTTTCCTCAAGTTGGTTTATTTAGCATTTACAGAAAAAGGAGGTTGCTGTCACTATCTTAAAGTATCCAGAAGACTGCTGTAGCAGCTGGTTGCTAAGGAAGCCCCAGAAAGTAATTATAGTAGGACTTGGCTGGTGAATTTTTGACATTATAAGCATCTGCTTCTTGTAGAACTCTTTACCTGGAGAATGTATAGTACACAAGGATAAGCTACTGGGTTCATTTTAATGCTTGATTTATAAATACCTTAGTTTTTTCCTAAGAGCACACAGCTGTGCACCACCCGGCCAGGCTTTCCTATATTATATTAAACTAATAGTCATCGTGATCTTAATTCTTTGCCAGTGTTTTCTGAAGGTGTGTTCAAAAAAAAAAAAAACTAAACAGAGCCTGATTTTAAATTTATATGGGATCTGCCTACCAATACGATGAACCGTTACACATACACATTAATGTGGGATTTTATTTCAATTAGTTTTTGTGGAGATCATCACTTGATATGAGGAGGAAAGCATATTTACAAACATGAATGTGATGTAGCTGTTGGTTGTTGGTGTTGAGATAGGGTCTCATTATGTAGTCCCAGCTAGCTTGGCACTTGATATCTAACATGGAATGGCCCCAAATTTGAGATCCTCTCACCTCAGTCTGCTGAGTATTGGGATTTGCAGGCTTGTCCTATCATGTCAGAGTCTAAAAATGACATGTCTTCACTGAAAATAAGTCAGACATATAGGGAAAAATTGAATTAAGACGTAAAAATTACCCATAGACCCGTTTTACAGAAAATAATTATTGGCAGAATTTGGCAGATCTCCATGTCCGTTGTATATACATATTTTAGGTGACTGAGAACTACTAGAGACACATTTTATGTTCTGCTTTTCAAATATCATGTCATACTGGTTTTTTGTGTCATTAACAATCTTTGTTAATATATTTACACATTTTTAATGACTTTTTAATATTTAATATTAAAATAAATCATGAACCACAGTGCCAAGTCTAGGTTTTTAAATTATATAGACCCTTGCCTTTTTAAATGATGTAATAATGCAATAATAATTGGTTTTGTGCACAGATATTTCCTGCAAAGTTAGGTTTCTTCGCGGGATTTCTTCTAAGTCAGAGAATTACTGAACTAAAAGGTATGAATTCCTGTTTCAAGCGTTTTTTGTCCCATGGTTACCAACTACTCCGAGGAAAGGGTTTTTCCACTATACAGAGGCCTCAGAAATCTTATGACAAACAGCCAACTGCACACTATCATTAGACACACACCACTGTCACCAGCAGCCGCGCTCCAGTCATCACCACTGTCACCACCACCTCCGTCACCGCCACCACTGTTGCTACCACCATCACCTCCATCATCACCACCGTTACCACCATCACCACCACCACCAGCATCACCACCACCAGCAGAAGCTCTGCCAATTTGTTAGGCAAAAATGTAGGTAATTCTTTATTTACTATCAGTATTCTCTCTCTGTCTCTGTCTCTGTCTCTGTCTCTCTTTCCATCTCCCAGTACCAGATTGCTTTTTCATATTTCTGTCTAAACTAAATGCTCCTTAAGGAATCTACTAACTAATACCTTACTTAAATTTCTTAAATTTACTACTATTTTACACAGGAGAGATGTATGCCTGTGAGTGTGGTCATACATACTGCACAGTGTATATATGGCGGTCATTGCACGGTGTGTGTATGGAGGTCACTGCACGGTGTGTGTATGGAGGTCAAAGGGTAAGTTTCAGAGTCCTTTCTCTCCTTCTTTACCAAGGCAACTTCTCTCTGATGGCCCTTCTGAATCCCCCAAGAGTTCCTGTCTGTCATGTCCCATGTTAACAGTCACTAATGCCTTTTGTCCTCTCTTCACTTAGGTGAGGTCTACAGTGAGCGAGTATTTCAAACAGCTGAGGAATTCTGTGTTGGAAGGTGGGTCCCACCAGAAGTGCTGATGGGAGCTGGTAGAACTTTGAGAGGTGAGAGGAAAGTAGACTTTTGGGACCCTGGCCCCTATCTGTCTGTTTTTTCTGTAAGGTGAACAGGCCTTCTCTAATACACTCTTCCTGCCATGATGTTCTGTGGTAACAAGTCCAGAGAAATAGAGCCAAGCCATTTTGGAGTAAAATGTGGCCAAAGCAAACCTTTTCTTTTATTAAGCTGATTACATTAGACATTTTGACATAGTAACAGTGTGACTAACAGCCCAATAACTCCTTGCTTCTCCCAGTTCTCATCATCCATTGTTTTATAAGCATTGCCTCTAATACACATCTCACTGTCTAACCCTGTTTTGGTCCATTTTTTCAGAGGATCCAAGCTTCCAGTGAGAGCCTCTCTATCACCTATGTCTGTGTGTTCCAGGCTTTTTGTTGTAGTCCACAGACATCGAGCTGGCTCTTCATAGTTGGTACAAACTGAACTACTCAAAGCTTAATTACATTTTAATACCTGCCTTAACTTAATTATTCTTCGTTTCGTTCTTTTGAATTGCTCTCACTGCAAGCTATTGCACTTTCATGTAATCCTAATTTTTAATAATAATGTTGTTAAATGATCTGTGTTATCAGTATAAGAAGTCTGTAGTATTTAGAAATGAGATAAGAGAAGTAACATGAAATCCAATTATATAGGTATGAAACCATGATTTAAGATGTGGATTTACTTTTAGGGTTTTTTTTTTTCTGTTTCAATTTCCAAATTGGAGTCACTTAATTCTCTTTATAGCTGGCCAGTGGTGGTGCACATCTTTTAATTCCAGCACCTGAGAGACAGAGGCAAGCGAATCTCTGTGAGTTCAAGGCCAGCCCTGGTTTACAAAGTGAGTTTCATATACAGAGAAACCCTGTCTTGAAAAATCAATAAACAAATAAACAAACAAATAAATATCTCTTTATATCCACACCTTTAAAACACCTTGAGTGTATAGCTATGAGGGTTGAAGTTATTTCCTCTCAAGAGAGAACTGGATATTCCAGTTGTTCCTTAACATTGGCATTTGTCTCATTTTTTAAAACTATCTTAAATGATAGTAACAGTGTCCTTGGACTTCCATCTCTGTACTGTGATGACGCACAAGGGCCTGTCATATCTTGCAAAAAGCAAATAGAGAACTTCACTGTGCTGCCTGCTTTTGCTTCTTTCTCCTTCAGATCATGGCTAATTTTGTTCTATACTTTCTCTTTGCAGAGAAGCCACCGGAACTTGACATTTACCTGACCCAAAGATATTTGGGCCATACATACCTTGATTTAAATTTTTTAAAGTTTAGTTCATTTAAAAAAAAACTGTGTGTGTGTGTGTGTGTGTGTGTGTGTGTGTGTGTGTGTGTGTGTATGCATGCCTATGAGTGTAATTGCCTGAAGGGCCCAGAGGCCTCAGATCCTGTGGAGCTGAAGTAACATGTGATTGTGAACCACCTGATGTGGGTGTTAGGAACTGAATTTGGTTTTCTGCAGTCCTTTTAATTATTGAGCCATCTTACATTTTAACTGGAGATACCATACACATAGAAGATTTGTAATGTTGGGCATTTCCCTCCTTATTTTAAAAACAGATTTTAAGTCTCCTGAGCATGGAAGTTTGACAGGAGAGATAGTTGGGCTTAAATCCTCACATTGGCACCCACTCTGCCACTGAGCTACATCCTAGTCTAGAATATTTTGTATCCTGATTCTCACTCCCCTGCCATCCCATAGCTTTCTGCTTCTGACAAGTTCCATGATGTTGCATTATTATTATTATTATTATTATTATTATTATTATTATTATTATTGTTTTTTTCGAGACAAGGTTTCTCTGTGTAGCTTTGGAGCCTATCCTGGCACTCCCTCTGGAGACCAGGCTGGCCTCTGCCTCCCGATTACTGGGATTAAAGGCATGTGCCACTAACGCCCGGCGATGTTGCATTATTTTTGAGGGCTGCATAATTTTGCAAACATAAAGGTAGCATATTTGAGGGTTCCTATCATTGGATGTTGTCTGTGTGCATACATTCGCTGATTAAAACGGTGACATTGTGAGCTGTCTTATCCTAAAACATGCTTTGGTTTTCATTTGGCTTTGTCTCAAGTGAGGGCCTAGAAACCTGCCCTGTCACCGCCTTCGCCAAGGGAATTGTTATTACCACTAGTTTCATTCCTGATAGTCTACTGTAAGCTGCTCCAATGAAGATGGTTGCTGTTCTGTTCCGAGGACTATATGCTACAAACACGGTGCTGGAGCACATCATGTCTGCAACTCCAGGGCTCCTATAGAGAGATCAGGAGCAGAGATAGAATTACTAGAAGTTTGCAGTCCAGCAAGCCTGGTGTGTGCTGAAGTGGATGAGAGACCTTGTCTCAAACAAGGTGGAAGGTGAAGACCAGTATGTATATGCGCATGCATGCATGGGCACACGCGCACCTCCCAAAAATCATACACCCCCAACCCAAGATGAAAAAAAAAAAAACAAAAACCCTCACTTATATGTTAGGTTGCTTCCTTAAAACCTTGTATAAAACATCTAATTTGGCTTACTTTGGACTTACAAGCCTTTTAATCCATTCAAAGTAAAAGCATCCACATTCTAAACTTTTGAACTTATTCAAAGTAACAAGCCACAATCTACTCTTGGCAAGTGTGTTTCATCAGTAGGCACTTTGAGAACCAAGTATTACTATCAATGGCTTTCTCTCTGGTACCACTTTTTATTAGTCATAAATTTTAAACTTTATTTTGCATTTTTATGTTTATAAATGACAAAGATCAACATAGAATGGAAACCAACAGACTGAGTGACAAGCAGGCCCATAACCATATAAGAATGAGAAGGGGGGGATGTCAAGAGAATGAGCCAATGATTGAGACCACTAGGAACAGCAAGATCCTTGTCACCTTTGCTGTATCTTCTGGGCTACAGTGTACCCTGTGCCTCATGGGAGAAGTTCTTCCAGAGAGAGGAGCCAATATGATTATTTATTTCCTGTATTAAAACAAATTTAGGGTTTGGCTTCATTTTCTGAAGTCTGGGAAGACTTTATTCTGAAATAGGTGTAATGATGAAAATTGATGAAGTCATGGAAACTTCCAGCGGCTTGGCCATCTGTGATTCTTTTCCCTTTCTTTCTTTCTCTCTCTCTCTCTCTCTCTCTCTCTCTCTCTCTCTCTCTCTCCCTTCCTTCTTTCCTTCCTTCCTTCCTTCCTTCCTTCCTTCCTTCCTTCCTTCCTTCCTTCATTTCTTTCTTTTTTTCTCTCTCTCTCTCTCCTCCCTCCATCCCTCCCTCCATCCCTCCCTTTTTTCTTCCTTCCTTTCTTTTTTATTCTTACCAGGGGACCCAGGAGCCACCTCTGAGAATTTTTCAGCAAATAAACTTACTCATAAATCACGATCACTTCACACCCCCTGCCCACCACTAAATTGATGTCTACAGCTTTCAAATGTGGAAAACGATCCTCCAAGTCACCCTCAACATCAGAACAGGTTTTTGCAGAGGGTCTGATAGGTGTCCCCTTAATGAAGAAAGGAAACCTTTGCAGCCCCACACTGTAAACAAGACAAGACTAATGGAGGGGCCTCCTTTATCATAATTGTCCGGTGCACTTCATTGGATCACGTGCTAAGCAGAGGATTAGAAGGACGTTCACGAGTCCTCTTCTTTGTTTCCCAGTGCCCTCAGAAAAAAATGGTACTACCCAGAAAAATCTTATTTAGTAGCAAAATATATTTTAATGGAAAGTCATCTTTAAGTAATTGAATAAAAACCTGTTCCAGGGACTTTCTCAGCAGACAGCAGAGTATGTACATCTGGTGAGGGTGGAGCAGCATCCCTTTAATATAACTTTTATATAGAAAATGCAAGCATATTTAAACAATGGAAACATGGAAGAAAGGACATCACAAAGAATAACAAAATAGATCACAAAATTAATAAGTCAACTCAAGCTTATAAAACAAACGAGCCCAAGCACCGTGTTGGTCTTCCTTTGTGTGAGTTCCAGGAGCTACCAGGAGGAGATGACCTTGCTTTGGGAGAGGCAGTGGGGGTGGCAGGGGTGTGTTAAAACCCGGTTCTCCTTCTCCTGAAGAAAGAAAACACAACACCAACAGATTCAAGAAGAGAGACGAAACTGAGGTAGGGAGACATTTTGGGATGCTCATGGAGAGGGGGCAGTAAATTTTAACCCAGTAGGCATATCTGTAAAAATACTTATTAAGGGTAAGGGTGGTTCCTCAGGAAAAGGAAGGGGCATGGAAAATTAAAGTATTAGGAAATTTTTTTTAAATCAACTTCCATAGTGTTATTGTAGACAAGAAGCTCAAACATCAACTGGGGAACACACACACACACACACACACACACACACACACACACACACACACACACACACACACACAGACTCTCTCTCTCTCTCTCTCTCTCTCTCTCTCTCTCTCCCTCCCTCCCTCCCTTCCTTCCTTTTATTATTTTTTGAGACAGAGTTTCACTGCATAGTCCTGGCTGGCCTGGAACTTGCTATGTAGACCAGACTAGCTTGGAATTCATAAAAGTCCTCCTGTCTCTGCCTCTGGAATGCTGGGATTAAAGTTGTGCACCATTATACCCTACCTTGCTAGGACATTTTCAATAAAGTATGTTAATTTCATTATTATTTTATATTTTCTGTTTAAGAATATTATTTTTACCATTTACATAAATTTTTGCTGATTTTTAATATTTATGTATTCATTTAATGTGCAAGTACATGTATGTGTGTGTATGTGCATGTGTGTGTGTGTGTGTGTGGTGTGTGTGTGTGTGTGTGTGTGTGTGTGTGTGTGTGTGTGTGTGTGTGTGCCCATGCCACAGCTCACGTGTGAAGGTCAGAGGACAACTAACAGAAATTGACACTGGTCTTCCACCACATGGTCCCAGTAATGAAACTCAGGTGTTCAGTCTTCAGAGAAATCACCTACACCTGCTCATCCATCTCACCAGCCCTGAATTATTTTTTCCCCCGAGACAGGGTTTCTCTGTGTAGCTTTGTAGACCAGGCTGACCTCTAACTCACAGAGATTCACCCATCTCTGCCTCCCGAGTGCTGGGATTAAAGGCATGTGCCACCACCACTGCCTGCTTGAAATTTCTTTCTTTTTTTTTTAAATTTAAATTAGAAACAAGATTGTTTTACATGTCAATTCCCATTCCCTCTCCCTCCCCTCCTCCCCCAACTAACACTCTACCTATCCCATTCCATTTCTGCTCCCCAAGGAGGTTGAGGCCTTCCATGGGGAGGGGTCTTAAGAGTCTGTCATATCCTTTAGGATAGGGCCTAGACCCTCCCCTGTGTGTCTAGACTGAGGAATTTTTTTTTTTAATCATGGAAGAGTCTGCCCCAGGCCTTGGGAGGTTGAGGCAGGAGGATCACAGGTTCCATATACTTCAGCTTTACACAGGGGCCACATCAGTCTCACTGTGGCTCTGGTTTTATAAAGTACATGAGCTGCTGAAGGGAACCCAATACTGCATATTTTTGAGATCTGTTTTCTTCATCTATCCCGACTGCATATTTTCTAGCTTTGGGTTTAGTGAAGGTTTAGAGAGAATACCTAGATATCCTGTGATTAACAAAGTTTACATTACAACTGGAAATATCGTCTGGCTCTTGAACTACTATAGTCCCTGAAATACAGTCCAGGAGTTGTAGCTCAATGTTTGTTTTGGGCTGTCTTACCTGGAGCAATCGTGTCCTGTCCAGGCTGAGAGACAATGGCACCGGTTTGGTCTTATGCATTTCCCACCATTTAAGCAAGGAGACTGGCAAGTAGCTGTGTTGAAAAAAAAAATGCATGAATTCACTTAGTCAGTACTTAGACATTCTAAAGAAGTCACAGAGGCTCATGGGTAAGATTTGTCCTTTCTTTTTCCTGAGATAGGCATGTTACATCCACATGTGGCCTCACCTTCCCTGTCCCCTTCAGAGCTATTTGGGTTTTCATATCAAGTTCCCATGTTAAGTTTCACCACACTAAGATCAGCTTGACCGATGTTAAACTCACTGGGTTGTCTTTTAAAATATTATTATTATTATTATTATTATTATTTTAATATGTGCAACTAGTATGGTACTTTGTTCTGAGCTCTAAGCTTTTCATATACTCAATTTAATTTGTGGCTGTTGGTAGTGGGGGGAGGGCAACAATAAACTCCAAATTGATTGAGTCAGACACCAGCTTACAGGAGAATAAGTCTGCCACACACAGAGCCCAGAACAACACATGGGGCTGGCTGGAGAGATGGCTCAGTGGTTAAGAGGAACTCCAGGTCCCGAGGATCTAGTGCCCTCTTATTGTGTCCTCAGGCACCAGGCATGAAAGTGGTGCACAGACATACATGCACACAGAACACCCACACACATAAAGCAGGTGCCCAATAGTCCTTTGTGTTTGACTAGGGAACATATCTCATGCTCTTTTACACAAAACAAACAAACTAGTATTAATCAGAATTTGAGAACCTTAACTAGGATTAAAATTAAAATTAGCCAGAGAAGAAATCCTGAGATAAAGCCCAAAGGTTGACTACACAGGTGTCTTTTCCACAAACCCACAAACTCTTCATGTACACACGTCTGTTCATGAAAACACCATGGAGTCTAAAAACTGATAAAAGTTGCCTATCAGTTAAACCTGTCATGAGGGAAGGTGAGTCTACACAGGAACCATCAGGGAAGAACAGAACATGAGATTTACTTTAGCACAGCTATGCGGGCCCTCTCCTGGATGAAAAACCCACCCTTCATAAAATACAGTGAACTTTCTGCTGAGCAGGCACCAGGCACAAGTGCCAGGTGAAGAGGAGAAGGGAGGCCGCCAAGTAAACAAGAGGCTTTCCTCTACAGGGTACTCCTGCTAAGGAAGAGTCAGAGCGGGTCAGCAGGGTGCACTTACTTGCAATTTAACCAGGAAAGAAGAAAAGATGATACAAACAGGGTAAAGCCCAGCAAAAACTAAACCCTGAGCATCCCAGTCTGAGACCCTGCGGTTTCTCTTTGCTGAGATAAGAACTCTCTCAGGAGCACAAGGCTTTGTGGTACCTGACTGGAGTCATCACTAGCCGTATTTTCACTTCCCAACCCCTTCCTCCTTCCTTTTCATGCTCATGCAGGCCACCCACTCACACCGTGTGTCTTCTACACAGTGCCATTTCTGCCCCCTTAAAGGCCTTTTATTGATGATATACAAATCTGTCTTCAATCTAGAGGTGTCTGCTGGGAACCCAAACTATCATGTGACTGCAGTTCAGAACACTGCCCTAGTGTGTCCCAGACTTCCCAAGTTCAAATACTTGCCTAGACACCATGTTGTTTTCCCTGGCTCTTCTAGTTCAGTAAATGGCATTGGTTTCAATTCCTGAGGCCAAACTGGAAAGAGTAGACTCACCTCCCCTTTTACCTGTCCCTCCCCACCCCTCCTTGCTCCTCCCCAACGAGATCTGTAACCAAGTAGCATTGATGCTTCTTTTCTTGCTTTTCACAGAGCCACCATTTTTTGGGTTATAAGCTCTCTAGATTTTGTTACTTCTCATCTATAGTGTAACTATAACTTCCCAACTAATCCCTTGTCGCTGCCAAAACCAATTATCTCGAAAAAACCTTTTTAAGCATATGGGGTTTGCTTGCATGTGTGTTTGTGTACCATGTGCTTTCTGGGTGTTCAGAGGCCAGAAAAGGGCATAGGATCACCTGGAACTGAAGTAACAGACAATTGGGAGCCACCATGTGTGCGCTGGAAGAACAGCCAGTGCTTTTAACCACTGAGCCATCTCTCCAGCCCCTATTCATCACCATATATTGTTCCTGAATAAAGCCCTCTAGGGCTCCTATGCTCTCACAGCATAGTCTAGCACCTTGAATTTGCCACGTGCATTTTCTGGCTTGATGAAAGAAAACAAACCAGGAGAGAAAGCCTACCTGTATGACAGCGGGACCCAGTCCAGCCTGCGGGGCAGTCACACTGATAAGGGGCCACACAGCGCCCACCATTCAAACAGGGAAGTATGCATATTGCTAAAAAAAAAGCAAAACAGGTAAAAATTTGTCAACAAAGGATTTTATCACAGTACCCATGTTCAGTTCTGCTCAAATGTTCAAAATCCTTTTTGCTGGAGGAGAAACTTTGAGTGGTTCACTTGGGGATCTCCCCATATATTGCCAGGAAAGCACAGCCAGGTGGAAGTCTGGTCCTCACTCAGGTAACTGTGGAGGCCTAAAGCACGGTTCCCTTGAGGGCACTCTGTCCCCAGTGTTTGCTAAGTGCTTTGCTTTCACTCTTTGCAACATAAGCAGAATGAACTCCATTTGTCACCATTTCAAATTCTTTTTAGGAATTGTGCAAAATGCTGTTAGAGGATAAGGCTGCCTCAGGTTTTCTTCTTGAACTACATGTGAGAATTGGAGATGGTTGGGTGATGGGGGAGGTCCTTCTGTGTATGTTTATCTTCTTATTGGTTGTTGAATAAAGTACTGTTGGCCAATGAAGAAGCAAGTTAGGCGGGACTAGGAGTCAAGGAGGGTTTTGGGAAATGTAGTAAAAGGAAGTCCTGTGATACAGGCAGGAAGTGACATAGCAGGCAAACTCATACATAAGCAAGGGCAAGAAGGAAGTCGCTCCTTTCTCTCTTCCTCCTAGTCTCTGCTCTGGAGTCACCATGTGAGCCAGGAAGACAGATGCTTCCACTGATGTCCAATAAGATAAGTCTTATAAAATATATAGATTTATGATAATTAAGACTGAGCTAACAGATGAGAAATCCTAGTCATTGGCCAAGCAGCATTTGTACCTAATATAAGTCTCTCTGTGTTACTTGGGACCATAATGTGGTGGTGGGTGGAACTTGGGCAGCCTGGTGGGAAGCGCCCTTATGACAGCAGGACTCAGGCGGCTTGGCAGGAAGACTTATTGTTACAGTTGGGCTGTACTGTAGACTCATGTTTGTAGTAATAGAACAACTCACTCTTTATTTCCTAGGAATGAGACCTGATGGTTACAGTGTCAGGCGTTCCCCTGCACCCTTCATAGCAATCACTCCCTCTGGAATAGGCAGAGGATGTTTCAAGTATGTGAGATCATTGCCTTGCACGAACTAGGGACTGGACAGAAGCACGGACTCTCAGGTCCAGTCTCTGGTCAACTGTATCTTAAAGTCTCTGCAAGATGTCTTCTATGCAAATTGAAGTCTGTCATGCCCCAGCTTTATGCAGAAGAGCAGGCATATGCTCAGCAAGCTAAGCTAGCTAACCCTGGCCTGCAGATGGGGTACCCCAGTATCTTTGAACCCTCAGTATTGTGGCATTGAAGCCTGGGAGCCAGCCTCATATGAAAAGGAATGAAGATAGGAAGGAAAAATATGTGGCAATTTTTTTCTTAGCTATTGTGAAAAATACTTGATTTGATTAATTGATAACAGTCATTGTTCATTTTCCTTTAAAAAAAAAAACAGTTGAAAAGGTCACATTGAGTAAGTTTTAAAGTTGGCTTTGCATTTAGCAGGGAAAGAATCCAACTGGTCTAACTTGACTGCTGTCACACCAGTGACCCAGCATGGCCTATCCATACAGGAAACTGTCTTATTCTTACACATGAGGACATTGAAATAGTAAACGTTAGACATTAAAAATTTAAAACAACTTAGTGAGGGCCACTGAGACAGCTCAGTAGGTAAAAACACTTGCTGAGTAAAGCTGATGACCTGAGTTTGACCCTCAGGACTCCTGGTGGAAGGAGAGAACGAACTCCTGATAGTTGACCTCTGATCTCCATGCATACTCTATGGCACATGCATGAACACAAATAAAAATGTTCAAAGTAGTTATTTATGTGCTGTTGATAAACTAAGCATATTTGAAGTAAGGATATAAAAATTCTGTTAATTTATTAAGTATTGTATAGATTAGGACTTCTGAATTCTCCTAATTTTTTAAATTAGGAGTGACTTTCTCATGACCAAGAGCCATGGTGGTTTCATGAGTTCCTGAAAGGCATAATGCTCTGTAATGCCACACAGTTATTCCAACTGCAGCAAAGGCTGGGCTAATTATCACTGAACTGAGTGCTGCTGCATGATACCAAGCCCCTTCCTAATGAGACTGGTGCTGAGTGCCTGGAGACATGGGCCCCTTTAGATGGGCAACTGCATGCTCAAAGTGATAGATATTGTAGCTAGATCTTCTGCAGCCTAGTGATCTATGAGAGTAGCCCTGTACACTCAGGTCTGCAGCAAGGATTTGAGGCGATCAATTCCACAGGGCAGGGAAGGCACATTTGAGGAACTATCGTAAGCCAGCAGTATCTCAGCAAATGATGGGACGTGAAGGAATGTTTAAGGACAGACTCACGCTCTTCACAGAGACGCCCCATCCAGCCATCTGGGCAGGAGCAAGCATTTGGACGTTGGCAGACACCTCCATTCTGACATGGGAACCGACAGACAGCTGGAAAGAAAACCAGGTGATTTATAATTCCAGGGAATTCTGCAGAGTTGATACTCGAGAACAGGATTTCTCATTCACAATTCATAAACGATGCAGGCTTTAGAGAAGAGAAATATAATAAAACACCAAGAATATGAGGAGAGGCACAAATTGTTGACTGTTACCAAGACACTTGCCCCCATCTTTATGGAGGTGAAATAGACAAATGCAAACTGTATTGACAACTTAGAACTTGATAGTTTGTTTTATGCATATATTATAAAACATGCACAATCAAGCTAATTACTATTTGTTAGCACACATAATTACATTTCTTTCTCCCCAGCTTCCTTCCTTCCTCTTCTTTCTTTCCTTCTCTCCCTTCCTCCCTCCCTCTCTTCGTGCCTCTCTCCCTCCCTCCACTCCCCTGCAAATTCCAAATCTATAATACTGTTAACTGCAGTGGAAATGCATCAGCTCTTCAGAATGTGTTCATCTCAACTAACTGAAATTTTATATTCTTTGGCTAATATCTATGCTTCTTCCCTCAGGGCCCGAACCACCACTGCGATCCACAACTCTCATTCTGACCACTTTAGACTGCACGTTTAGTAACAGAGTTCTTGATTTTTTAGCAAATGCTTTTATACTGAATGAAACAACTGTGATTTCAAAAGCCATTCAGATGTTGTTAGGAAAGTACCATCCTTGGAGGAGTGTACTCTGAGACCTTTTTACCCTTTTCCATTTTGAAGAAATGAGAAGGTTTGCAAAAAAGTAAATTAGCAAGTTATGGAAAATGATGCAGCTGTTAAGCCAAATTTAAAGCCAAGGAAAATCAAAGAGATGTGCATACCAATTGTTGGTCATATTGACCTCTGTATGCATTACCCTGCAACTTCACATGGAAATGCTCACTCCAATATTCCCTTACCTCTGCAAATAGGAGACGATGTCCATGTTCCATTTTCTAGGCATACACTCCTCAGGGAACCTTCTAGCATGTACCCACTGTAACAGGAGTAGGTGATCATGTCCCCATATTGGTAATGGACACCTCGAACAATCGCATTTTCCACATGAGTTGGAGGACCACATGAAATTTCTATAGGAGGACATAAATAATAATTGAGTCAGTCCAACTAGCCAAGATTGGGAGCACAGCCTTACCATGAAGACCGAAGTCAATTTAAGGATCATAGATAAAATACATACATGAAATATTTTCGCCCATAGAATGTCTAGAATACTAGGAACCTAAAGAATAATCTGCTGTTTTAGTCAAATTAGATTACAATACCACAGGGTCTTTGTCCTGTGATTTAAATGTCCAGACTGAGCTGTTTGAAACTCAAGGAAAGACAGAGAACAAGGATAAGCTAGCTCTCAGACCACGCCAAAGAGTCAGCTGCCAGAGAAGGTGGATACAGAATACTTATCAGGTGAGCACAGGGCAAAAAGGAGTGATAGCCTACCATTTCAGAGGAAGAATCATGGATTACAAAATTTTTTGTTGTTGCCTAGAACAGCACCTGCAGCCCAATGAAAGCTCAGTATGCATTTAGAAAATGAATGGATGCCAACAATAGCTTGTGGCCAAGTTTTATGAAATTCAAAACCCCTTCTTGATACTGGAAAGCATCTTTGGGAATCTGTATTAGATTGAGCAACCAGCCTGTTTTCAAGGGTATGCGTGCTGTATATTTAGGTCAAGATTATTACAGCTGTTTTTGTTTGAAGATTTTTATAAGATGTCTCAAGATAATTCTGGGTTGCATTGAGGCCTGGGCTGAACTCAGTATTCTGCTATGAATCTAGTTTGTGCAAATCTAACATGTGCTCAGACCATGTGACATGCTTACAAAAGGTCATTTTGTTACCATGTTATTGTTAAGATTTGGTAGAGGAAATAATAAATTTGTGTGATGTTTCTACATTTTCTTTTCCTCCTAGGCTAGATGAAATGCCTAGGATGTAGCAGCGACTGGGGAGAAATAAATGCCATGTTTCATTCAGATAGGTAGGGAGGGACAGACACATGGTATGATAAGCCTCCTGTGAGCTGTGTTGTAAGAATAGATTCCACGCCGTAAGAACACTGGGTAAATATAACCGTACTTAGAGCTGTCAGGTATGAACCACAGGGAAGTGGCATTTGCATGTACTAGAGAATGCCGATGAGTCAGAGGGGGAAGGTTTCTAAGATGGCAACAGCCTATAGAAAGATCACAGATGGTTGCCTATAGCAGTTTGATAAGCAAAGCGCGGGTTTCAGATCACCTGTACAGGAATCATCTGGGGTGTTAAATACACAGTTCTGGGGGTTTCTGCCTTGGAACCTTGCATTTTACATACCCACCCTGGGTGATTCTCCTGTGCATTAAATTTTAATCTCTGATCTGCAGGGATTAATAGGAGAAGCAGGTAGTCAGGAGGGAGGTTGTTGCCTAGACAAGGGAAGGAAGTGTGGCTTTAATCCAAAGACTTCCTGGCTGATAGAAAATGAGAAAGAGGCTGAAGGATTAACAAGCATGGAAACCGTCTCCTCTCCAAGGCAACTTGTGGCCCACTCTAGAATACCGGACGTCATCAGGCATGCACAGAAGGAGCATTTGTAACAAACACACGTCTCTTCCTGCTCTTACTTCCAGTGGTATGAATGGCAAGCATCAGGGAGCCAAGAGCCAAGGTGAAGATGTGTGGGCAGAATGAGGCCACTTGGCCTGATTCCCTGCAGGCAGGTGGCTTTAAACCAGACCAGAAGGCCAAAGAGAAATCTAATGTACACTCTGTTATTTCTTTTCCTTTTATTAGGGGTAGCTTTCTTAAGTGTCTGGGAACCAAAATCCTAGCTGAAAATATAGTGTGGAATTTTCTGGCTTTTTAAAAACACAGTCTAATGCTGCAGTAGGCTGGCTGTTAGCTAAAAATTCTGGAGTTGGGGACATCAAGTTACTGGGCACCTCTTCCCATATACAGAAACTGCTGATAAAGCATACACCGACTGACTTCTAGAAAACAAACCCATGAGATAAGTTGTATCATAACTATGAACAAATGAGAAGACTGAAAGAATGCTAAGGCATAAATGAAGGTTTAAAGTTAAAATTTTGGAGGTTAAAATTCAAATCTAGTCTTCATGTGCACATGTCTTGTTTCATTAATTGGAGTACAACTATTTTGAATATGTTAGGTAGCCTAGTGCCTTGCATGTGGTTAGACCCAATGAACATTTTTATTGACTGCTGTTGACAGAGTAGCTTGGGGGAACAAGGGAGACAAGAGGTAGGATGTTGGATGGGGAGATGTTTAAAGTGAAATCATAGTCAGCAGGAAAAGTCTCTAGATTGCAGAAGGCAGTATTGCAACATGGATGGATTAACATGGTGCTGGGCCAGAAATTCTCAAGTTACAGATCCTGGACCAGCAGTATTCCTCTGCATACTCATCACTATGAACAAAATACCTGTCAGGAATGGCCTAAGAGATGACAGGCTTATCTTGACCCATGGTTCCATATAGTTCAATCCATGGTTGTTAGGCTCCTGAGCTTGGACAGAACATTTTGACCATGGAACCATGTGGCAAAGGTGATTCTTCACCTCATAGCAGTTGAGAGTAAGAGAGGGACTGGGAACAAGGTCCTGTCCCAGTGACCTACTTCCTCCAGTGAGCACTTCTCAAAATTCTGCCATTAGCAGGGGACTAAGCATGCAAAACACAAGTAAATGAGGAACATTTCATATTCAAGCCATAACAATCTCCATAAGTGATACCCAGGAACTGTTAGAAACTGATGTTACTGGCCTCATCCAAAAACACAGAATCAGAAACTGGGGAGTGAAGCCCAGCTGTCTGTGTTCTAGTGAGTTCTGGAACGTCCCCTGAAGCATGCTCAAGGGTGTGATCCATCTCAGGGTAATTTTTGTTTGTACAAAGCACTCATGGCCCATTAAAGGATAAAGTACCAAGACTTGGTGATGTGGAGGAAATTGTGTATTTTAAGCTTAGTGTCATGCTATATCTCAGAAGAGCACATTTTGACAAATCTACTCAGTGACTCCTAATCAGGGAGGTTTTAGTTTGATCTGGAAAATTCATTTTTTAAAAAATTTCAGTATTCAAATATAATATTTTTGTTTAAAAAACGCCAATGAGGAAGATAACTAAATGGGTGCAGTGATCTAACTATGAACAATTAAGTTACTTCATTGAAAATAATTTCACAGGACTAGAGAGATGGCTCAGAGGTTGTGAGCGTCTACTGCTCTTGCAGACCCAGGTTCAGTTCTCAATGCCTGCGTGGTGACTCACAATTATCTCTAACTCCAATTGCAGGGGATCTGAAATGCCTTCTTAGGCACCAGATACACGCACACGGTGCACATACATATATGCAGGCAAACCACACATACACATAAAAATAAACAAATATTTAAAAACATTATTGTAAACAGAATCAAGCATTAATTAAAACAAAATCACCTTCCCCAAACTTTACAAGGCCAGAAAGATGGCTCAGCAAATAAAAGTACTTGCAAAGCATATATGACAATCTGATTTGGATCCTTCCGACCTGATTGTCCAATGACCTCCACCTCTACATGTATGCTGTAAGTTATACCTGCACTCTCTCTCTCTTCTCTCTCTCTCTCTCTCTCTCTCTCTCTCTCTCTCTCTCTCTCTCTCTCTCTCTCTCTCTCTCCCTTCCCACCCCACACCAATAGTAAATAAAATACACATTTTTTAAAAAAGGAAAAAAAAATCTCAGAAATAAGGAAGCCCTTCCACACTAATGACCTCACTGGGCTCTGCCCGTTGACTCACTTTCACATTTGGCGTTTGTCTGTGTCCATGTCTCATCAGGGTTGCAGGTGATGATGCCATCGCCTTTGAGCAGGAAGCCTTGCCTGCACTTGATAGACACATTCTGGTCGACATAAAACTCCCTCTCTGAAAGCAGTGCGTTCTCAGGGATCACAAAAGGGACAGGGCAGGGATTTGCTGTAGAAAGGTGAGGCAGATGCTTACTTACTGAGACGTCTCCTTTTTCCCTAATTCATCTCTTTAAAGACAAAGAAGAAGCCCTTGGAACATGGATTCTCGGTGACAATAATAATAGGGATACTCTTAAAAATTTCAAACAACCTGGCCTCAAACTCAGGCTCCTCCTGACTCAGTCCATCATGCCCAGTGAAAGGTTTAACATTTTAGAACTTCAAACACTAAGCACATTTTAGCTTCACTCCACATGAAATTATTTGTGAAGATGAAAAACCAGGCATATAAGAAATCAAGGCCCACATTGATTATTCCTTCAGTACGTGATGAATGCCAGCAGCATGGTAAGTTCTGTGGAACTCCTTTCTTTTACTGAACATCCTTCAGAGAGGATGGAAGCAGAGAACCATCAGACATTTCTGTGTGAGTTTAGCCTAGAACTTCATGTTGAGCTTGTGGGCCTCATGAAAAAAATAGGACGCTTCTCCAGTTCTGAGGGAAACACAGGAGGTAGTGCTAGTGCCCAGCTTTGTTCAGAGCACATTGACACAGGCTTCAAGCTCTTCCAGCTTTTCTGATTTTAAGTGGGTGTAAAATAAGTTACACCAAGGTAGGGCTCTTCTTTATTCTAAAGGCTCCATCTGTGTACTACAATACATTAAACAAGAGCCAGAAGCCTTCTCAAGTTAGTTATATTTCATTTGTATTGTTTTCATGAAAGTGGTCAAATTATCTATATTTATCACATTTATGCTTTATATGAACATCAGACTTTAACCATATCTTCTTTATCCCCTTTCTTCCTGTCAACAGAATTCATAATATCTTCATTTCAAAATATTTTCACTAATTTGTATTTTCTCTAAATGCCTGAATTCATATTCAGCTCAGGGATCTGATAAAAGCTGATTCTTGAAGGAGGCTGTTATAACATAACACACGTAGAGTTTTACAATATCCCATAAACTTGGACTTAATGGCCACAGGTGGCCTTCCCTGGACCAATCTCACTTATCAGTGTTTCCCTTCATTTAAGATATGTGGGAAGCTAATTGTGAAGACAAATGTGATTAAAACAGCTCTTTAAGTCAACACACACGTTTGCAGAGGGGAATCAGGTGACTCCAAGTTCCATTTTCAGTGCAGTGTGCCTCAGAGGACCCTTCCAGGGTGTAGCCTCTGTGGCAGGAAAACAGCAGGCTGGGTCCAGATGTGGTGTTTTCCATGACAACCTTTCCATTCAGAAATTCAGCTGGAGCCTCACATCGGTTCTCTAAAAGGAAGAATAAAGCCTTGTATTAAATGCTTTCCCAAATGCCCTTTGCTTTTCTTGCTATAGTTGCTGGAGATACTTTGTAGTGTGTGTGTGTGTGTGTGTGTGTGTGTGTGTGTGTGTGTGTGTGTGTGTGTAAGAGAGGGAGAAATATAGAGAGAGTTGTACACACATACATGTGGAATATTATAGCACAAATAATGAAAACCCAGAGACAGATATTGGGGTTAAAGCTGAAGATCAGAGAAGCAAAGCAGCCAGACACTAGAGTGTTCTCACCTATACCCAAGGCTCAGATCAAAGGAGTGTTACTGTCTTCAGAGTGACTGCAGACTGACTGCAGACTCAGACCCTGAGTTCCTGTCTCCTGCCTTATATTCCTCTCTAGTGCTGGTATTAAAGGTGTGCACCACCACCACCAGGCCTCTACAGCTAACTAGTGTGGCTAGTTTTGCGCTCTGACCTTCAGGCAAACTTTATTTGTTAGATCATATACAAAATATCACCACAGAATATATATATATATGTATATATATATGTATATATATATGTATATGTATATATTAACATACACACATACATGCCTACTTATGAATGAAATGCAATAATATCTATTGATGTAGATATATATATATATATATATATATATATATATATATATTTACGACAAGCTCCAAGTGAAAACTGCTATTTAGTCTTATGTAGTTCACTTTTCTTTATGTATTTGCTAATAGTGATAGATGCAATGGGGGTTTAGATGAACTTGTACATGAAATAAAGGGATGTTATGGCTGTGAACTTACCATATGGTACTAGTTTTACTTTTATTTTTTGTATAACACTTGGTTTGTAAGACCAGATAAAAACACAGGATTCTCAGATAAATTTGAACGTCTTATAAATAACATACATTTTTTAAAGCATAAACATTTCTCAAACATTGTGTGGTATATATTTACATTAAAATTACTTTTCATCTGAAATTTAAATAGAAATGAGTATTATATATTTTTTCCTTCCAAACCCAGCAGCAATTCTGAGATGAGTTCAATAATAGTTAAAAGAAAGTGAGTCTCAGAAAAGCTAAATAATTTGGTCCAGGCTACACTGTTTATAAAGATCAAAAGTACACGGGTGATGACTCAGGTGGTTAAAGGCGGTGCACCCAAGCCTGGGAACTTGAGTTCAATCATCAGGCCCCATATGGTGGAAGGAGGACATCAATTCCTGAAAGCTGCCTTCTGACCTCCAGATGCACACTGTGGCTCAAGTACCTTACTTTTCCATACATACAAAATAATAAATAAACAAATAAGAAAGCAAATAAATGTTAAAAGGAGATCGAAAAGATAAACTTACTATGACACGAACTATGAAGATCAGGAAGAGAAAAACATGAGCACGGGGGAAATCAGAGCAGAAACCATTGTGTGTGCTTTAGCAAACAATCGTAGGTTGTATAAAAAATGGCATTGAATCTTTGAGAAATGTGACTGCTGGGAAAGTACTGGAGAAAGCAGGATCTAGAGTCTTAAAAACTGGGCTTGAGTGTGGCTTTGGTGGCGCACGCCTTTAATGCCAGCACTCGGGAGGCAGAGGCAGGCAGATCTCTGTGAGTTCGAGGCCAGCCTGGTCTCCAGAGTGAGTTCCAGGATAGGCTCCAAAGCTACACAGAGAAACCTTGTCTCGAAAGAAAAAAACAAACAAGCAAAACCAACAACAACAAAAAAACCTGGGCTTGAGTCCCTATTTTATGGAGTTAGAGAATGTTAAGACCAGTGATCTTCAATTTTAATTGCATGGTTGCTGGAAAGTTCTTGTGCCTGGAGTCATGTCTCAGGTTAAATGAATGAGGATTTCTGCATTACAGTTTGTAAAGTAGAGCGTCAAGCTTCTCCAACTGTGCAGTGCATGGATGTCAACTTAGGAATCTGGCACACACACATGCTGATTCAGTAGCATTGGGATGGACTCAAGCAAGGTGTGTGAAAACATTCTTCCCTCTGACTTTTTCCAAGCTCACAGTTCTGCGTTCTTGCTATTTTCCCACTATATTTAACTTTCTAGTAGATTACTCTCTCTTTATAAGCAGTCTGAACAAGTTTAACAGGATCCACATGGTTAGGGTTAGGGTTAGGGTTAGGGTTAGGGGTTAAGTTTAGGTGCCTCTGATGCTGCTAGTCTGTGGGTTGTACTATTGAGAAACACTGGTCAAGGCATCCTACTGATGAACATTGGCTTCCTTGAAATCTGATAACATATATGAACAAATTCAATAATTTTAAGTAATGTGAGGATTTACAGATAAGGCTCTCACTATGCTTCTATTCCCACAAATACTTGTGGCTTTGCATACATCTAAAATAGTGTATAATCACAGATATAAAAATATTAATAGTTTTCACTCTAAGTGGTGATATTAAAATATTTTCCTGATTTGTGTTGTCTGATTTCTTAAAATTAGTTTATACGACTAATAACTTAAAAATGATCACCCATCAACACCATGGAGGTTTCCAATGCCAGACATGTAGGATTCTTTGTCCCCACTCCTATTTCCTGCACATACTCTTTTTGAACATGAGCAGTTTAGATAGCATGCTACTGGGGTTGAGATAAGCAAGTTCAACACATATATAAAGTTGCATAAAACGCCTTTATGTAATGATGCCATGTATAATGAACATATGAAATGCAAAAATCGAGTGATATGTAAATAGAGAATGTTAAATGTTTGGGGATTTATTTCATATATTAAATAAATAAAATATACTTGAAGTTCAAAGAAACAAGCTATATTTAACAAATACATTTTTGTAACTTGAAATGGTGCTGAATATTTAAAAATGTTTTCAATATAATGCTTGCTCAAGTTTTTGAGAATAAAAAACCACTTTTCTTCATTGAATCACAACCATATAATATTCATTTACAGACTTAAGGTTCTTAGAGAAACAGTTATTTCATTCTCCTACCTCTTAAAATATGGCTGACACAAAGAGAAGAAATGGGGGACACAGATTAGCCCACACGTTGTCAGAGAAACTTGGCTGTTCTCATAAACTGAGTTCCTGCAACATTTTGCTCAATTGAGGGTATCTATTTGGCTGATGTCCCAATACCACTTAAAAATGATGTCATTAAGGGCCAGTTATTTCATCTACAAGCAACAGTTCTAAGCCTTTCATTTTACACATATTTTTGGAGAAAACACCACAAAAGTACAAATGAACACAAGTTCCAAAACAAACCATGTGTTGTTGCTGAAACAGCAATCTGATGTCACATTCCAGTTAATCTCTGACCCTTTGTTGGTTGGGGTCCTTGAGCAAAAGCCATTATGTGTTCTCTTGCAGTTTATGTGTTTATTTATTAAGGCACAAAATGGGTATATAAAGAAAATGGAGACACATTGTTATCTTGAGTCCTTAGCTCGATGTCTGAGACCCTTAGGTGCCACTTAACTCACCTGTGCATGTTGCCACCTGTCCACTCCACTGTCCGTTCTCCTGACAGACTCGTTCCCTGTTCCCCTGTGAAGCAGCAGAGAAGGGGCATGAACAGGACCTTAATTTCATAATAGAGAGACAAGAAAGACTGCGAAGCCATCTTAGCCATGGACTTGAGTAAGTTAGGGCTGGAATGCTGAATGGATATATTAAATGAATGTAGTGTAAAGTTTCGACTCTCAAAAACAGTTTCACCAAAATTCCTACCTGGCACAATCATGTGATAAAGGGGAACTCAGCCTTATCGTCTATTTTAAGTGACAGCTTACTATAACCTATAGCAAAGACTCAGGAAGAATGGGTCAGCAATATCACAGACACTTTTGTTTAGTATTTAAACTATTTTGAATTGCATTTATCTTTCAACACTTGATACATAAAACAAAGTATATGAGCTAATATATTAGTTTGAGGACTGAAATTTTTAACCATAGGACTTACCTATTGCACCTAAATTTATTAAGGGCGTGTGTATTTAAATTTTAAATAATCTGGGTAAAGTTTAAAATCTTCTTCTCCATCTTCTGAGATATCACTTTGTTGAACAATAATTTGCAAGTATCTGAATGTATTTTTTCAATATCCCATGCCTTTCAGGGCTATGTAGGCTGCTTGCCTCCTGTGGTATCGAAGGGACTAGTCTTTGATTCCTCAGTATAATTTTTTGTAGATCTTTGCTTTCTATTTTTCTACTATCTTTTGCCAGAACCACCTGTATCCCCAATTTGTATTATGTCCCTAATCAACCATGAAACAGTAACTAGTTAAAAGTTTATAACATTACATATTTAAAAGATCAGGTTTTAAGCTTCTCTGTCTCATGTGTGGTGTATATGGTGCATAAATAGCAGTCAGAGAGGCCAGAAGAGGACCTAGGTATTCTGCTCCATCCATCCGTCCATCCATCCATCCATCCATCCGTCCATCCATCTATGGATCTTGTCCGAGTTTGGCTGGCATTGGACAAACCCCAGGGATCCTTTAGTCTCCACTCTCCACATCACTGGGGTTACAGGCATGCACACACCTGCTTTTTAATGAGAGAGTATTGGTTTTTCAAACGAAGGTCCTCATGGTTGAGCAGTGAACACTCGTACTTGAACCATCTCTTCTGACTCCTTAGTAAGTCCTTAGGAGCTTTACTCAAGTGTGGACTTCAGCACATGGATTTTGTCACCTATTTGTTTTCTAATTTTATTTGTGCTTATGTTTGTTTCAGCACATGCCACATGTATATGGATGCTAATGGTGGCCAGAAGAGAGTGATAGATTGCCCGGAGCTGGATTTACAGGTGGTTGGGGGCCAGGTGACTTGCGTGCTGTGAACTGAATTTGTTCCTCTGGAGGAACAGCTGAGCCATCTCTCCAGCTCTGAATCTTGTTTTTAGTTGTGTTCTCAATCAGCAACAGCTAACAAGCAGCTCCTAGATGCTAATCCTTTACTCTTGTGTTTATCCTGATAGAATGATGTCCTTATTGTCCTCCTTCAAGGTATTTTTTTTCTTGAGCCTTGAATTTAATTATTGATAAATCTTCACTTGTAAAGATCTTTTGACTTTAATGAGATGGTCCTGTCCTAACTTTCCAAATCAAATCAAAGCAAAACACCCTGGTTCCATAGGTTTCACTGCTTTTTCTTAAAACACATTTTTATTATCTTCTTCTTAATAAAATAGTAACATTTCATTCATTGTAGAAAAATTGAAAACATAAAAGAAAAATAAAACTTCCACAGTTACTCATCCAAAGACAAATTTTAACCTTTGTGCTTTTTCTGTAGACAGAAAAATACCTTTCTTCCTTTTTCAATAGTTCCAAAGAACTAGAAAAATGCTCACTTACTTAGCTTATTAACCAGGTACTCACAGAGTATGCTGTACTCAAGCAGTTTAGTCAATGGTTTTGCATTTTCCCAGTGTCCTCAACATGTTCTCTTTCTGTAATGACTTGAATGACAAGTACTGTTTGATTATGTCAATTTTTATTCTAATATAATTCAAATAAGTTATCAGTAACTACTAACTTTAAAAAGTGAACAGCATCCACTCACTTGCTCTTCAGTACCTGGTAACATTTATCATGCATTTCACTTGCCTTGCACAACAGCATCTGCTAATAGTTCTAAGTCATCATTTTTTAGTACCATTATGAGTCTCCTTTCTGCTCATGCTGTTTGACACATGTCACTCTGTTGGGATGATCTGTATTGCCTATTGCTGCTCAACTGGCTTTTCAAACTTCATCCAGTTGGCACCATGTTTCCTTTAAAGATTTGTTTATATTTTTATGAGTGTGTGTGTGTTTTGCCTGCATATGTGTCTGAGCACCATGTGTGTGCATTGCCCAGAGAACAGAAAAGGGCATTGGAGTCCCTGAAATTGGAGCTACAGAGGGCTGTGAGCCACCATGTAGGTGTTGGGAATTGCACCCAGGTCCTCT
Source organism: Cricetulus griseus (assembly GCF_003668045.3). Classification (NCBI taxonomy): domain Eukaryota; kingdom Metazoa; phylum Chordata; class Mammalia; order Rodentia; family Cricetidae; genus Cricetulus; species Cricetulus griseus. The sequence continues at coordinate 85,809,019 of NC_048595.1, read as the reverse complement.
GAAAGAGCAGCTGGTGCTTTTAACTGCTGAGCTATCTCTCCAGCCCCCTCCAGGTTCTCAGGTGATGAGGGTTTCCAGGCAGTCTTTTACATCTCTGGTATTTGTTATTTCTCCAAGTAGCTGGGCATAACTTTTTTGAAAAGATTCTCTGGTGATTTTAAAAGTTGGTTGGAATGAGAACAGTTATTAACAAACTTTCAGCTTTGTAGTTAAAAGCAGGCTGTTGCCCCCAACAGTTTAAGTTAAATTACAAAACTTCTTCAAATTTTGTGAGTTTGTGGTATATTTTGTTTACAAAAAAGTATGTATGTTTTCTTAAGACATTTCAAGATGAGTAATCTCATGTAAAGAATGCCCCAGTTTCAAAAACAGGAACCTTCTCAAGTCACAATTCATTATTAGGTTGCCACCATTCTTTTTGTGTTTATTTTCTTAACCTTTGAGGAAATAACTAAGAGCCACAGAGATCTGATTCCAGTTTTTATGGACCTCCCATGACAACTCTTTGATTATACACAACACACACACACACACACACACACACACACACACACACACACACACACACACACAGGGCTGTGCCACACATATACAGCTGACTAATAATGAATACTTCAGGTAGAACTTTTTTTTAGACACCACTGCAAACACCAAGAGATTCCTGAAAAGCCAGGTGGCAACCTCTTGTGACTCACAGCAGCTCTCCTAGACAGTTGATGGTGAGATAATGCTTTCAGAGAAACTAACCTTAGTGCTCCCATTAAAGCTCACAGGGAAATGTAGGTGCAGCCCATGGGACTGTACTACTGCAATCAGGAGTCACTTAAGGATAAGGTTGGGGTTTGCTTAAGAGAGTTCTGAGGAGTTTCAGGCTAGCTACACCACAGGGGAACCTGGCATCTCAGGTAAGAGCTTGCCAGAGCCTGTGTTTTCACTGTTGGTTAAGTCTGGCTTTACTCAAGTGGCTGTACTATAGTGATGCATGGTGGGGACAGTTGGGAGTTGCCTTACAGGATACTGGGAGCCTAACTCAAGTCCTCCGCAGGAGCAGTAAGTGCTCTTAACTCATGAGCCACCTCTCCAGTCCCCATTGCTTTTTGAACTGGGGATTGAATTAGGACCCTGGATATGCCAGACAACCACTCTGCCCCAGCCACACCCTCCCTTTCTTTTATGTCTGTTTTGTGACAGAGCCTTGACAGTTGTTCTGGCAGGCTTGAACTAGTCACCTTCCTGTCTCTGCCTCTGAGTAGCTGAGATCACAGGTATGGGTCACTACACCTGGTTGATATTTTTTGTGTGTTTCAAAATTCTAAGTCATCTTAGCTGTTTTTCCAGAAATTATTAAGAGGATAAAGTAGTAAAATATAATAGGATGTTTTAGGAGCAGGGTTGGTAAAATTAATTTATTCAAATCATATCAGAACAGCACAATAACTTTTGTTAAATAATTTGCTACTGTACCTCTAATTCATAGCCAGCATCACATTGATAAACGATGGTGCTTCCAAAGCTGTATGTACTACCAACCACAAATCCATGCTCTGGACTTTCAGGATGCCCACAAAACACAGGGATGCAGGATTCATCAGAAAACGGTGGCTCCCATGTACCATCAGGCTAAAGAACAGACCAAAAATTGTAAGTCATATTTAGGAATTCATACATGAGCGTGTTATTTACATGACAGACTCATCCCCAAAGTGAGAGTCAGAAAGACCCAAGGTTTCCTGATGGGGGAAATACTTCTGTGTATGTTTATCTTATTGATTGTTAAATAAAGTACTTGCTTGGCCAATTAGACAGCAAGTTAGGCTAGACTAGGAGTCAAAGAGGATTCTGGGAAATGTAGTAGAGAAGTGGTGTTCCAGACAGAAAATGACATAGCAAGGAGACTCATATTTAAGAAGAGGAAAAAGGAAGTGTCACTCTCTTTTCCTGTTCCTGCTCCAGCGGCAGGATGTGATTCACCAGCAAGGAGGGACGCCAATAAGGCGTCCGATAAGATAAGTCTTATAAAATATATAGATGTATGATAATTGAGACTGAGCTAACAGATGAGAATCCTAGTCATTGGCCAAGCAGCTTTGTAACTAATACAAGTCTCTCTATGTATTCATTTGGGCCTAACTCGGGCGGGCAGCTGATGTAAAGCTCACATATGGCTGTGGGGCTTAGGCAGCTTTTGGCGGAAAGATTTATCGTAACAGTTTCCCCTAACTGCGTTGTTTGTTGTCTATCTGTAGTTCTTCAAAACACATTTATCATTAGGTTTGGCATATCACCGAACATTTGCTGACATTTCTGACATACATAAAATACTCTCTTTCTCCCAAATAGACCCATCTCATGAGGAAGTCTCCACTATAGCACAGTTAACTAAAGCGTGGAGTGGAGTACAGGACTTAGAGAGGGTCAGTGCAAACAGCCCACCATTTATCCTAGTGCACCCTGTATTTCATTTGATTTCCATGTCTTAATTTCAAGTTTCTGAGAAACAGCAGCATCGGGTGATGAGCTCTAAGTTTAAAGCATGGGTTTCCTGTGCTCAATATTTATATGACATTTATTTATGGTGTGTGTGTGTGTGTGTGTGTGTTTGGTGTCATCTGCTGTTCCTGCTCATAACTTTTTCTCCCAGGCAGACCATAAATGCCCAGATTTTTCCCCATCTGTCTTGGAGTGGTCCATGAACACATTGTAAGTCACACCTTGTCTGCCAGTAGGTTGTAAGGTTCCTGGTTTCGGAGGGGTCCTGGCCTGCACCTAGCAGGAAGGAGAGTTACCTGGAAAAGCCAGGGATACTCTTGGTTTCTGCACTTGGCTTCTCAGGATTAGAACACACCTCATTGTCAATCACATTTCTGCACAGTTGGCTTTACTGATTGTGACTGTGATAAAGTCTCTATAAATCCCCAAAGAATAGAGGTCAGAGACTGTCTAGACAACTGAGCACATGGAGGCTTTGTGCAATAGTAAATGACACTCATCCACACTCCAGGAGACACCTAAATGTGGCAGGGACCGGCAGAAGCTGCCACCTGCCAGACTTTTCTGATCCTTGCCTTATGTGTCTCTTCACCTGTTGCTTATTCATGTTTCTAAAAAGGCTCTTTCCAATGACCTCTTTTCTGAGTTCAGTGAGACACCTAGCAAATTACTGCATCCTGAGAAGCAGGTAGAGGGAACCCTGACTAGTTGTCAGTAGGTCAGATGAGATTCCAGAGGCTCAGGCTTACTCCTGGTGTCTGAAGTGAGCAGCCTTAGGAACTGAACCCTCAACCTGTGGCACATAGCACAACCTCCAGGTACAGAGTGTCAGAGTTGAACAGGGGCTCATAGCTAGCTAGCATCTGCAGCAGAACTGATTGCTTGGTGTGTGCATGGACAGCTGTGACGTAACTGGTGTTAGAAGGGTGCTGTTGGTAAAAGTCTGAAACAGTATCTGAGGTAAAACCCTTTAATATACATATAATACAGAACTGATTTTATAGCATATAAATATGCCCACTTTACAACCAATCATTCTCCAAGTGTATGGTGTTTGCACCCAGATTTTCAATATTTTAACTGACGCTTCAGCAAGCCAAAGTTTTGCACAAATAATTCTGAAAATTAGTGGAAAAATTTCAATCATTTAGACTGGCATATAAAACAGCGACTGTCATCATGGCCTCCTCACACAGTGTTACACTTTGCTTTCATTTGTTTCTCTCACCCTCCTCCTCCACCCCGGCTCCCCTCTTTTTGCCCTGTCTCAAGGTGGTTTCCTCTTTTTTTTCCCTGTCAGTTCCCTGTTTTGTTTGTTTGTTTTTTTTCTCTTTGGAAAAATTAAAACTACATTCTGTTGTGTGCTTTTGAAATAACTGTTATTTGTCTTTGATTATTTCAGTTTTCTCCATGATGGTTATTTAATTGTCAGAATAACTTATTAGTCACTCCTCACCTTGATTTCATCAGCATGGTCTACTTTTGGTTCACCCCCCCTCTTTTTTGCTTTTGCCCAATTTTCACTGATGGAAGTTTTGTAATTCTGTAATGTGTCATAATTTCTGAGAGGGCAGGGCTTACTCCAGTATTATTTTTTTAACAACTGTATTTACCTTATATACTAGTTCTATGACATGCAGAATAATTTTATTACTTTATAATAAAATATTTCTTGGTATTGAACACAGTTCCATGCAACTTCTGCATTGGAATACTTACAGTCAATTTAGCTTTCAGAGCAAAAATTAAAGCAGAACCCAGTTAGGTAAAGGGGAGAAGTCACATTTTGTATGGAGAAAGTGATAAAGGTTATAAAAAAATAACTACTGATTCAGAAAAGAGAACCTAGTCACTAGTGTCCTGGATCCCAGAGGGCACATGTGGGATGCCCCATAGCCCAATGTAGAGAACATCAGACTGGGTCTCTTCATCATGGCGAGACCCTATGTGTTTAGGAAGCTCAAAGTCTTGGAGAAAATTTCCCCTCACGATCTTGGGTTCTGAATAAAAAGGGACATATTTTGAGAGCCTGGCATCTTGTGTGGCATTGTACCTGCTCCATGTGATGGGTCTGCCTGTAGGCATGGAAGTAACCAATCATTGGGGATGCATGGTTTATAAATGGGAAATTAGGAGAAGAATAAAAAACTCTTGAGTCCCCACTATGTGTCAGGCATCTTCTGGATACTTATACACATCAAGTGATGTTACCCTTTCGATGAGCACAGACTTACAGATAAGAAACAAGCTGAAGGAATCATCAGGACTGAGGAACCTCTAAATGTGAGTGATGGCAATCTAGCCCACATGCTGACGGGAAGGGCAAGCCGGTGCTATGCTGTAGGCCTCCTCTTCCCATCACAACCTAACTCCAGTCAATGAAGGAACTCCAGTCAGTGTCTCATTTGAGTCTTGATGTGGAAGTTGGGAGAAGGGGCTGTTAGGAAGGCCTGCTAGCTGTGTGGCAATTCACATATTTAGCAAGGTGTTGCAGTTAGCAAACTATTCAACTATGCACAGAAAGTGCTTCATGGTAAACTAACCATAAATTTTATGCCAGAGTGTCTGTGTGCACAAACCAGCTGATGACTTTTGAAAGATCAAAGTTTGCAGAAGCTAGGCATTTCTTCCACCACTGATTCCATTTTCCACAACAGCTATATAAGATATGTGTTATTTTACACACTTGTTTTCAGATAAGGTGACCTTAAGTACAAATTTCCCCTCCCCCATCCTGAAGCCCAGGCTGTCCTCAAACTCCCTATGTAACATCTACTCCTCAGGTCTTGCCCTCTAAGTGTTGCATTACAGGTGTGCATCGCCATACACAGTTTCATGGGATATGGAGATAAACCCTGGGGCCTCAGGCGTCCTGGGCAAGCACCCTATCAATAGAGCTGTGTCCCTTCCCCAACCCTATTCCCTATTTCCCCATAGTCTTGTTCCATAGCCCAGACAGGTCTGGTGATCTTCTTGCCTCTGCCTACCGAATGCTACATTATAGAATGGGCTACCAGGCTCAGCTTAAGTGATTTCTAAAGTAAATAAACAATGAACTGTGGAGGCAGGATTTGACCACTGTTTTCTGTCTGCTTGTGCAGCTTTCAGGCCTTCCACTGAGACAACCACCAATGGCTATGAATATCTCATTATTTTTGCTTTTAAACATGTTCCCTAACATTGGCTCTTTCTTATTTTAAAACTGGTAATATTAGGAGGAAAACAAGCTCTACTTCTTTTTCCCTGTTTGTTAAAAATTTTTATTTTATATGTGCAAGTGTTTTGTCTGCACGTTTTTCTGTCACACGGGCATCAGATCCCCTGATCTGGAGTTACAGACAGTTGTAAGCTACCACGTGGGTGCTGGGAACCAAATGCAGGTCCTCTGGAGGAGCTACCGGTGCTTTTAACTATATAGCCATCTCCCCAGCTCCACATTTCTGAGAAAAGACTCAATTCTTTGGATGCAAATGAAAGTTGAAGCATTTGCTTTTCTTTCTCGGCCAGCACGATGTTGCAGATGCCACAGTTACATTTGTCTGTCCCCATTTAGACACAGTATCTTACCTGGCATGTTGACGAATCCACTCCTTCGTAGGTAAACCCTTCTGCACAGGACACAGAAACTTGTTTATTCACCCGGAAGTCGTCTCCATGAACACGCATGCGTGTTGTGTTTGATGGCACAGGACATTTTCTAGGACTGCAGGAGATTCTTTCAGGAAACCAATGACCATCTTGCTGGCAGGTGAACGTATCTGTATCTGTATCTATCACATATCCTTCCAGACACCTGCAATGCAGATGAGAAAATGAACACCTGCCTAAAGCAGCACTCTGTACCTGACGTACGCTGAGATTAAAGGAGCCGTCATGCCGGGTGTTGGTGGCGCACACCTTTAATCCCAGCACTCGGGAGGCAGAGGCAGGCAGATCTCTGTGAGTTCGAGGCCAGCCTGGTCTCCAGAGTGAGTGCCAGGATAGGCTCCAAAGCTACACACAGAAAGCCTGTCTCAAAAAAAACCAAAAAAAAAAAAAAAAAAAAAAGCCGTCAAAAGGCTCAGGATACGTTTTATGAGAAACCTAAGAACTGCCCCAAAGGTCAGATGGACAACCTCACTGTACAAAAATATTAATATAACAACATCTGGGTAAATTCTTAGTGATCCACATTCAAGATTAGCCAAGACCAAAGTTGTCTTAGATGTGGCTGAAATTAGTTTCTTGTATTTATCCATTAATTCTAAAATAGCAACTAGTTCAAGAAATTATAGAGAAGTCCAATTGCCTTTAATACTTACATACTGGTAGGACTATAACATAGTGTTTATGATTTATCTACTGTGCAACAAGCCCTATAAGGTGCTTGTACAAGGTACTTCTAAGCTTGACCATTAAGCATTTTTGTAGCTATAGTATAGTTCAAACTCAAGTAAAATTGGCTCTAAAGCCCCCTTTGACTTAAAATGTGTATACTTATGTAGCAAATGGTTCAGTACAATGATTAATTTCTGGTGGTTCCCTCTATGCGCTTTACAAATATCAACTTATCAAATTCTCGTGTCCACCTCCTTAGCAGGTGTCACGAGGACTTTCATGTCATTTGGCATTGATGAGGTTTGCACCAGAGAAATTAGGCACCTTCCTGGAAGCTACAAAGTTCTGCATGGTTTGTGTGGGATGTGGTGAAACTGTGTAATCTAGAGGGAATATTCTGGGATCCATGAACCTCCCACCACTATATGCTGCCTTTTAAATCCAATCATTTAATCAATTCACAGGAATCATTGGAGAACACTTTTTACATTCCAAATATTACCAGGTTAGGTAGGAGGCAGATGTCTTATGCAGCAGGAACAACCTGATTAGTGGAAACTAGGTGAAGATCTGCTACTCGGTGTCATCATCACACACCAAGGCAAAGGCCCCAGGAGAATCCTGACAAGCAGGTGACATTGTGGCTCTCAAAAGGAGGTTTTAAAATGCACTTCAGAGTCATGGAGTGGCCGTTTGTTCTACCATTCTGTGCACAGGGCCTCTGCTGCTGTTGGACTTCCTCACACTCCAGCCTTCCATAGACTCTACTTTTTTACTACAGTTAGGGAACAGGAATGCAGGCAAAACTGTTCATAGTGGATCACTCTAGAAGATGGGCTAAGTTATGGATCAGATCTGAGGTGTAAATGCCTGGAAGACCCAGTTCACTGGGAACATAAAGTATTGAGACAGTTGAGATGCTTCTGAATGTGATGGTTATTCACACCAATAAAAATTCTAATTCCCAAATTCATTCCAAATTTTTACACCTTACACTTTAATATTTAACTTAATAATACCCCCAGGCAGGGGAGTTTCCATTTTTTGAGTACCATATACTTAGTTTAAGTAGCACAGGCTGGAGAGCCTCTTTATCCATATTGCTCAGCGATTCAAAAATGATTGAATCCAGTCAGAGGACCTTGTGGCTTCACGAGCGCCATGAGGATTATGCTAGAAACCATGGTCTGAAAAGGGTATACATTTATTTTCACAGTAAATGGAATTTTTTTTACATAATCCCTAGTGAATAAAGTCAAATGTTAAAAGCTTTGGACTTTGGGGGGAAGCCCAGGGATGGAGGTTCTTTTCTGAATAGTTACATTTTGAGCTCTCCCCTCATTTTATAATCTTGCCTACGCCCTTTGCAGACTCTCTAGCCACCTGAGTCTTACCTGAGTTTCACTTTGCTTTCATAGGTATATGCCTCTCCTGTTGCCACTGCATTGGCAACAGGCGGTGGGGGTCCACAGGACAGGGGCTCACAGGCTGGATAAGGCTGGCTCCATGTCCCTTTCTCTGTACAAATCAGATTTGAACTACCTTGCATGATGTAGCCAGGTCTGCAGCTGTAAGTTACCATGTTGTCCTCTAAAGGGATACTCTTGCTGACGACTGCATTGGGTATGGTTGGCAGAGAACCACAGTCAACATGTTCGCAGAGTGGGAAGCCAGACCACTGGCCATCAGCATCACAGGTGATTTCAGAAAGTCCAAGGAGCTTGAAGCCTTTGAAGCATTCAATCTGGACTGTCTTCCCACAGCCCAGATCAGTTGCATTGATGATTCCATGTTGAATGATGGGTGTGGAACACCTGCAAGGTAGGCAGGAAGGCGAACTGCCGCTCCAGGAACCATTGGGGAGACATCTCCTTGAAGAGTTTCCATGGAGCTTATAACCAGGAAAACACTGATACTGGATGTGGCCCCCGTGATAAAAGGAAAAGCCATTAGGGAAGCCCTGGGGAAGATCCTCAGGAGGACCACAGGCAGCTTGTTTACAGATGGGAGCCTCTGCATCCCAAGTCCCATCTGACTGGCAGGTAAGTTTAGCTGCCCCGTGTAATACATAGCCCTCTAGACAATGGAATGATACTTCTTTCTTGAACCCATAGTCGAGGCCCTCTGCCACCCCATTTGCCACCTGTGGTGGGGCAGTACATCTGACAGGCATGCAGCTGGGAGTGGTTCCACTCCAGCTTCCATTGATAAGACAGACACGGCTCCTAGCTCCTTCAAGTATGAATCCCTCACTGCAAGAGTATGTGATCTCTTTTTGGAATGTGTATTCTTCTCCCTTCACTTGACCATTGTTCAGGACTGGGGGTGAGCCACAATCCACAGGAATACATGTGGGCTCGTGTCCATCCCAATCTTTATTTTCCTGGCATGTTCTCTTCGCAGTGCCATTGAGCACATAGCCAGGGTCACACTCATAGTGTAACACGCCCAGGTATGAGTAGTCACTTCCTTTGATGAGTCCATTCCTGAGTGGGTTTGGCTTGCTGCATGAAATGGCTTCACAGCGTGGTGCAGTACCACTCCACTTCTTATTCTGCAGACAGAGTCTTAAGTGGGAGCCTTCTAAAATGTGTCCTGGCTTGCAGCTATATTGTGCAGCACTGCCCATGGTAGTCTGTGTAAAGTGCAAAAAGCCATTTTCAGGAGCAACAGGCAAATCACATTCGATTGAAATGCAAGAGGGAGCACTCCCGTTCCACGTTCCGTCTTCCTGGCAGATCAGCACAGGGTTTCCCAGCAGTTCATAGCCAGGGTCACAGCTGTAGGAAACCATAGTGCCATATAGAAAGTGAGATGCATGTGAAGCAGGGGATTCCTTTGTATTTTCTAATGTTTTAGTTGTTGCTTCCAAATGTTGAGGGTGAGGAGTCAGATAAGGAACTTCCATCATGTCATCTTCTTGCTCAAAATATTCCTGGCCTTCTTTGACTTTAGTACAGTCTCCAAAGTCTATGTGAGGAGGGAGACCACAGTCTATGGGCACACATGTTGGGCTGGAGCTTGACCATCCTGACTCTTCACAGGTCTGCATGGCATGACCAACCACCTGAAACCCAGGGAAGCAGCTATAGATAATCATGGCACCATATCTGTAATCCGCACCTTCTACGAAACCATTCTCAATGGGTTGTGGGTCACTACAGTGGATGGCATTGCAAGAGGGGGCATCCATGTCCCAGTCACCTGTCTCTAAACAGGTCAGGGCTTTGGGGCCTTCAAGTCGGAAGCCTCGGTCACAGAAATATGTGACGGTTTGTCCATACTGAAAGCTTATGTAAGAGAATTGGCCATTTAAAATCTCTTTGGGCTCTGGGCATTCAACAGGTTTGCACATTGGTTTTCCTCCAAGCCACTGGCCATTTTCCCCACAGAGGGTGGTCGTATTGCCCACTAACTCGAAGCCTGGCTTGCAGGAGTAGAGTGTGGTGCTGAGATAGGCGAGCCCTTGCACGTGGATGATGCCGTTGAGAATCTCCTCAGGTTGGGGGCATTCTACTGGAACACATTCAGGCAATGGAGAACTCCAGGTGCCGTCAGACTGGCAGAGGATGGTTGGATCACCTCTTAAGAAAAACCCATCAACGCACGAATACTTGACAGTACTCCCAAAATGAAGAGCACCAGAAGAAGCAGGGAGGCCAAAGGGAATCAAGGGAGGAGAGTAACAAAGGACCATCTTACAAACAGGAAAGGAACCATTCCATTGCCCGGATGGCAAACACTTCAGGACAGAAGGGCCTTGCAAGGCATGCCCCTCTTTACAGGAAATGGTCATTATGCCTACCTCAGAAGTTAATTCCTTTAATACAAGCTGATTTTCCAAGATGGGAGGTTCTGGGCACTTTGTGGGGACACACTTTGGACTTGGCTTCTTACTCCATTTGCCAGATTTCTGGCAAGTCCAAGAATTATCACCAACAAGCTCATATCCCTCATTGCAGAAAAACTGAACTTTGGATCCCACATCAAAGCTTTCACCTTTCAAGAAGCCATTCTGGATGGGAGGGGGTTTTCCACAGTTGAGGGGGGTGCAGGACAGAGGGGCCTCACTGTGCCAGTGGCGGTTGGCTTGGCAGACAAACACAGGACTTCCAGCTGCCTTATAGCCTGGGTTGCACTGGAACCTCGCTTCACTCTCAAAGGTCCTGCCAGTGGTGTGCTGAACAACAGGGAGAGAAAAGTCAGTCCAGCTCACAGAACAAGCAAGCCAACAGGTGGAGTACATTGCTAGCCAAACAGAACTCACAGGCTCACACTTATAAGTAATCAGTTAGGACTTCCATGAGTAAAGGTTATGCTGCTTGCAACAGGCCTACCCTAAGTTTTGTAGGAAGTGAACATGCAGAAGTAAAAACGTGGAAAATCCAGTGAGGTCATTTCCTCTGTAGAAATTCTTATGGAACCCAAGGGGGATAAGATCGGGGGTCTATACAGATTGATGAGTTGAAGGGCAATACCAACAGGATACACAGAGAACTTGGTAAAGATAAAATAAAGAGTACCCATAGATGCTCTAAAAACTGTTTCACTTAAAATATTTTCTATTTAAAGACATAGTGCCCAGCACTATGAGCTGGGCAGCAGTGGCATATGACTTTAATAATCAGCACTGGGGAGGCAGAAGCAGGCAGATCTCTGTGAGTTCGAGGTCAGCCTGGTCTACAGATCGAGTAGGACAGGCTCCAAACCTATACAGAGAAACCCTGTCTCAAACCCCTGCCCCCAAATGGCACTATGGCCTTTGACTTGGAAGACTAGGCTGTCCTACCCCTCCTCTTCTCTTTTGGTGTATATGGACACATGAGTATAATGTCCAGGAGTCAACTTTCAGGTGTCATTTCTTAGATGCCATCCACCTTGATTTTATTCATTCATTCTTTGAGGTGGGCTTTAACTATTGCTTGGGAGGCAGGCCAGGTAGGCAAGACAGTGATCTCTGAAGACCCCATTTTTGTCTGGTCAGCACTGGGGTTACAGGTGTGTTTGTCAGGCAGGCCAGGCAGGCAAGCCAGTGAGCCCTGGAGACCCCCTGTCTCTACCTCACCAGCACTGGGGGGACTGGTGTGCAGCTCAGTGCCTGACTTTTCTTACCCTGGGGTTCAGAGATCAAGCTTACAACCTCCCTCTTGCACAGAACACAGCACATCCTGAGATACCATTACAGCCTCTGGTCTTGTTGGGAGCCAAATCTCAGGGCTTGGCATGAGATCCTAGGCCAAGCTTGGCAGGCCTCATAGTCAACCTTTACATAGCAGCTCCTTAGAACCTCAGCTCAAGAAAAGAAACAACTTGACCCAGTCCTCCACCCACAGGCTCAGTCAGCTAGGCAACCCTTCCTGGACCTCTTACTCATAAACTCTTTATTCTGCCAAACATCCTCTTTGTGGTTTCCTAATATCCTGCTTACACTAACACCTGGCTCTCAAACAACCTATTCTACCCCTCCCCATATCCTGCTCTGCCGACTATATAAGCTAGCCTGAGAAAAAAGTAAAGTTTGCCACTTGATCAGAATCCTGTCTTGTGGTTGTTCTTTCTGCTTCTCTTGTCCCCATTCCCTATCCCTGACTCTCTTGCCCCAGGTTGACGTCCTGCAGGTCGGGACAAGGTCTTGTCTTCTCGCACACTCACTGGAAAGATACTTTATCAGGGAAGCAGGTCATATTTGTATCTTGTTTAACAGTTAGCTCATCATGCTGAAATTACCTTTAGGTATTTCAAAATAACAATGCAAAACTGCACTTCATATTTCATTTAAAAATCAGTGACAATAAATATCTCTGAGTTCCATTTAGGTGATGAATTCTATAAAGGAAAATGGTATTTCATTGAAATTGGCTTACTCTAACTCCACATTTAAGGCTAAGCAAAGGCTACAAAGGCCTTGGAATGCCTGTAGCTTACTATAATGCAGAATGTTGTATACTGAAGAGGCTGGAGAAATGGTGCAGTGGTTATGAGCACTGGCTGCTCCCACCCCCAACAGAGGACTAGGATTGAATTCTCAGGACCCACATGGAGGCTCACAACTGTCTGTAACTCCAGTCCCATGAAATCTGTTGCCCTTTTCTGGTCTCCTTGATACCAGGCACACACATGGTGCACAATCATATATGCAAGCAAACACCCCATACACATAAAATAAAAAATTAAAGGATATATGTTTTAAGCTTTCACAGTTATCTTGATTCATTTTTATGCAGTAGACACTATGTATAGGTTTGAGCCACTTCTGTTTCAGCAATCAATATGTTCACTGCTTCTACTCCTCGATACTGGGTTAGCCATGGTAGACAGCCCTATGAGTGGTGGAAGTCATGGATCATTTTCGCAGTGAGTCACTTACCTCCAGAAAGCCGTTCTCTACCTTAGGTGGTTCATTACAGGAAACAGGGTGGCAGGTGGGCAGGGGCCTGCTCCACTGTCCGGTGGCCTCACAGGTGCTCTTCTTCTCTCCTTTGATATAGAATCCCTTGTGACAGCTATACGCTACCATGGCCCCAAAACTGTAGTTTGTTCCACTCGCATAGCCATTCATGATGCTGGGAGGCTCTCCGCACCGCACTGGGATGCACTGGACTGATAGGGGAGAAGGGCTCCACTGTCCCCCTCTCAGGCATTCAATCTTTGCCGACGTGTTCAGCACAAAACCTTCCAAGCACTTGAAGCTCACTACTGAGCCCGTGGCAAATTTTGCTTTGCTCACAGATTCCAGAATACTGTAGGAAACAGATGGAGGTTTTTCACAGAAGTGAGCTATACAGCGTGGCACAGCCTGGCCTTCTGGGGGAACCCATTTTCCCTGGGCATTGCAGATGAGCTGGGAATTGTCAGCCAGGCTGTAACCATCTGCACAGTAGTAGAATGCTGTATCTCCGAAAAGTCGGTGGGCAGTCTCTGGAGAGGCGTGGTCCACATTGGGGGGCTCATCGCAGGAGACAGCCAGGCACTGGTGGTTACTTGAATTCCACTTGCCATTGGCTAGGCATACGATGGTGTCAGAGCCAGCAAGGGTGAAGCTATGGGATGGAGGAGAAAGGAACAACTTAGTGTAGTATTGAGAGTGTAGCATTGTGTCTTCTTTTTTTTCATTTTTTTATCTTTCCAATACTAACTTTGCCTTTATTCTTTGTTTTTTTTAAAATAATATTTAGCATCAGAATATTGAGCTTATTAATCAAATGATTTTAATGGTTGATCAGAAGGGAAATAGAGTTAAGACTTTTGCTATTTAAAGACCTCTAATGACTGTTAGAGGTGTGTGCATGTGCATGTGCATGCTTAGAGAGGTCTGAGGTCATGATCATTTATCAGGAGCCCTGTACCTTTGTTTGTTTGTTTGTTTGTTTGTTTGTTTTCTGGGGCCTGAAGATTGCTGCTTAGGCTAGGCTGGCTGGCCAGTGAGCCCCAGGCCATGCCACTAATACCCACACCAGTTTTTTACATAGGTGTGGGGATCAAACCCAGGTCCTCATTTTAGCAGCTCAGGCCCTAGTTATTTTACATTTTTACAATAAAAACAGGTATAAGCTTTGGTCCTGTTTGACTCAACTCAATATTAGGCCTCCATAGCTTTGATAGCTTTAGTCTGTGGATTTTAATACTCACCTTTCAAAACCCTTTGACGAGCCATGTTTCGCCTAGATACAGCTTATAGTTGCTCACTTTCATTCAGTGAATGTTAAGACAGTGATTAAAATTCTAGGCTCTAGTGTTTTCAAAACCTCTGCCCATATGGTTAGAGTTAAAAAGCTTTGCTCCGTATATGGCTATGCCATGCAGTGAGTATATGGATACATTTTGCCCAATAGCTCCCAGCCTTTCTGTATGTACCAGGTGTTTGCCCATATCTGATGACAGATTTTGATATGCTCCCCAGGGCTATCTCAATAAAGCAGAACAAACCAGTAGGCTGTGCACTATTAGGGAAGCGGTATCCGAGGCATTCTGATTGTCTCTTTCAGTCTCTTAGACAACAGAGTTTTGAAGGGGTATCTAACATCCGATCAGTCTGTCATTTTGATACAAATGATGAGTAAGGAGATGATAATAGCCAGGTACCTAATAGAATCCTTGTTAGACATTGTGACTGGTCCATCTTATCGTCAGCTGAATGGTGAATTAGACAGCCCTGGTCACTTGCCTAAGATCACCCTGCTGTTAGCAGAATATGTGAGGTCTGAATTTGGCTACTAGATTCCAACACTTATATCTTTCCCACAATGCTGCTTTCTCTCTTTTTATCTTTTCAGACTAGTTAGTAAGACTTCTGTGTGTGGGCATGCTGTGGAAACTACACAGAGCTGTCATAGCACAAATTATTTAGCCTAGCTTTCAGCCAAGATTCTTAAGTCCTTAGTAACCAAAACTTTCACTGAGGTCCCTTTTAGTTCTAAAAGGAAATATCTATTAGAGGAAAATTGGGATTCCATCATCCTCACCACAAATATTCATAATATCTATAGGAGATTGGTGGATGAGTCAACAAAAACGACAGACATCAGTAGAACACTATTCATCCACTCTACCTATGGTCATGTACCATGCAACACATGGGAATGTGTCTACATGAATAATACTCTTAGATACTTCCAGTAGCTGAGTAAAATTTCCACTTAGAGCCTTTTCAGTTGGTAGTTTGGGAAAAACCTCAGTTCTTTGTAAGTAGATGTGGACTTAGCAGGTGTTTAGATGGCATCTTTTTTAACAGTTACAGGAAGGCATTCACAGTAGTATGCTTAGAGCATGACTATAATTGAAACCCAACAGGTCTGGCCTGCTGACCTGACTGCCCATGCACAGGACATGTCCTGGGTGGAAGGTCTACTTATTGAGTCTTCTGTTGTTTTACAGCTCAACTTGGATCATTCACACACTTTGAAACATGCGTCATCATAGTCCCCAACCCTTTGATGTGGCTGACACTGCTCACTGGCTGAAGTTCATATGCACAGACCCAGACAACTCTGGTTTATAGGAATCCATTGTATAAAGTATTGCCTTTATTCCCTGACTCCAGATGCTCTGGGGCAGAAGCATCTGTCTCTAGGATCTTCCATATTCCACAGAGCATCTTGAGAACATGAAACAGTGTTGTATAATTTGGCAGCACTTTGTGGAGACTCTGACCCTTAGCCTCCTGATAACTCTCCACCAACTATTTTTTCTTCATGGAAAAATCACAGCAAACTGGCTTTCTGATAGAATGGATAATGACTACTGAGTACAGACCTTTAAAGTATACACATTAAAGAATTCGTTTTTAGAATCTTCAATATTCCCTGGTCTGTATCAAGAACTCTGTTTTTCTTTACATACTTCAATCAACACTTATTTTTTTCATACATGACTCTTCACAGCCAGCTATGGGCCAGTCAATTCCTTGGGGCACAGATGTTGCACTAGTTAAGTACTTGTTTGCAATGGCCAATGGCATGATGTGACAGGCAAAGTCCAACTGTGGGACATTGTAAGACACATATGTGGTCTCTTCCCTGTGCCTAACATGGAGTTCCTGTAATGTCCTAAGTGCCAGCATTCTGGGGCTTTATATCACTAGATAGTGTGCTCAGTGAAGGTGAGCCTAGGTGATAAACAAAGATAAGTATTTTTTAAAATGTCAAAACTTTAAGATGGTTAAGGAGGATATATATTCTAAAGCATACAAAAGGGGAATTACTATAAGCTATAGCTTAATCACTTAAAGAAGAAAACCAAAGCGCTTACAGAATTTAATTCTGTTTGAAGTTTGAAAGTGTATTTGAACTATGGGCACATCCTTTACTCACTTACTTTGTTGAGGGATCGTTCAGAGATGATAAACATTTTCCCGTTGATAGTATATGCCTATAAATGCCTGCTACCAAAGCAAGAAGATGTGAAACTGGGCCAAGTGTAAAGTGTGAGAAACACTTGGAATCAGCATCAACCTAAGTTGAAGGAATACTCACTTAAACTCTTTGTAACCTTTTATATTTTCATTCAAGAGGTCCTGGGGGCAATCTTTTATACTTTTATTAAAAATCAACAACACAAATCATGTTCTAGGTAAAATGGCCCATCAGTATTCCAAAGATGCCATAGGACCCCAGAAATCCACAGGAGTCATTTGGAAACGGACAGAATACTTTTTGGAAGTGATTTTTCAATAGTTGAATTCACACACCTAGAGGAAGCTTACTAGCCAGCATGGGCCCTGGGAGCTTTATGTGAGAGCTCTGACAGCAGCATCAGATTCCCTTCCAAAAGATAAAGGCAAATCATTAAGGGACTGCAGGTTAATGACAATAATAGAAATTGTGAAGAAGCATCAGTATGATTTTGTTTCAATTCATAACAACAATCGAAGATCAAAGCTGCTGCCTTAATAGATCCAATAATTGCATTTAGAAGCTTATATGTCAGAAGAACCAAGGTGGAAACTCAGTGAGGTTTTTATGACATCATTAACCCTTCTATGCCTCTGCGTTTCACACCAATAAATATCAATCTAAGGATGAGAAGAAAAATGACAAACAAATGACCACCTATACATTTGACCAAACAATGAAGCACCTCTCACCTGGCTTTTGGGTGTTGATAAAAATTTATAAAAGATAAATGTTTGGGTAAAAGATAAATTGGGAATGGTGAGTTTGATGAAACACTTGCTTCTTTCCTGGTATTCATTATTCTACTCTGGTCTCTTGAAGTTCTTGCCTCCTCACTGTAAATTTGAGACTGTGTCTTGCTCCCATGATTCAGGGAAAGACTCCATCTAAACCAAACAATAGTCCAGCATCCCTCCATAGCTGAAGAGCTATTGACAGATGCTAAGTGAAGGAGAGACAGATTTCTTTAGGGGTGTGGTCCCTGGTAGGTGGTCCATACGATAGGGGACAGCTCCCTATTCTTTCGTATATGCAGCACAAATTGGACTCAGTGGGTGGCAAAAATAAAAACAAAGCAAAGGCCATGAAGTTGGGAGGAGGGTCTAGGGAGTAGGGGTGGATACTAGAGGAGTTTTGGGGAGAAGTGAAGAAGTGAATATGGTCAAAGGACATTGTATGCATGTCTGAAATTCTCAAAGAACTAATAAAATAACATCCTTAGCCATCAGGGAAATGCAAATCAAAACAATTCTGAGATACCATCTTACTCCTGTCAGAATGGCTAAAATAAAAAACACCAATGACAGTTTATGCTGGAGAGGATGTGGAGAAAGAGGAACACTTTTCCACTGCTGGTGGGAGTGCGAACTTGTACAACCACTTTGGAAATCAGTATGGCGACTCCTCAAGAAAATGGGAATGAGTCTACCACAAGATCCAGCAATTCTACTCCTAGGCAAATACCCAAAAGAAGCACATTCATACAACAAGAATATCTGTTAAAATATGTTCATAGCAGCACTATTTGTAATAGCCAGAAACTGGAAGCATCCTAGATGCCCCTCAACCAAAGAATGGATAGAAAAAAATGTGGTACATTTACACAATGGATTACTACTCAGCAGAAAAAAAAAACAATGGAATCTTGAAATTTGCAGGAAAATGGATGGAACTAGAAGAAACCATTCTGAGTGAGGTAACCCAATCACAAAAAGACAAACATGGTATGTACTCACTCGTATGTGGATTTTAAACATAGAGTAAGGGATTACCAGACTACAATCCACACTGCCAGAGAAACTAGTAAACAAGGAGGACCCTAAAAGAGACAAACTTTGTCCCCTGGAGAAGGAGAAAGGAACACGATCCCCTGAGCAAATTGAGAGCATGGGGAGAGGGCGAAGGGAGCTACAAGAATGAGAAGGGAAGAAGAGGAAGGATGCAGAGGTCATGAGGGAGCAGAAAGGTTGAGTCAGGTATAGCTTTGAAGAAAGGACATGCGATAGGTAGGGTTTTAGTTGGGGTGTGGTAGGGGAGGAGGGGAGGGAGAAGGGAACTGGGATTGTCATGTAATTCAATCGTGTTTGTAACTCAAATAAAAAAAGAAAAAAAGAATAAAAAAATAAAATAAAATATTATATTAAATGACCAGGGTGAGACAACAGTAAGAATATATGCATGTTTGTGATGTGTGGAGGTCTGGGTGGCTTATACAGTATGGAGGGCAGAGGGAAGGCAGACTTTAGATTTGAAAGGGAGTAAACTCCACTTTTATGAGGCTGAGAGCACCTCAGGATATGGAAGGAGACAACAAGACAGGTCACATCACATAGAAGTCATGGAGTGGATACGATGACGCTATTCTTAATATAACAAGATGCAGAGGCTGTGCCAGACAAGCCCCTGAGAGGCAATTAGAAATGGAAAACATGGAGAAAGGATGAGAACAGATTCCTGGTTTTGGCTATCACATAATCTGTAAATCTATAATACCTGATGAGATACAACAGACATCTTTTTAAAAGCGCAGCTAGGCTATCCAGATAGGAAACTTCCATGCTTCCGACAAGAGGAAGAAATTGAAACCAGAAAAGCAAAGCTTGCCAATGAATGCTGTGGTTGCCTTTGGATCAGACAAAGAAAGGAACCAGAGAGAAAAAGAAACAGAGCCTTGGAACTGAATTAGTAACTGGAGTGTCTGGCAGGAATCCACATCCTAGAAGGAGGTTTGCTGACATGGTGAACTTGAAACATTCAGTCCATCTCTGTGTCTTCAAAGGTGCTGGGCAGAAAAATGAGGCCCCAGCTAATTATAATTCTGTATCTGATATGGATTTCACACTAGAACTTGCTTTGTACACCATACACAGGTATCTTAGGGTTACCATCATTATGAAGAAACATTAGGACCAAAAGCAAGTTTGGGAGGAAAGGGTTTATTTGGTTTACACTTCCATATTGCTGTTCATCATCAAAGGAAGTCAGGACAGGAACTCAAGCAAGGCAGGGACCTGGAGGTAGGAGCCGATGCGGAGGCCATGGAAGGTGCTGCTTCTAGTTTTCTCTAAGCAGGGTTTGCTTTTCTTATAGAACTTAGGACCACCAGCCCATAGATAGCACCACCCACAAAGGGCTGGGCCCTCCCATCTAACACGAATTAAGAAAATGCCTTATAGACTTACTTACAGCCTGATCTTACGGAGGAATTTTCCTCAATTGAACGTCCCTGCTCTCTGATGACTCTAATTTGTGTCAAGCTGACTTAAAACTAGCCAGTACAACAGGCATGTTTCCCATCATGCAAAGTTCAGCACACAGAGGAGAGGCAAGATTAGAGCAATGATAAATGAGATACTAGAAGAAACCTGTTAACACACTGGTTAAAAAAGCAGCTATTGTTGAAGTTTAGAGTAGAATGCTGGGTATCAGAGGCCGGGAAGAGCAGAACTATGAGGGACAGGAGAAGGTTGGTTAGAAGGCATGAAGTTACAGACACACACAGTAAAAGATGAAATTGTAGGTAACAACTCTGTATCCTGCATTTCAATAAGCTATAAGAAAGGATTTTAGAAGTTTTCAATATAAAGAAATGACAAATAAGTGAGAAGACAGGTATATTTAACCTGGTGGGAGCATTACACATGTATACATGTACTGAAGCATTATATGATACCCCATCAATGTATATAACTCTTAGACTTTCATGTACCAGGTTTTAAAAATACTATTTTAAAATTAAAACATAATTACATCATTTACCCTTTCTTTCTTCTCCTTCCAATCTTTTCTATATCCGCCTGCCTCATCCTCTCTCAAACTGATGACCATCTTTTCTTTAATAATTATTATGTTATTATATGTACATAAATATATACATACAACCTGCGGAGCCCATTAAGTGTTGCTTGTATGTACGATTTCAGGGCTGGCCCCTTGGTGTTGGATGACCAATTAGGGGGCTCATCCCCAAGGAAGAGTAATTTTCCCTCATACAGGATCCTTTAATTGCCTGTAATTCTTGTTGGGGGTGGGAGCTGTGAGAATCCCCTTCTGTTTTAGAATGACTGTTGGTATTGATCTTGTTCAGGTCTTGTTTGCAGCCACATTGTTGAGGTATTACGGATGCAGTTTCCTGTCATTTCCAGAGACTCAATATCATAGCCAACTTCCTGGTCTTCTGGCTCTTACAGTCTTTCTACTCTTTCTCCATTTGTCTACTTTGGTTTTATTTACTTTATTTTTAATTTTATTTTACATGCCAATCCCAGTCCCATCTCCCTCCTGTCCTTCACCCCCCAATCTCCCCAGCCCATCCTACACCTAAGAAAAGGTGAGGCCTCGAATGAGGATCATCCAAGTCTGTCACATCATTTGGAGCCAGAATCTAGTGTCTCCACTCCCCATGTATCTTGGCTGAGAGAGTATCCCTTCAATAAGGAATGGGCTCCAAAAAGCCAGTTCATGCACTAGGGATAAATACTGGTTCCACTGCCAGAGGTCCTGTGGATGCCCAGGCTCCCCAACTGACACCCATGTTCAGGGGGCCTGGTTAAGTCTTATGCAGGTTTCCCAGCTGTCTGGTTGGGGTCCATGATCTCCCACTTGCTCAGGTCAGTTGTTTCTGTGGGTTTCCCCAACATGGTCTTGACCCCTTTGCTCATCACTCCTCCCTCTCTACAACTGGATTCCAGGAGTTCAGCTCAGCGCTTAGCTATGAATCTGCTTCTGCTTCCATCAGCTACTGGATGAAGCCTCTACGATGTCATTCAAGGTAGTCCTCAATCTCAGTATAGGGGAAAGGCATTTAAGGTAGCTTCTCCACTATTGCTTAGATTCTTAGTTGGGGTCATCTTTGTAGATTCCTGGGAATTTCCTTAGTGTCAGGTTTCTCGTTAAGTCCATAACGGCTCCCTCTATTAAGGTATCTCTTTCCTTTCTGTCCTTCCCCCAACCCGACCTTCCTGATCCCTCATGTCCTCCTCCCCGCTTCCCTTCTCTCTTCTCTCTCTCCTACCTCCTCTTAATAAAATAGATTTGGAATTCCAGATAGCTGTTTATCCTGTTGGAACCTTACCGGGTTTTTTTTTCTTGCTGAAGGTGTTGTCGCCACCTGCTGGCAGGCACTTGTAAGTTATACCTTAATTGGGCTGGCAAGGTCACTTTTATTGGCAATTTGTTACTATCTTGAAAAGCTCCAAGTGAAGGATGGAATAAGAAGGGGAGAAGAGGAAGGATGAGGAGGACAGGAGGAAGCAGGAAGGTTGAGTTGAGGGAAGAATAGAAGAGAGCAAGATAAGAGATACCATAACAGACATTATAGGTTTAAAGAGAATTCAGGCACAAAGGAAATGTCTGGAGATCTACAAAGATGACACCAATGAATGATTTAAGCAACAGAGGAGATGTTAAATGCCTTCCCCTGATAAAGAGACTGAAGACTAACTTATATCCTATCCTATAGCCTTCATCCCGCAGTAGAATCAGACACCCACAGCTAAACACTGAACTGAACTGTAATCCAGTTGCAGAGAAGGGGGAGTGATGAGAAAAGGGGTTCAGATCAGGCTGAAGCCCACAGAAACAGCTGACCTGAACAAGGGAGTCCATGGTCCCCAGACTGATAGCTGGGAAACTAGCAGGAGACTGATCCAGACCCCACGAACATGGTGTCAGTGAGGAGATCTCAGAAATCTATGGGGCCCCTTATCCCTAGCATAGGAATGGACTTTGGGAGCCAATTCCACATAGAGGGATACTCTCTGAGCCTAGAAACACGGGATGTGTGTCTATCCCATATCCTATCCCAAAGGATATGACAGACTCATAAGACTCCCTATGGAAGGCCTCATCCTCCCTGGGGAGCAGAAAGGGTATTTGTTGGGGGGGGCAGGGGAAGGAGGGAGCGGGAACTGGAATTAACATGTAAAACAATATTGTTTCTAGCTCAAATAAAAAATTTCAAAAAAAAAAAGAAAAGAAAAGCTCAAAGTGTGAGAAACCCATGATCATGGTCACAACTTGCAAAGTCTAGGCTGGGGGATATCCATCCCATTTCTATATGTGCCGAGAAACATGCAGGAGTACTCTGTGCAGCTCTGCTTTTATTAGCAAATAAAGTGGGAACAAACTAGCCTCCTGCCAGTAGAGATGTGAGTAATTTAGAGATGTTGTCTGTGTGTGTGTGTGTGTGTGTGTGTGTGTGTGTGTGTGTGTGTGTGTGTGTTGTGTAGGGCAGATGACAACATCAGATGTCCTTCTGTATTAGTTTGTAGTTTATTTTTTGGGACAAGTTCTACTGAACCTGGAGCTTGCTGCTTTGGTTAGATTGCCTGGCCAGGGAGCCTCCAGGATCCACCTGTCTCTGCCTCCACCAGCACAGGGTTTATGATATGTGCTGCACTGCTTGGCTTTTCACCTGGGTGCTGGGAATCGGAACTCAGTCCTCATGCTATGCAGCAAGCACGCTACTCATTGAGTCATCTCCGCAGGCCCAGGGACAACATGTTATTATAGGACGTATTTTATAGCAGTGAGAAGGCAGTACCACTGACTGCCATGTATCGGAGAGAGATTACTCACACACATATGTATATATATATATATATATACATAATAAAAATAAAGTAACTATTTAAAGAGAAAAGTGATTTTATGTGAAAATGAAAAAATGTAAATGTTACTTCCTCAATGAAACAATATGTACGGATATACATAAACAGATAATTTAAGAATACACTTGCTTATGTAAATATGTATGTAATAATAGCAAAATAGGCATTGTTACCTTGAGGAGAATAGAAGAATATTGAGAATGGCTTCCAGGAGAATCTGTCATATCATATTTCTTTCATAAATTGATTTAATTATAGTAAAAACTTAACATGTACTTGTTGTGGAATGTTAGCTGAAGATGTGTTATATTCATTTATGCTGTGGAATATTTGTTTAATAATGCAAAAGATGTGGTGCATTCTTTGATGCTGCATTTGCTTAACTCTGTGAAGCTGTGTTACTTTGCCTGTTTCAAACACCTGATTAGTCTAATAAAGAACTAAATGGCCAATAGCAAGGCAGGAGAAAGGATAGACAGGGTTTGAGGGCAGAGAAAATAAATAGAGGAGAAATCTAGGGAAGGGGTCGAGGAGCAAGAAAAGGAGGAGAGAAGGATGCCGGGGACCAGCCACCCAGCAACATAGCCAGCCACAAAGTAAGACGGAAAGAAAGATATATAGAATAGAGGAAGATAAAAGCCCAGAGGCAAAAGGTAGATGGGACAATTTAAGAAAAGCTGGCTAGAAATAAGCTAAGCTAAGGCTCGGCATTCATAAGAATAAGTCTCCAAGTATTTACTTGGAATCTGGATGGCAGGCCCCCAAAGAGCAAAGAGTAAGAGTAAAAAAACCAACCACATGCACTTTTATCTCAGCAATGGGAACACAGGTTATTTTAAACAAAGTGTTTGGTTATTTTTACTTCTGTATATTTCAAAGACTTTGTTTACACTGTGGCCAGAAGGAAAGGGAACAATACAGGAATCCTCCTCCAGAGTTGCTGCTCCCTGAAGGACCACAATGAGAGGATGGCGTCCACAAAAGAGCTCAATGTCCTTTCTATCATCAAGAGTTTGAAGTCCAGAAAAGGAAAACTATCTGTTAATAGTTGATTTTTGTCTTTCACAAAAAGTTACAAATGGGTAGTGATTTGTGACTGTGGGTACTTACTATTCATTTGTTCAAACAACGAAGACAGCTCCCTCCTGTATTACGGATTGCCAGCAGGTGCCCATTGCTTCGTATGATAATCATATTACAATGATAAAGGCATATTTGCACTAATGCTTCATGTGTATATAAAGGGTCACTATCAGTAGCTATGAGACTTATGGGAAGATCCACTTTCCATTCATTCACTGATAAAAACAGAATTCACAGACATTACCTGTGAAGACCGGGCAGTAGCTCTAAGATAGTTCTTCTTCCAAATTTAATCTTTGTAGAAGAATCTGGGGAGATGGCTCAGTTGGTTAAGTGTTTGTTGTGCAAGCATGAGGACCTGAGCTCGAGCCTCAGAACCCAGATGGGGGAAAAGTCTGTTATGACTAATAAAGCAATGTGTGATTCTAATGTAACCATGTAAAGTAATTCATAAGAAATTTCTCTGAATAAACTAAACATCTCTTCAAGAAAATGGTGTTGGATACAATTTATATAGTGTGTAAATAAACTGTGGTAAGATAGAGAGACATAACTACAGGCCAACGTAAAACCCTCTGACAATGCAAATAATTTATGATGAAAAGATAAGAGACTGTTAATATTAAAAATATATACAAAGTTCTGGGGCGAAATGAAGCAAAATGTCAATGCAATTTATTTTCTAGACAGTGAAATTACAGGGAACTTTTACATACATACAGGTTTTATATTCTCCCATTTTATATGGCAGTCATACATTGCTTTAATTAGTCACATCTGGCTTTTTCCCTCAGGTCCTCATGTGTGCACATCAGACACTTTACCAGCTGATCCATTCCCCTAGCCCCAGGGCCCAAATCTTATGTGAGTCAATCTGCAGTGGATGCTGCAGACCTCCCAAAGTCACTACTGCATTGACACTGAAATTTTTATTTATTTTATTTTTACATGTATGGGAGTCTTGCCTGTATGTATGTCTGTGTACCACATGTGTGTAGTGTCTGAGAGGCCAGAAGGCATCAAATACCCTGGAACTGCAGTTAATGGATAATGTGAGTCACCACATGGTTGCTGGGAATGAAACCTGGGTCCTCTGGAAGAGCAGCCAGTGCTCTTGGCTGCTGAGCCATCTCTCCAGCCTTGCACTGCCATTTACTATTAGAGATCTCTTGTTCACTTAACATATTAAAATATAGAATTGAAGAAGTTGATCTCACAGAAGTTTAGAATGAAATGGTGGTTGTTACAGGCAGTAAGTGTGGGAGTTAGGAGGTTTGAGGAAAAGTCCAAAAATAGGAACTAAACTATAGACAGATAGGAACAAGAAGCAAAATCACAGGTGACCTATCACGGACTATATATTTCAGTAATGAATAGTGGGAAGGAAGGATTTTGAACACTTTTTCCAAGAAGAAATGTTAACATCCAAGAGACAGATATTCAAAACTCCAGGTAAACAGCACAAAATGCAAGTGTGTGGGGACATGATATGTGGTCTTACCAATGTGTACAGTTTTTGCACTTTTAAGAATCAGTTCTTTCTTGTTTTAATTAGGATTTCAGGAAATTTTTATGTTGGTATTTGAAGCTCAGGATTTCAAGAACATGTTGTCACCATCTGGGGGTGAGAGTCTAGACAGATGACATGAATATGTTTCAGACGGTTCAGATTCTGTACGCATCAGCTCACCCCAGCACCAGTTAAGGCTTCGCTGATTTATCCCTCCAGCTAAGACATTCATCAGTCTTCCTTCCCTCACGGCACTAGTGGCTTCTAGTGAACCCGCTTGACTTAGGAGGACATTCAAGACACAGAGAGGACACACTGCTTCCCCTAGCTGAAGCAGAAATCCAGAGAGCAGCAGCTGTGGACACTCCAGAGTGTGCAACCATGGAGGATGAGGAAAATATTTAACAAGAAAGTGTGGACAGAGAAGAAACACAGTGGCCACAATGGAAGACCACCTGGGGTTTAACCACACTCACACTCAATGCCTTGCTGCTTGAGACTGTAAATGAGGCCATGAGTTAAAGCCTTTGTAAGTTGTTTCCTGGTTTTCCAAATATCATCTTTCAACAAAGTAAGATCATCCAAATGGAGAAAGCCAAGCCCTATCTTGTTTATTCTCCCACTGATTTATCATCCTAATATTGTGACTTAAAGTCTTAGCTTCTGCTTTTGTGGACAATAGACAGATACATGCCAGCCTTGATGGCTTTTCCACATTGTTGGTTAAAGTATAAAGATATTTTGCACTGCATTGCTCATTGTCTATTATCGCTCTCTTGTTTGTTTGTTTGTTTGTCAAGACAGGGTATTTGTGTAGCCTTGGCCAATCTGGAATTAGCTCTGTAGACCAGGCTGGCCTCAAACTCAGAGATCTGCCTTCCTCTGCCTCCTGAGTTCTGGGATTAAAGGCATGGACCACTACTGCCCAGCTATTGTCTGAATCTCAATTTGATAATTATAGTACATTCCAGGGAGACCCTGTTTTCACAGGGAAGTGTGCCTCCTCTCTGCTCTCAGGCTTGGCTGCCAGGAGGTTTCATTTCTGTCCTTACTGCTCCACATTTCTCTTCTCACAGGCTTTACTTACCCCTCTTTGCATGTGTAAGTAACCATGTTCCCAAAAGTGAAGTTACTCCCAGTGATGACAGCATCTTTGAGGACTGGCGGCTCTCCGCAGGAGACAAGGTGACAGGTAGGTGGCGCTCTGTCCCAGCTGCCCGAAGCTGTGCATTCAATGAGGGATGGGCCCTGCAAGCTACAGATAGGCACAGGTAATTCCTTTGACGGGGTGATTGTTTACTGCTGTGGAGAAATGGAACTTAGAAGAAAACACAGGCTGCATGATAAGTTTTAGTGCACAAAATAATGTGTCTTCACATTTTATTGCTTTATATGAGCAGAAGAGAAATTTATATTGCTCAGACCATTTAAAATTATGAATGGGTAAAGAAAAATAACAACCACCTGGTGCAAAATTCAAGTCTGGCGTGCCTATTGGTAGAAGAGAAACTCCAGGACTTCTGACTGGCAGATAACCGTGATGAGAAGAGTTAATAGACTAATTATTATCCACTCACTGGAAGGTGGACACCTGCACAGAAGGTGATCAGAGCTAGTAAGGTCAAAGGGCACTGTTCTTCCAGGGCCCGGCATTTGGGCTTTGTAGCTCATGACTCTGACCCCTGATTGTTATTTGACTTCACAAATCCTGCCTCTCACGTCATGGCTTACCCACCTGTGCCTCCAGCAAGGCTTCTGGCAGCCTTGATTATTTCTTTTCAAAAATTTAAAAAGGTCGATTTGTTTATTTGTTGGATGTGTGAGTGTGTGGCAGTCAGAGGACAACTTGAAGGAGTCAGTTCTTACTTCCCATCATGTGGGTCCCGGGAGTGGAACTCATATCCTTTGAGCCACCTCACTGGCCCTTAATTCTTTATTTCCTATCAACTTAATCTGTTCACTTCAGAACCTGTTGAATGTCTTTCTAGGTATAGCCTGACTTTCTCCATTGTTTCTTCTGTTTGAGCATGCATGTGCGCGCACACACACACACACACACACACACACACACACACACACACACACACACACACAATCAGTCAATCAACTGAACTTCTTACAGATTTAAGACCCTTCCATGCTTTCCTTACACTATGCCACTACTGCTCAATATAATCTTCATAAGGTGTGTATATAAAAAAAGATTCATGGAAAGGCATTTCCTAAGGGATGATGCTGCACTCCACAACCAACTTGGCTTTCCTCTTTAGAGTCTGGATGCTCCAGCAGTTGAGCTGTGAGGGCTCCTGGAGTCACAGACTGACCCTGACATTTACTGTTAGTCAGGCTCCAAGAAGAATGCAAATTTGAGAATACCCCTACATTTATACATTTGCTTTGAAAGTCAACTAGTTCATCCATTCAAGCCTAGGAACAGCAGAAGACGGTAGGAAGCCAGGCTGGTGGACCACACTTTACCTGTAGCCATTCTCACAGGAATATGAAGCAATAGAAAGGTAGGTGAGCCCACTTAGGATGTATTTCCCATTGTTTATGCTCTCAGGACTGGAACATTTCACCAGCTGACACACAGGAGAGGAATGACTCCATGAGCCACTAGCGAGACAGGTTGACTCCTCATCTCCAGCCAAAGTATATCCTTTATCACACCTGGAGAAGACAGAGGACATCACTGAACATGAATAGCTCTGTTTTACACACTTGAAAATTGTGTGAGTGTATAACGTGTGTGTGTGTGTGTGTGTGTGTGTGTGTGTGTGTGTGTGTGTGTGTGTGTGAGTGTGTGCATGAGTGTAGCCATGCACATGCCATGTTATGCATGGGGAGGTTGAAGGATAACCTCCGGCATCCATCCTTGCCTTCCGTCTTGTTTGAGAGAGGGTCCCTCTGCTCTTTGCTCCTACATACCTGAGATGAGCAGGCATGGGAGTTCTGGGGGTTTTCCTGTCTCTGCCCCTCACCTCTCTGTAGGGCATGAGGATTACAGATGTGTGTCACTGCATTCAGTTCTACCTAAGCTCTGGGGATTCAATCTCAGGTCCTCTATCTCCCCAGCCCTAATTTGCATTATTTTATATATACCCAAACCCTTAAAAATACAAAGAATTTATGTATTGGAGGAGTTTTTCCA
Organism: Cricetulus griseus; assembly: GCF_003668045.3. Taxonomy (NCBI): domain Eukaryota; kingdom Metazoa; phylum Chordata; class Mammalia; order Rodentia; family Cricetidae; genus Cricetulus; species Cricetulus griseus. The sequence goes on along the minus strand of NC_048595.1, from coordinate 85,779,967 downwards.
CATTGGAATGATTTAAAATTGTTTTTCCACAAGGCTGAATGTCATACATCTTTCCACAGTAACCTTCGGTAATACGCAAAGGGCAGATTGAGAATTTGGCTTATCTCCAATATGTGCTATGGATGAATAGCTGGGAATAGACAATTCTGTGTTTGAGAGTAATGCAGGCTAAGCCCCTAGTCTATAAGGCTTGAACTCCCAGAGAGCTAATAATTAAGGTTATCCATCAGTTAGGAGTGCCTTCCACCATGGTGCCTCATGGGGGCGCTAGTGGAAAAAACAAGCCAGATTTAAGGATATGACTACCAATAGGTTATCAGATTTGATTTCTTTACACTATACTGAGCCCAATTAATTCTATATTAATTATAATAATAAAACCCTCCAGGGAAGCTCAGCAGTTAAGAGAATACACTGCTTTTACAGAGGACCAGAGTTTGGTTCCCAGTATCTCCATCAGCAGCTCATAACCTCCTGTAACCTCCAGGAGATCTGGTCCCATTTCTGGCCTCCATGGGAAACTGCACACATACTCACACAGACACACAGACATACAAATAAACAAAACTAAAAGCTAAACACAAATCTTTATATAAAAAACCCTCTGGGATTATTATCATTTCCCTAGTATTCCACTACCGCTGACATGGCATTAACAATTGCATTATGTTTTTTGTTTGTTTGCTTTTTGTTTTTGTTTTTCTCTGTGTAACAGCCCTGGATATCTTAAACTTGCTTTGTAGACCAGGCTGGTCTCAAACTCATAGAGATCTGCCTGCCTCTGCCTCCAGAGTGCTGGTATTAAAGGAGTGAGCCAATGTGCCCGGCCTTGTACTACACCTTTAAAGTTAGGCACTCACCTGTACGTCACCTTACTGCCATACGTGAACACTGACCCATCTACACCACCATTTTCAGGAGCAGGTGGGGCACCACAGGAAACGGCTGGAAGGAGGGATACAAAAAGTGAGGTTTTCTGAGACTCCAGTAAAAGCCCTCTGAGAGCTCATAGCTTTCAGATTTTATCCCCTTGTCATGTTTAAACTTGAGCCCGATACCTGACTTTCAGAACAAAGACTGACATACCTAGAACTTGCCATGACAATCATTTATCTTTCTAGAACTGCCCAACACAATAATCCCAGCCATTTCCTCAGTGTACCTTCACAGGCTGGTCTGATGTGATCCCATTCTCCAGTCTCCAAGCAGGTGACTTTGCTCACTCCCAGCAGCTGGTATCCTTCCTCACAGGAAAATGTGACTTCGGCTCCCACTGTGTAAGTCTCACCAGATGAGTGGCCATTTTCTGGATTTTCTGGAGCTTTACATTTTACAGGCTCTTGAAAGAAAGTTTGTGTGGACTATTAAGTGGCGCTCACACAACCATACAAAGTCTCAAAGCAAAAGAATTCTACAACAGTTATGCAATTCTGAACATGGGGCAAAGGCTATTGAAGGGGGAGGCATAAAAGTCATGGACTTGCAGGGCATTAGCCAGAAAATACACTCAATAGCACTTAAAGAATACTTTATTTTTAAAGTTAGCTTTATTGTCTTCAAATGATTTGTTTTATTAGTCTAAATTATGTGTATGTGTCTGTCTGCGTCTGTGTGGTGGTAGGCACACATGAGTGCTGGTGCCCATGAAGACCAGGGCTGTCGGATCCCCTTGGAGTTGGGTTTATAGGTAGTTGTGAGTTGCCCAGTGTGGGTCCTGGGAATCAAACTCAGGTCCTCTTCAAGAGGGAGTCAAACTCAGGTCCTGATCCTGCACGTGTGTGTGTGTGTGTGTGTGTGTGTGTGTGTGTGTGTGTGTGTGTGTGTGTGTGTGTGCAGGTGCCCATGGTGACCAGAAGAGGGTGCCAGATTCTTTGGAGCTGGGCTATAGGCATTTGTGAGCTGCCCAGGGTAGGTGCTGGGATCTGAATTCAGGTCCTGTGGTAGAGCAATGCATACTTTTAACTAACTGCTGAGCTTTCTCGTTAGCTTCTAAATAATTGTATTTTGAAACTGAAACAAATACTGAAACAATGAAAATTTTATGTGGCCTTGAAGGTAGTTATCTAATGGGACATAGTGATGCTGTGAGCATGTCTCTCTGAAGGAAGTTATCTAATGGGAAGTAATGATGCCATGTGCACATGTCTTCAAAATCTTTCCCCTTCTCACCTCATCCCGACCCCAGACACAGTTAAAAACAGCAATCAACTTGATTTCAAGCTGGTATAAAGATTGCATAATCTTGATTGCTACCAAGGCTGATGACCTGAGTTCGATCCCTACAACCCACATGGTAGAAGGAAAGCATTGATTCTTTCAAATTGTCCTTTGACCTTCTCTCAAGATTCATAAAAAAGTGGGGGGTAGGCTGTGTTGATTTAATCTTTTTCAAGATCATCCAGGCTATGGAAATCAAAGATTTTGTTTATTTATTTTCTTAGCCCTAGAGACCTAGCATCGAGTATGCTTGGCAATTGCTCTAGTATTTAACTCTACCCTCAGCCCTTTAAGGTTTTCAAGGAAATAATCTCAGGAAGTAATTGTAATTTTAGGATTGAATTTTGGAAAAATGCCATAAGTGAGCAGAAAAAAATGAGGTCCAAATACTTGATATTTTCTGTAGCAGATATTATCTAATGTTAAACACAGAGAAAAGTTACTTATGGGAAATTTGTAAGGTGGCTTATAAAACAGAAATTAAAGTTATGTTCTCAAACTCTGTGGTGACATGAAATGACAATAAGTGATCCTGTTTCCAATCAGGCATAAGATGTATCTTGAACTTGTTCCCTGGTTCCTGTGTTAATTCATTTTAAGGGTCACATTCTGTATTTTCAGGATTACCTTTCTTTCTCGTTGAATGGTAATTTTTTTTACAGTGTTCTTATGCTTTATTCCCTTTAAGACTGACTTTTTTTTAAAAGAGAGGAAATGCATCTAAGTAGGATAATGTTCTGGGACATTTTTGCATCTTGCTCTCAAACGGTACAGGGATAACACTCAGATCTTTTCAGCCTGAGAATAATGTGATGGAGATGTCGACATTCAACGTTCTCTGTAGCCAAAAAATTATCTGTGTATAACCCTAGTTTACATTTCTATTTCCATTGTGTGACTCTTCAGCACTTTGTTTTTACTGTTGCTGCTATTGTTTCATACTTACTGTCTTCTGCTTCCCCTCCTGAAGAGATCGTTCTGCAGTCTGTAAGGCTAAGGTTTCTTTATTCAGATAAATACCAGCCAAGCACAAGCCAAAGCGTGCCAGGGGCAGCAAGGCAGCCAGGCCAGAGAGAAGAGAAGGGAGAAGGGGCTCTCCGCGTGTGCCCTGTCCCTTAAGGATCCTCCCCGAGTCACCTTTAGACCTCCCGGCCCATGCCCTTAAGGGCATGTCCCAGCACACCTGTCTGGGCTACTAGGAGGCGGGGCTACAGTGTCTCCCTACACCCTTCTTCCTCCTTTCCCTCCCACCCCTGAAACAGGATCCCTACATCATCTAACACTTTTATCTTTTCTGTCTGTTTTAAATTATATCATTTTACTTTGGTGGTCCACAGCCAGTTTCTATCTCACTGTTTTCTGGCAGTTGCACTTATAAGGAAATTAGGAAGAATTTAGTGAGTTGAGCAGTCGGCCAGCATTACCAAAGCTAACAGAGGAGGAGGATGTCCTGAGGGAAGATTTCAGTTTCCTTCAAAGACATAACTGTGTGTGTCTGAGGCCGAGGAAAGAGGTTGCTGGTGAAGTCATGAAAAGCATCTTCCATGCTCTTTTTGTGGTCATGAGGCCAAGAGATATTTCTGAATATACTGCTCCTCTTCTACTATGTAGCTTCCTTTAACATCTGACAACATTGGCTCAATTTTGTGTTCCAGAAACTGGGAAGTCAGTGGAAGTTCAATGCTAATTAATTGTATCTTTAATGGTTACTATATGTCCTTGATAAGGATGTTATGTTCCTCACCTGTCCCTTTGTCCTTTTAACCTGAAACTCCTGTCTTATTTTGAAATAACATACCCCTAAAATGCATACTTGAATTAAGCAACTGAGATAATAACTTCAATACCTGCACAATTTTTACCATCTCCCATGTATGGTGGGTTGCACGAGCATACGTAGGATCCATTGGTGTTCAGGCAGGAAGCATGTTCATTACAGTCTGATCCAACTGCACACTCATCAACATCTGAAATGAAGACAGTTTACCAACAGTTCAGCGGGTTTGTTGTTCTTTTGTGCCAAACATTTGATTTTGCCTTTAGGTCAATACTCTTTATTTAACACATAGCACTGCATGCATTTTTAAATCTTATTTATTTATATTTTATGTGTAAGTGTTCCTCATGTATACCTGCATGCCAGAAGAGGACATCAGATCCTATTATAGATGGTTGTGAGCTACCATGTGGTTCCTGGGAATTGAACTCAGGACCTCTGGAGGAGTAGTCAATGCTCTTAACCCCTGAGCCATCTCTCCAGCCCTGCTGTATGTATTTTTTTAATGAAATTTAAATGCAACTATGGTGATTACACTACAAATGAACAATAGAATCTACTGCCTCCTCAGTTGATAGGTAGGCGAGCAGAAGAACAGGGATGGAGAATTTTATTAATAATGAACTTGATTAAAATGAGGAACCTTTTTGGCTCCTTGAGGAAGAAACAGCTGCTTTGCCATTACCTGTTGCTCAGGGCTTACAGGGATGGGGTGGAGTTAGCAAGGGGATGCCAGGAGAACTGTGGCATTTATGGTAAATATTTTCCAAAGAACGTTACCTGAATCCACATAGCAGTTGCCAGCATTTATCTCACCTAGACATGATGGTGAAATGCCATTCCAGCTCCCGTTGTCTGTGCAGAACATTCGGGAATCACCCAACAAGTAGTAACCATTGTTGCACTGATAGGTTACAGTGCTGCCAGCATGGAAGTCCTCAGCTGAATAGAAGCCATTCTCCAAGGCAGGAGGCAGCCCACAGCGAATACCTGGATGGAGCAGAGAAACACACTGCAGTGGGAGCAATGTCCTTTAAGGACATCTTGTATGCATGAACCTAGCTTCATGGAGCTGCCTCAGGCATGGGTTTTTTCCTATTGTATACAAGCATTGACTAGAGAGCACTCTACATTGCTGGAACCACACATGTGCTCCCAGCATGTGGCACATTGTCTGGTTCACATCAGGCATACAACTCACTCACTCACTCACTCAGTCACTCACTCACTCAGTCACTCACTCACTCAGTCACTCACTCACTCAGTCACTCAGTCAGTCACTCACTCAGTCAGTCACTCACTCACTCAGTCACTCACTCACTCACCCAGTCACTCACTCACCCAGTCACTCACTCACTCAGTCACTCACTCAGTCACTCACTCAGTCACTCAGTCACTCAGTCACTCAGTCACTCACTCAGTCAGTCACTCACTCAGTCACTCACTCAGTCACTCACTCAGTCACTCACTCACTCAGTCAGTCACTCAGTCAGTCACTCAGTCAGTCACTCACTCAGTCACTCACTCAGTCACTCACTCAGTCACTCACTCACTCAGTCACTCACTCACTCAGTCACTCACTCACTCAGTCACTCACTCAGTCACTCACTCAGTCACTCACTCACTCACTCACTCAGTCACTCACTCACTCACTCAGTCACTCAGTCACTCACTCAGTCACTCAGTCACTCACTCACTCAGTCACTCAGTCACTCACTCACTCACTCACTCACTCACTCAGTCACTCACTCACTCACTCAGTCACTCAGTCACTCAGTCACTCACTCACTCACTCAGTCACTCAGTCACTCACTCACTCACTCACTCAGTCACTCACTCACTCAGTCACTCAGTCACTCACTCACTCACTCAGTCACTCAGTCACTCACTCAGTCACTCACTCACTCAGTCACTCAGTCACTCACTCAGTCACTCAGTCACTCACTCAGTCACTCACTCAGTCACTCACTCAGTCAGTCACTCACTCACTCAAAAACACCTGTGGCACTCTTACTAGCCATCAGGCACTGTCCTAGGTGCTTGACTTACAACAGTGAAACAGATGGAATTCCTGCTTTGTGGCACTTCCTGTCCAGTGAAGTGGACAGAAAAGAAGATAAAGGCATGTTGTGTGTGGTGACAGCTGCTTCCTTAATTTTCTGGCCTTTATCATTATTATTCATTATAAATAAACACTACGATATGCACTTGTTTATTTTTTCTGCCATAATGTAAACACAAGAATAGGAGCCAGCAGCTGCAGAACATATATCAGTGTCAGTATTTTAAAAATCGTTACATCAGTGAATGAGTGGACATGCTCAGCTCAAGATAGCTGTTCCTTTTTCTTGTCCAGCAATGGCACACCTCAGGGTGGCTCTCCAGCCTATAGGTCCCTATTTCACTCATCTCTAGGTCCTTGCTACCACCTTGGATGCATTTGTCAGGGCGGTCTTTGCATCCTCATCATTCACCTCCCACATGGCACCTGGCCCAGTCTCTTACACAGGGCAAGGACTTGATGGATGTTTGCTGTGTTTGGGACAGGAGATAATGAGCATTTATCTAGCATTCTCCAGAGCCACCCAAGTGAGTTGAACAAAGGCTGCTCACGTTCACAGTGAGGGAGTGGTTGTGTCCACTGCCCTTGGTTCAAACAATACTGTACAGGATTCCCGACTATCTGGAAGCCTGGGTCACAGAACAGACTGACTTTGGAGCCCGGCTTTCGATCTCCTGATGCAGTTCTCAGGTGTGGTACAGCTCCTTCTAAAGATGGGCAATCTGGGGGCAGAGAGCACAGGTAAGAGCATGTCAACAACACAGCAGCAGAGCCACCGAGCCAAGGGGCTCAATCTCTCTTTTGTGCCAGCAGGAAAACAGCTTGACTGAATTAAAGCAAATTTTCAAGTACCCCGTCACTGACAAACAATGATAAGAAAAAGATTTTGTTTGCATCATCAAGTAATTTTCCTCCTATCAACAGAAATCTGCTGGGTATTTTTAAAGGAGCAAATGGCATTTGGGGGATAGTAATGACCATTCTTGTAAATTACCTAAAGTCATGAATTCAACAATACTTAAAAAAATTCATTTAAATGCATTAATTTTTGGAAATTAGTTTGGGTTATCCAGAGTGAATGTTCAGGGCGTGTATGGGAACAGCCATTGGTTTTATGTTTCACAAAAGTATTCTCATCTCAAATAGGAGCCTAGAAATTTGGTGATTATTAAAAAAAACAAAACAAAACAAAACAAAACAAAAAAAAACAAAAAAAACCAAACAGGACTGGAGAGATGGCTTGGTGGTTAAGAGCACTGGCTACTCTGTAGAGATGCCAGGTTCAGTTCCCAGGACCCAAACTGAAGACAACTGTCCTTAACTCCAGATCCAGGAGATCCAGTGCCCTTATCTGGCCTCCAGGGGCTCCAGGCCCTGATGCGGAGCATAGACTACATGCAGGAAACACATACATATGAAAATAAAATTTGAAAGTCTAGAAACAAATAAAAGCCAACACGAATTCAGAGCCTCCCACTCATCTTTTTAATCTTATTTTATCTTCATCCAAATATCCTACCCAATTACTTTGTACTCCACTGTACATAAATAATTTCAATACTCAAAACACCCTTTGGATGGACACCAAGCAGACGTAAATCCTAGTTAAGGAGCAAATTGATCTGTGCCATGATTCGGCCACAAGAGAATTTTGAATTATGTGCAAAGTTGGTGTAAGAGAGAAGTCCTCACCAGAACAGAATATGCTTCTGGAATCAACCTTCACCTTCCCTGTGATTCCCGACAGGAAATCAGGCCAGGCTAACACATTTCCCCGACTGAGCTCCCCTGGGCAGGAGCTGGCCAGCGAATTCACCTGCGAGTTTAAAACACACTTTTAGATAAAACTTCTACTAAAATGGAGCTTGACATCACACATAACCCTGGTGAAACAGCCACAGATTGTTGTGGCAGAGGTGAAGGGGAGCATGTTTTTGTATGGCATGATTGTAAAGGCAACAGGGAATTTTCTTCTTTTCTCCAATCCCCATGATTAGGTCTCCCTATTATTTCTCCCACTTAAAAGACTCATGGTTGCCTGAAATTTTGAAATCCTTTGCATAGAGTTTCTTGCCTAGATATTAATGTTGGTTAAGTCATATTTTTTCAGAAGAAATTTTATTTATGCGCATACATTCACGGTGTGTGTGTGTGTGTGTGTGTGTGTGTGTGTGTGTGTGTAGGTGTAGGTGCTCGAAGTCACCAGAAGAGGCATCATATCCTCTGTAGCTGGAATTATAGGAAGTTGTGAGCTGCCTAAAATGGGTTCTAGGAATTGAACTTGGGTCCTTTGCAAGAGCAACAAGTGTTCTAAAACACTGAGCTATCTCGCCAGCCATCTATCAGTATGATTTTGAGAGTGAATATTTATCAAGCCATTGCCACAGTGCAAACAATCCCACAAATGTGTGGTGACCTTTTGTCAATCTTGCCAGAACTCTCTTGGATAGATTCTCTCTCTCCTTTATAGTTAAGAAAAACGAAGTGTAAAGTGGAACAACATGATTGAAACCATCCCAGAAAGACTGTGGCTGGACTGTGGTTGGATCTCAGGCTGTTGGACTCAAGCCTAGCTTGAAGTACAGATCTATCTCTTGCCATCTGTGGATGTTCTTACAACTATTCTAAGCATAGTCTCTATGTTCTTTCCATCTAAAAACTAATATATTTTTACAAAATACCCATTCCCAATTAAATATCAGAATATCACTGAGAAACTAAAAGGGTCATCAATGGAAATCACTATAGATAACATCTGCCTAACAGAGCAAGCTCTCCAATATCAGTGATAAATCCTGCTAATTAGTAGTTTACAATACGATATGTCATCATTAGACTGTTCGTGGTTTTACTAGGTTTATACCTTTGTATCTCATTACTGTCATACACTGAAAATGGAATTGACCTGCTGTGGAGACAGGACATAGTCCCAGAGGTTGAGCTGGCTTATGGAGCCCACAAAAGACTCAGCTGGGTTGAATCCCTCTCCTTTTTTGTCTTGCTCTTGCCCAAGAACTAATGCGCCACCACCTAGAGAGAGAAAGAGAGGGAGGGGCAGCATGAGAATAAAGAAGAAGAAAATTGGGCTAATGGTTTGTTATTTCCCAAATGCTAATGTAATGAAAGTCTAGCTAATACAAATAAATGAAAGTGTCATTCAAAGCTAAGCTATGTAACTTTATTGCATGGCTTAGCAACAAGGGCAGATTGAAATTAAGTTTATGTGACAGTCAAAGGTGGTTGTAGTGTGAGCCCATCAGGCTCTAATGGATAGTACACATGGCTCCCTGCCTTTGATCTCAAAGTTTCTTACAACTTGCAAGTAAGAGGTCAATTGCAGATACCTTTTTGTAGTGATATATTATTTATGATTTATTAAAGATTCTCTGAAGATTCAGAAAATCCAAGTCAGCCTCAAGCTATACAGATCAGGAAGTGGTGACACACACTTTTAATCCCAGCAGCCAGAAGCTAGGAAATGGTGGTACACACCTTTAATTTTTGTACTCAAAAGATGGATCTCTCTGATTTCAAGGCCCCCCAGGAATACATGAGATTGTATCAGTCAAAAGAGTAACAGATCACATGCCTTTAATCCCAGCAATAGATGGGTATAAAAGATAGAAGCAGGATCTTCAGTATTCAGTAGGAGGTATCTGTTCTCCAGCCACTATGAGGAGAGGCAGCAGTCTGAGACTGGGTGAAGAGCTCTCGGGTGGATCAGCCCTTTTAGACTGAGCTAGAAATGAGAAATAGTGGCCAGCTGCTCTGCTTCCCAGATCTTCAACTTGAACTCCCAAATCTGTCTCTGGGTCATTTATTTATTAGTGTTACACTTTTTTGATTAAGAGTAGGAGCTGGTGTTCACTTCCTTCTCTCAGTCCTGGGATTCCATCTGGCTTGAACCTATGCACAATTGTGCATACTGCCTCAGTATCTGTGAGTTCATTTGTGCATCAATTCTTTTTTTCTCTAGAAGACACTGTTTCTTTGGAGTCATCTATATACTTTGATTCTTATATTTCTACCTTCTCTTCCACCTAGCCCCTTGAGTCATAAGGAGAAGGTATTACTGAGGATACACCATTTAGGACGGAATGTTACAAGGTCTCTCATTCTCTGCACAATGTCCAGTTGTGCCTTTCTGTGTTACTTCCCACCTACTGTGATAGGAAGCATCTCTGATGATGTCTCAGTGAGGCACTCATCTATGGGTATAGCAAAATGTGGTTGGGAGTCCTTTAATTGCTATGTTACTTTAGCAGAACAGCAGTATGTGACCTATCAACTCTATAATATATAAAAACACAAGAATAAAACAAATGTCTTAAAAAAACAAAAAAACACAAAACAATCAACAAAAATATTTCTTACATCTTGAATGCTTTTACCCTCCCTCTTGTCGAGCCAACTCTGTCTCAGCCTTTAATGCAGGCTCAGTGAATGTGGCAGAATACACCTCCTAATGATGTGCTGCTTACAGTATCAGGATTAGAAACTCACAGGTGTAAAAGCAGAAAGCCTTTCTGCCTGTGAGATTGCAATTCTAAGAGAAAGCACATACAATACTTTTCAGTATAGGGTGGTGAGTAAAAACATGGACGTATGAAGGATGGAAGAACTGTTGGGGGTCGGGGAGGAGAGAAAGGGGAAGAGGGAGAGAAGTGATTATGAAGACATGCTTGACTAAGTTAGTTTTATGCAGATGAAAGACACAGTTTTAGGGCAAAAGAGTGAAATGCCAGAAGGAATACAAGTATATGGTGTGTTTACACTCACACACACACACACACACACACACACACACACACACAAACACACACACACACACACACACCCTGTTGTCATTCTGACAACGCCTGGGATGACTACCCCACCTTAAAGGCCATCAGTGACATTCCATTGACTTTAGGATGAAAACCTGAATTGTACACCTTTCCTACAAGACTGTGTGTGATTGGTCATGACCCCTTTCTACAGACTCATGTAGTGCTTAGTGCATTCACTTGTTCCATCTGCATTCCAGATACTTCCATTGGTCCTTGTTTAATTCTTTCAACAAAGTCTTTCAACAAATTCTCTTCATTGGCTAATGTTTGGCTAGCCTTAGAACTCAGAAAGACATTTTCCTAGCCTTCATTAACATTTACTCTACACAGTTCCTTGGCTGTGGGCTGTCATGGAACTGTGTCCCATTCCTCTCTAGTGACTACCTCAGCTTGAACTGCATGATATTATCACTATTATCTGCCACCAATTTAAAACCTTTTGGAAGGCGGAGATCACATGGTTTTTGCTCACCATTAGATGTCCACTACCTTTCATGAGTGTCGAACTTACTTAGGGAGTGGGTTCTCAGTATATATTTTCTGTAGTAACAAATACATGGATTTTAATGTTATTTTATAATCTCTTAGCATTATAAAGTAAAACAAAGAGACATAGTTTCTAAAACATAAATTAAATACCTGTTTTTTGGCTCTGCAAAATGATCTCATCACATTTTAATGAGGGTTGATATTTAGTTATATAACTATTAGTATGTTTAACTTGGTTTACTATAACTTGCTTATAGAAGATAATTGCTCATTTTAAATATTTTAAGTTATTTTAGTTGAATTTTATTTTACCTGAGCACTGTTTTTAAGTATTGGAAACAAGAGGAAAGTGAAGGATGACGACGTCTACATAACTTCCATGGCTGTGTCTACACAGGTCAAATTTCTTGCCTTGTAAGTCTTTGGCAATTTTCAAACTAAAGCTCCCTGAATAGTTAAAGTGACTTCAGAGGAAAGGGTGAGTTCTATATGAGAAAGGACACAAAAGCTGGAAAATATGCCCAGTGGCTCAGCTTATAGACACGGTCCCAAAACAAAACAGAAAGCCCCTAAAAAACAGTAGGCAAGCAAGCAGGGTCCATCAACAGCCAATTGCTTCCTTAGAAGACAGCTTAATAAACACTCAGCCCAGTTTGCCTCTTGGTCAAACCAAGATCTCCAAAGCCACTGCTTACACAGTCATGCAGTTCACCCAGGGAAAAGGGTCTGATAGTTATAGTCTGGATAACTGATGGTCGGTGAGAGAAAGACATAACTGTGGATCTTTGTCTGGATGTAACGACAACAAAGCTGGCCAATGTCATGTCTATGTAAGTTCGGCCACCTCCAAAGTCTCACAAACATGTACTCGTTTTTTTTTTCTAAAACATACCAGGTATGGCTTTGCCGACAGAGAGGCCAGTACCGCTGTCAGATAATTTCCCGTCTATATAGACTCTCCAGACTCCACCAGTACTTGTCCATGTGATTGCAATATGATGCCAAGTGCCATCATTCACAGACGGGCAGTTTGTGATCTTTTCTTTTCCATTCACATAAAGGACCCAGCTGTGGAGAGAAAGATTCCAGAGAATACAGTCAATGGTCACACAATTCTTTCCTTGAGCCATGTTACACTTGTGTGTGTGTGTGTGTGTGTGTGTGTGTGTGTGTGTGTGTGTGTAGTACTCATATATTAGTTATGTCAACCATTCATCTGATAATATTTTAGAAGCAGAAGTTTCTAATATTCTAGCTCAATATAAACACTGGTGAATGAGAAAAGTCTTAGGGTGAGCCCAGATAATTGAAACAATTTAGCATCCTTTGGAAAGTCAAGGGGTTGCTGAAATGTCTGACTGACAGCTTTCCTCTAGAACATACGTTTTCCAAGACCAGAAGCAATCTTCAGATATCCACAGGAAGGAAGTAAATTTCAGGGCTTATACTAGTAACTGGGCATCTGTGCTCCCTCAAAACTTGTTATGTTCAAAGTCCTAACCAACAATCTGGCAGCATAAGAAGAGAGGCCTTTGGGGGCAACTAGGTTACGATGACAGGGCCATCTGAACAAGATTACTGTATTAACAGAAGAGGTCAGAAGAAACCTCTTGCTGCTTCAGCCGTTGTGGGCAGAGAAAGAACATTCCTGTAGGGAATCTGTGAACCATTAAGGGGTTCTTACCAGACCCTGATTCTGCCGCTGCCTGCATCGTGGACTTTCTATATTAAACTGAACAGACTAAGGCAGTTGCCAGGCTGGTCTTACGGAAGCCCAAATATGTCTACCCAAATAAAAGAACCAAAAGACCCCACCACTCAAGGGAGTGGTGTAAAGATAATAAACAGTTTAAAGTGGAAAGTGTCCAAAGGCAAATGGAGACAAAGAAATGATTGTGGAAAGTAGAGGGCAAGATGAAGTCTTCTCAGACACTGGCAACAACACCCACAGGAGAGGAATATTCTTGCAACACTGTTTCCTCTAGATGTTTTTCCCTTTTCCTCTCTCCAACTATAAGTACATTTTACCTCAAGAGTTTGCCAATGCCTTGAGTTATTCTCCCGGAAAATTCAAGTTCACTAAGAAGAATTGTGTTTGATGAGATTTCTACCAAAATAATGGTACTCCTCTAACTTGAGAAGAAAGTCCCAGTAGGTCTCTGGGGCGGGCAACATGCTCAATAGACCAAAGTGATGAGTGAACCTGATAAGAAAGGGCCCCGTGGAACACCATGCAGCCCAACCAGGGGTGGTCTTGCAGCCTCACTGAGGAATCCAAGTGTGGGAAAGAGTAGAAGGTCATCATAGGACCACAGAGTTTAAGCCAGTGAACAGCTCAGCAATACCTAGTGTGGGCAGGCAAGCAATGGTGGGGGCAGTCTAAGTCCATGGCTCCTCAGCAAAACTCTAGATGCAACTGGAATGACATTGCAGAGGGAAGGACTCTGGAGTTAGGTTTAATTAAAGGAATCAAGAATGCCCCCTTGTATCCTGAGACTGTGCGCTGGTTCTTACTCAATACACATGTCTCACACAGACAAGTGTTCTGGATGACCCTTAATCTTTGGATGCCTGCTATGTAAAAATGAGCATCATTCTCTTGAGAGTTAGACCTGATATGACTTGCAGGGGGCAGGGCATGGCAAATAATTTAGGATTTCTGAAATTTTGTTTTGCTGTCTGCAGAAGGGGCAGTATTTCCTCAGGGCACTGGTAAGATAAAAGAAAACAATACCTATGACAACAACCACACTTGGCTTTCCCATAGAGTTTGTTTAGGTGTTCCAGCTGTCTGTTGTCGTTCAAGCCTCCATGCTCCCTCGTTCCCAACCCCAATGTCTGAATGTGAGCCCTAAGCAGAATTCAGTTCTATCTTGGTGTTAGGAGAATCTCTTCCTGGCACATCCACCCTAACACTTCTGCTTACCCATTATAATCAGTCAGGAGGAAGGTGTTGTCATTGTCGCCCTCAAGAGCATAGGAGATGGGTGTCCCGTAGTTGATGACATCAGAGGATTTCATCCAGAAGGCACAGGTTATGGCATGGAGAGATGGAAGCACTCCATCTAGTATGACATACCCATAAATGCCAGAAACTTCAAAATCCAGGTTAAAACCTGAAGGCTGTTCTGCAACAAATAAGGAGAGTTGCAGAATGTGGCATGCCTCTGCACTTTCAGTTGTCTGGGGAAAGCGGTGGGCAAGAAGCACCAAATCCAAAGAAGTTAACTTCATCACACATGAAGATTTGAGAATTGATTTCAAAAGCATCCTTAAGATATATATTTAGCTAGTGAGTATACATAACAATAAGGGAGAACACAGCTGTGCAAGGGAACAGGAAAACAGGGTTGTGGAGGTAGAAAGTCTGAGAGCTGATAAGGCAGTGTGTACGATGCTTGGAAGAACTGTGGAGAGACAGGGGTTGATGTTGCAGAGGAGGGAGAGGCTAACTCAAGGGCAGTATCCGTCCTTACTCAGGGATCTGTCTGTTCCATAGCTGATGAACGATTCAACTCTTCTCCTATTCAGCCCTGCAAAGTCTATTCTATCACAAATGATTTCAGTCTGCTTGGAAGGAAATTAGCGTTGCTCTGTTGACTCTCTGACCTACTTATCTATTAACAAACCAAGTGGCTTTCTAGACACATGCAAGAAATAGAGATGATAATTAAAATTCACAATCTCAGAGATGAGCACTTTGCTTGGCTCGTTCATTTGCTTGAGCTCAACTTTATAACATAGTAAATATGGCTAATAATAGCACATGTACAATTCAAAACTACTGAGAGTACATTTTAAGTATTCTCACAACAAAATGTGTGAAGCAGCTTGGGTAATAGATATGCTGATTAGACTGCTTTAAATATTCATAAATCATAACATGGTCTCATAGTCCAATAAATTTATGTAATTGTAATGTTTCAACTTTCTGTCATGAAAATGCCATTAAAATTAACAAAATAGGGTTTGGGGAAATGACTTAGTGCAATGGTTCTCAATCTGTGGGTCACAGGGGTTGCCTAAGACTACTGGAAAATGCATATCTTTCATTATAATTTCTAATAGCAGCAAAATTATAAAGTAGCAACAAAATAATTTTATGGTTGGGGGTTACCACAACATAAGGAACTGTATTAAAGGGTTACAGCATTAGGAAGGGTGAGAAGCACTGGCTTAGTGAGTAGTGTCAACTCATACAAGCATGAGGACATGATTTCCCAACCCTGGCACCCACATAAAAAGCCAGACATGGTGGCACATCATCTATAATCCCAGTGCTGGGAGGCAGAGATGGGAGGATCCCTAAAACTTTCTGGTCTGCCAATCCAGACAGTGAGTTCTTGGTTCAGTGAGGGACTCTGTCTCAAAAGAAAGTGGAAAGCAGTTGACACTGACTACTCTGCACACACACACACATACACAAACACATACACACACAGCCTCAAGACCACAAAGAAGGAAGAAAATGAGAAAGAAGGTGGAGGAGAAATAATAATTGAGTAGCTGGTGTGTAGCAGAGCCTGGATACATGCAGCAAAACCCCGAAGGTTAAAAGGGAGGTCTGCCTAATTGTTTTCTACATTTCCCTCAAAGATCTCTAAACTTCAGTTTCCTCATGCAAGCTGTTGGTGATAACGACAGCAGTACCTGGTTTATTGATGGCTGTGAAGATGAAATAAGTACTAAGGGCTCAGCAGAGCCTCTTGTATGTGGGCAGCACATAACATAGGCAAAAGCTGACACTTTATAATTATTTAGAGTATTGTTAACAGTCATTCTATGTTCATACACACCTGTCTCACACCTGAGTTCACACATACCTGTCTCACACCTGTGGCCTGAAAATCCTGGCCGACATTTACAACTGTATGAGTTTAGCTCATCCACGCAGGTGGCCTGGTTCCTGCATGGGTTGGACTGACATTCATTGATGTTCAGTTCACAGTGTGGTCCTGTGAAGCCTGCTAGGCATTGACACCTGGAAGGAAATGAAATGCATCAACAGGAACCATAAGAGGATCTTTTAGAGAATCTGTGTCCCCAACTTATGACAACCTTGTCTCGGAAGACTTTAAATACTAAAATGGTAAAACCTGTGGTCAGGGTCTATAGTGGTTTACACACACTGCAACAGCAACAACAACAAACACATCCAGCAATGGCAAATGCTGATCATCATGCTGTGAAATAGGGAATCTAAGATGGAAATTAGAATTACAATCTCACAGTGTCAAGGGTGACTGAGAGCCTGTCCCCCAGAGCCTGTGCATCTACTTTATATCATTTTTCTCTGGAAAATCATTGCACAAGAGCTGAGGATCCTGTGTTCTGTGTTCATGACAGCAATGCTCTAGTGGGGTGGATGGGAAAGCAATCCCTGGTACACTCATGTCATAGATACTAAGCAGCCATTGTGACAAATGAACCACAGCAAATGTATCCACGTGACAATGCTTAAAAACAATGTTGAGTGACAAATGACAAATGCTATTTATGGGGTTTGTCCCACCTACCTAACATCTAAAACCATGCTGTATATTGCTTATAGATGTGATTTAGGAAGTAAAATATAAAACATAAATAAACTCTATGTATCTATATAGAGACTTCAGAATATTGATTGCCAGAAAAAGAATGTGTGTTTATGCAAACTATATCCAATTCCATCTTTAGAAATTATTCCTTTAAAAATTGTCAATCAAATTTGTGAATAAGGCGAATACTAAGATTTGCTAATGGTAGAGCTGAATGCATGTCTTTATTATTCTTTGCAATTTTCTGTGTGACTGAAATACTTTTCTTTGAGGAGGTCATACTATCAACACTATCATATTCACCAGGAGCTGCCTTTGAGGTTGATCTGAAGGTGGCTGGTGTGAGCTCATGGCAATGGAGGGGTTTAAGAGGAACTCCTAGAGAAGAGGCCGTCTTGTCTGGGTTTCTGCACTTTATGTAAATCTGTTTTTGCTAGCACCTCACAAATCCTTGTCTGGAAGGACAACACTGCCAAAGCTCTGTCCACCATGCTCAGTTAATCCACAGGGCTACGTTCGTCTGACTGGAGACAGCATGTCCTCTCCTGTTCTCTGATTCTAGATTAATTATATATTCTTCTGTTGTTTTGAACCTTGGGGTGAGGTCATAGCTCTTAGAGTTCACCTGCAAGTTTCTTACAGCCCATGGTGAAGTGCTCTTTGTTGGAAATGGGAAGCTGCCAGGACAGGATGATGTTTTGGTAACATTAACTTGCCCACTGATAATACATTCACTGGCCTGGTCATTTTCCACACATGTGTTTACCTGGACAGAGCTTTGGCTGTTTGTAGGAGGGTGATAAAAAGGCAGGGGTGGAGCTGGGAGGGGACTATGAAATATAAAGAGTGAATTTGATATTTTCCTTTAAACTTTGTGAGGTGATAGATCTAGCAGCTGCTTTAGGACCATGATATTTCCTAAGTTTGTGAGCAAGAACAGTTTATCCTCTGCTCTGCAGAAACGCTGTCTTCCACTTCTCCCTGCAGGCCAGGGATGCACTGGGACTCTGGAAGATGGCTGGAGGGGCTAGGGCATGCATGGGGATTCCGGAGGATGACTGGAGGGGCTGTTTTTGAAACTGCATTCTACTGACACCCTAAGTGCTCCCTCAGGAAGGCAAGATCTATCCTCCAAGAACTTATAATTCATCCACAAAGGCTCAGCTTTTGTTATTTTATTTATTAAGAGTTCTTTAGATGAAAGATTTCTAAAGTAGATGCCAGAACACTGTGGATTCCAGTGTAGATGGCCCCCAGAGAGTATGATCGTATAGCCTATTTTCATCTCACTTACTGCAAAAATTTCAGCTAAAATGTAAAATGTTTAAGAATAGTGATTTTTGCCTAGTGCTAATCTGTTAATGCTCATGTGCTGGGACTGCACTTCCCCTTCACCATTATTTTGTGCATGTGTGTGTTTCTGTATGTGTGTACACATGTGGTGGTAAGAGGCTGCTGTCAGCTGCCCCCTCTGTCTTTCTCTACCTTATTTTCCAAGACAGGGTCTCTCATTGAACTTGGAGTTCCTCGATCTAGCTGATCTGGTTGGCCAGTGAGCTCCAGAACCTACCCGTCTCTACGGTCTGTCCCTGGGATCACAGATAGGTGCTGCCACACCAAGCTTCATTTACACAGGGATTCAAACTCAAGTCTTCATGCTTTTTTGGGCAAATACTTGACAACCATGCCAGCTCTGCAGTCCCTCCTTCCACCTTTTATGATTTCCCAGAGCCAAAGTTTCTAAATCTGGCATGTATCACTCATAGACTTCAAATACCTTAGGTTGCTTATATTAAAATTATAGGTTTCAGCTTGGAAGTGTAGTTCAGAGGTGCTGGCCTGACTTGTGGGAAGACACAGGTTCCACCTCTAGCACCACAAAACACCAGGCATGCTGGTACCTGCATTTGATTGCAGCAACCAGGTAGATGCAGAAGGATCAGAAGTTCAAAGTCATCTTCAACTACGTAGGGAGTTCCAGGTCAGATGGGCCTACTCAAAAACAACACATAACACACACACACACACACACACACACACACACACACACACACACACACACACACACCAAACAAGTAACAACAACAGAAACTACAGGCTCATATCTAGGCCTAGCCTTGCAAGTAGTGGTGAAACTCTACTGTGCCTATCTTAGGGTGATCATGTGAGGATAGCTGTCTTGGGACTTTGCAGCTAGTGCTCCACTAAGACTGCTCAATCAAGGAAACATAAAGCGGAACTCTGGACTTGGCCTTTTACCTGAAACTGTTGGCACCATCCTTACATGTGGCTCCATTTTGGCATGGCTGGCTGAGACACTCGTCCACGTTTTTTTCACACCGAGTACCCAAAAATCCAGGTGGGCATTTGCACAAGAACCCCCCAACTTGGTCTTTACAAACTGCATTATTTAAGCAGGGGCTCGACTGGCATTCATTGACATCTATCTCACAGTGCACACCTAGGGTGGGTGAGGATGAGAAAGAGCTGTCGTGATTACCTCCATAGGAAAACTGAGCCCATGGTAACTCCTTGAGTGCACCTAAAGGAGAGAGACTGCAGAGCCACTGCCATTAGCCTGCTCATGATGCCCCTTAGAAGGAGCCCTGGCTTTGTGGAGTCATTTCAGGACTCTGCAATTTTGGTACTCAGTTTATTTTCTTTCTGAAACTATGGTTTCAGTAAGGGGTATTGAGCTGAAATAATGTTTAAAAGGACAATACATTTAGTTCTTTTTTTTCTATTTCTTTGAACTCATGTTTTTCCTTCATTAGCATTTCACCCCAATCAGACTTATTCCCTAGAAATTAAGTACATATTTCTTTAACCATACTGCTTTCATCAGTTTGCAAAATATATTATTTTGCATCAATTTACATTCAATTTACATTTTATGAACATCATTGACATGACTTATCTCCAATAATATGTTCATAAAATCAAATATAATACTTAGATAATATGTTAGGAAACACTAATTTTTATTTACAGAATTTTGAAACAGGGGAGAGAAATGCAAACTTCTTACCAACATATCCTTTCACACAGGTACAGTGGTAGCTTGCCAAGTCATCAGTGCAGGTTCCTTTATTCAAGCAAGGGCTGGAACTACACTCATTTATGTTTTCTTCACATACTTGGCCTGCAAAGAATCACAGAATCTTTGATCTGGAGAAAACATAAGTTTTGTTCAAGCAAATCGTTTATAGTGAAAACTGAGCAATTAGAAATCATGACTAATGAGCCTGTGAAGTTTTTGTTCTTTGCCAAATACACCGACACAAATATTTCTCTCCATTTTTGAATTTCAAAAAATGTTTAGCCAGAAATGTAACATATTTGGCATATGGTGAGAGCTGACACCAATGAACACATGACCATATTTCTAAGAAGGTGTGATCTTGCTTAAAGTTGTCTTCTTTCATCATCTGTTCATTAGTTGTTTATTCTTCTCTGTGTAATCTTTCTGAAGTTAAGCTGTAGCCATACAAAATTGACAAAAAATATTTGACAAAAATACTGAACAAAGAAAATAACTTATTTTGTTCTGAAAGTCCAGAAAACAGTAGCCAGACTTCTGTGCAGCTGTCCCCATGCTCTGTAAATAGGTTCTGAGGACAAGTGATATCATTCACATCCTTTCCTCTGTTACCTAGCAACAGAGACCCAGCCTGTGATATTACCAAGTACAGGACGCTTAAATCCAAGGTGCACATGGAATCATGTAGCAGATATCTAACAGCATATATATCCTACCACAAACTACATTAGAGAGAAATTTTATCAATAAAAAATTTTGAAAGTAGAAATTCTTTTTTTTTTTTTTTTTTTTTTTTGAGACAGGGGTTCTCTGTGTAGCTTTGGAGCCTATCCTGACACTCACTCTGTAGAACCAGGCTGGCCTCGAACTCAGAGAGATCTGCCTGCCTCAGTATCCTGAGTGCTGGGATTAAAGGTGTACGCTACCAATGCCTGGCAAAAATAGCAATTTTAACAAACCTACATATTCATACAGATCACAATACTCTTCTATTAATTTTCATTATCAACTTGATGTAACCTGGAGTCACCTGGGAAGATGGGACCTCAATTATATTGACCTATAACAAGTTCTGTGAGAGATTGTCATGTATGAAGATTGATGTGTGAGGGCCCAGCCCACCCTGGGCAGCACCATCGATAGGCAAGTGGGTGGGCTATATAAGGAAGCCAGCTGAACATGAGCCAGAGGGAGAGTCAGTAAGCAGAGCTCTCTCTTGTCTCCAAGTTTTTGCTTTGAGTTCCTACTCTGACTTCCTTCATGAAATTGAAATAACAATGAATCCGGTAGTGGCTCCACCTGTTGAACATGTGTCTTCAAACGGGGTAGCAAGTATGAAGATCTTCAGCCTCCTCAGTTAAGTATGAACATGTCTACCTCTTGAAATATTTATATATGTGACATGCCCCTAAAAGAAAACACACTCTTTTCTTGTTGGAGATATACAGGCTTTTATTCTCCATCTGCCTGATTGCCAACTAGAGGGAACTTTGGGATGCTATTCACTGTTTAGAACTTTTATTTATATAAATCTTTGAATACTAATAAACAAATGTGCATGAGGATACAGTATGATATGTATAAAAGAGAACAAGAAAGGCTAAATATTAGGGGATATTTTGTCATGGATTTTTTGTTTTTGTTTTTGTTTTTGATGGCAGATAAGTGAATACAATTCTATTTAATAGTGAAACTGCAAAATCCAGTGTGAAACCCCATGACTTCTGAATCACTATTTAAACTGCACAGAAGTTCTTTGAGACATATAGATTTGGGGTCTTGTTAATTTTGGTGTGTGTGTGTGTGTGTGTGTGCGATTTTTTTCTATTTGCAAGATTTTTTAAATAAAAAAGCTTATAAATAAAAATACCCAGAAATCTTTGAATTGGATTTCCAGACAACATATTATTCTACTGTATAAACTCGGTGTCCCTCCCCAAAAGACTAAGTCTATCATAATGTCATGGATCCCAAGTCAACAAAACAGAGCTAGTTCAAGTGTTGCCACCATAAATTATATTAACATTTTAATTTCATTATGAAATTGGTTTTTTTGGAGATAATGTTTCAGAATCTAGTTATTGTGAAATATGTTATAAAGATTATAAAAGATTTATTAAATACTGAAAATAATATAATGCATAAACCTAAAATACTTATTTAAAATATTTTTTGAATAATAAATTCATGAGTTAGGTACAGATATAACTTCTAGATATATCTCTATTTCTGTCATAATAATACTATGAGATTGCTATTGCTTCTTAGGTAATAAATCATATTCTTGTGAAATATTTAACTATGCGAAGAAGTGTTATATTTGTTTATGCTACAGAATATTACTTTAACTATGTGAAGGTGTGTTACTTTTGTTTATCCTGCATTTGTTTGATGATGTAAGGATATGCTATGTTTGTTTGCTTCATTTGTTTAATTATGTAAAGAAGTGTTGCATTTGTTTTACCTTGCCTGCCTAAGGCACCTGATTGGTCCAATAAAATGCTGAACAGCCAATAGCTAGGCAGGAGAGGGATAAGCAGTACTAGCGGGCAGAGGGAATAAGTAGGAAGAGAAAACTAGGCTCAAGAGAGAATAAGGAAGAAAGAGGGAGAAAGAGAAGAGCATGCTGGAGCCAGAAGCCAGGCAGCTGCCAGCCATCCAGACATGAGAAGCAGTGAAAGTAAGACATACAAAAGGAGAGAAAAGTAAAAATCCCCAAGGCAAAACATAGATAAAGACAACAGATTAAAATAAGAGCTAAGATAAGGCCAAGAATTTGTAATTAGTAAGAAGTCTCCATGTCTTGACTTGGGAGCTGGTTGGAGGCTCAAAAGAAAGCTGGGTGCACATTCTATTTTATAAGACTCTATTATCAGTACTAGAATCATTATAATGAAATTCAACAAGGGAATTGATAGCGAGGTTGATGTTTCTGGACTATTTTAGAGGGAGGATTCTTTTTTTCAGAATTTTTAAATTTTAATTAGAAACAAGATTGTTTTACATGACAATCACAGTTCTCTTGTCCCTCCCATCCTCTCCTACCCCCCCCCCAACTAAAACCCTACCTATCACATATCTTTCTGCTTCCCCTGGATGGTGAGGCCTTCCATAGGGTGTCATCAGAGTCTATCGTATTAGAGGAAGTATTCTTAAGGGCTGCAATTCTCTGACTTAAATATAACACATAAATGAACACCTTTAAGTTAGAGAGAGGAGCAGATCCTGTAGCAACAGAAGTAACTGATCTACAGTAACAGTCACACACACATACAATTCCAAATTTCAGTAAGGTGACAGTGAAGAGCTGAGGAAGGACCTGGTACTTGTTTGGTATCCCATGGTAACAAATATGTTTCCTCTCACCTTCTCATCTCCATTTGTGAACATGAAAAACAGGTTCAGAAACACTGGCTGGCTCTAAAGTCACACATCTTGTAGACAAGAGGGAATCAAGTCTGCCCATTTTACCATTTTATAAACCATAAGCAGTTTCATACTGACAAATTGATGCCTTGGTTTTCTTACATAACCATGTAATGAGCACTTTCCAAATGTACACAAATAATCCAAGACAAGACTCTGTTTATGTTGTAAACACACTAGTCTTGCTCCTTACCTGTGTAACCCAATGGGCACTCACAAGTGAATCCCCCGACTTGGTCTCTACAAACTCCACTGTTGAGACAAGGCAGTGAGCTGCATTCATCAATATCTGTTTCACACTTTAAGCCTAAAATGTAAACCAAACACTGAATGATAAATCAAAGTAAGGGAGTAGTAAACATGAGTGATCAGTTGAAGCAATGATCTCCATAATCTAGGCTTTATAAGGAAGAGCTACCATCAAGCCATGTTTAATGAAGGCACTACATGTTTCCATACAGATTTAAGATACCTTACAACATTATATGAAAATAGCAAAATATTCTAAAACATTAAGAGAATGGAGAGGGAATCTTGCAGTTATAAACAGGAGCCACAAATTAAGTTAACCATAAAGCAAAACCCTCAAAGAGTTGCTATCAAGGCCACTTGACTCAAGGGGTGCGGCCAAGTTCCTCTCAGCTTATATACCAGATGTCCTGTAGTGGGCATCATCTTTCCA
Organism: Cricetulus griseus; assembly: GCF_003668045.3. Lineage (NCBI taxonomy): Eukaryota > Metazoa > Chordata > Mammalia > Rodentia > Cricetidae > Cricetulus > Cricetulus griseus. The sequence continues at coordinate 85,755,908 of NC_048595.1, read as the reverse complement.
TAGGGTGCACACAACTTGCTGGGCTAGCTCTGTTAGAAACCCTCCCCACCAGGGGACTGTGATTTCAGCTCATCAGCATTGGCATCACCTTTGGACGGAAGAGAAATGGTGCATTTCAAGCCATACCCTACACTACTGAATCAGAAATGCTGGGACTGCCAGACTCTCCAGGGTCTAGTGATCTGTAGCCTGTCAAGCCTCCCAAATAGCTAAGGCACACATTAATTTATGAGATGCACTATCCTATATGCTTTCTTTAAGCCACCACTGAAATGCAGAATTCTCAGAAAAGACCCCCCTTTCTTCTCTTCCTTTTTGTCTTTTTAGATATGATCTCACTCTGTATGCCTGGCTGTCCTGGAACTCACTTTGTAGACCAAGGTGGCCCTGAACTCAGAGAGATCCCCTGTCTCTGCCTCCCAGTGCCAGCAAATTCCGTATATTCTATGAAATGTTAGCAATTTTATTTTTAAGAATGCATACACATGAGCCAACTGTGATAAATGGAATGTTAATATTCTTGCTAGCCTTTGGCTACGTTTTGTTTCCAATTTTCCTTTTGCTTATTTCTTTTTTGGTGAATTCCACTTAAATGTAATTTTCCATGAAAAACTTTCAGAATTTTTTTTGAAGCGAAAACTCATTTTATAGAAAATAAGGGATTGTTTTAAATTAATTGTAATTTTAAAATATAGCTTATTTTCTCCTAAAATTGTTTCTGGAAACATCTGTAATACAAACCAAACTGCAAATAAAAATAATTCTTGCCTAGTTCCTTCAGCTTCTAGTCCAAAGCCATGGTGCTCTCCTGAAGTTAGAAACAAAGTAACAAATCTCATCTATGAACAAGAACTTCCCCTCTTGAGTAACAAATGAGAGAAGCCAGGAATTTGTTCTAAAATGTTTGTGTTGGACAAAGTTGAATGTCATGCCTTTAATTTGCGTTAGAACAAAACCTTGGACATGACTCCCGGACTGGATTCCAATTAACTCCCCAGCTATGGCATTAGCTTTCATAGTGACGATTTTTCCCCCCTTTCTCCAAACTATACAAAGAAAACTGTTAGGTATGCACCCTGTTTCTCTTGTTCAACCCAGTATTTTTCCTCACTAACATGATCCAATGCATCTTATGTGATCTGTGTTTATTATTCCAAAGTCTGACTCAATAGCTACACCAATTTCACACAAAACATGTTAAAATTAACATTCCTTTATGTTACCTGTGTATCTGGGTGGACAGAGACAGATATAACCTCGCCCAAGTGGTTGGCAGGTTCCACTGTTGTGGCAAGGGTTTAAGAAACATTCGTGGAAGACCTATGGGGCAGAAAAGACATGTATCACAGAGAAACACTCAGTTCATTTCAGAGCATTCCTATAACGCTGTCATGTTGCTTCCAGGTGAGTGCATTCAAGCTAGCTGGGTCCCTGCTTTGCCACAGGAGCCTGCTATGTATGGGCACAAACGATGCTTCTTCACTGAGGTAAGTGCAGTCAGTGTTCCCAAGTGCTGGTTGCAAGATACAATTTATTAGAGATGCTTTTGAAATATATGAAGTACAGGGGTCAATCAAGGCCAGATAAAATAGATACTCTAGTGTGAAATCCATATGTTATTACTTAAAAATGGTCATTGCTTTAGAGGATCCTACAAATTTCTGTGCTCAGCCAGTTCATTTTCAAATGTGACAACATGTAGAGCCCTAGCAGCTCACTATGTTGGGCTGTCGGAGGTTGACAGAAGAAATGTAGTGTCATTGGTTTTTAAAAATGTCAATCCCTAGGGACTCATGACCCTTGGGTAGGATTAATTAAGGGTAATGACAGAATCTGACATAGCAGACCATCTTAAAATAGAAAAGAGCAGAACAGGCCTGGGAGTTCCTTGGCAGGACACCTGCCAAACATTGTGAGGTTGTCAGTTCAATTCCAACCACCATACACATGCTGGCAAACACACATGCACACATATGCACAAAAGAAAAGCAATTGGTTTAAGTTCCCGAGTGACAGTTCTTAATTCTTTACACATTATCCACAGAAATAATTTCGTTGGTCACAGAATATGCAAATAATTTTGAAATAAAATGTGAATTATCTTTCTACCCCCAGAAAAAGTCTTTGGTAAACCAAGCCTCCTTTTGCACTGATGGGTCAATTAATGGATCAAAGCCTCCCATATCTATACACTGTTGAGCAGGCATTTCTGGGAAAATAGCTCCAATTTTTGGTACTAAGAATGTCTAACATCACACTTTTTGAAAGTTCTTATTAAGAATTAAAACTAAATATTCCTCTATAGTATTCATAATCTGACTAAGGTTTCAACCCCAGTATTGTGTGATATGTAAAATGGCAAATTATTCTCTAAGCATCTCATCAAAGAGCAAGTTGTGTGCAGGGAGCTGACTTGCCTGGCTGCTGACTTCATACTTCTTTTGGGTACGTCCAGGGGCTGCGAGGGGCACTACGCTTTCTTCTGCTGCTGAGAAAGTGGAGCTAAAACCTAACAAGACAAACAGGCAAGAAGTCAGTGTGTGGTAGGTATGGCTCATAATTAAACTCTCTCAAAATAAGATCTGGTTGCAGAGTGAGTCAAACCACATGTATTTTGTTTCAGTAATATTAAACAGGAAAACAGTCATGGGTGGCATGTCATTCCATCCTAGACTCTGAGAGAGATATTTGAAAGTTACCAAGTACAACCTTTCCAAAATAATTCTTTTAGTCTTGTCATCAAAAAGACCTTAAAAGGAGCCGGTAAGATGGCTCAGTGAGTAAAATCACTTAACATCAAGCATGGTGGCCTGAGTTTGATCCCAGGACACACATGGTGGAAGTTCTAAGTTACAACTCCTGTAAGCTGTTGTTTGACTCCCACTTGAGCATAGTGGCATGTGCATGTGTGAATGTATATACACATGCTTGCACACACATGTTCAGACACACGTGTGTACAAGCAACTACATAAATAAATAAATGTAATAAAATTGTTGTAAAAGGCCATAGAAGGATGACTTAAACCTAGATATCAGAATCTACCTGAAATGGTAATAGTCAGAGTAGAAGAGGCCAGAGAGGCACAGGTAAGACCCTAGCATAAGGTCTGAGAACTCACTTGAGCAATCCGTGATGGATGTGGCACCAGTGATTGTTGTAGTTCCATAAAAGGGACAGGCTAGGCAGAAGGACTTCCCTGCATTGGGCTGGTAGTAGTCTCGAGGGCATGGATAGCAGGGTGTTAACCCAGAACGGGAGAATTCTCCTACTGGACAGGGCACTAGGAAGGAAAACAAAAAGATTGTGTGTGTTTCAAATGACTCATTACATTTAAGATAAGCTTCCTAACCTTCAGTGTGAGAAAGCTACTGAAACACTTGTGTCACCTCTTTCTATGTGGAAAGGGAAGTCCCAGATGCTTACTTAAATTAGTCAACTGATAGTATAAGATGAGAAATGGTGCATCTGTATTTATATATGCAGTGAACAAAGGCACGTGCTTTCAGTTAATGTTTCCAAAGACAAAGCCAGAAGTCACTTAATGCCTGTGACTTAAGTCCACCCTAAAGGGTCTGAGTGAGAGGTGGTATCATTTTGGTTGTCATAAACATTAATCCTTGTCCTATTGGGTGGATGTGCTAACAAAGATGAATAGGTACCATTTATGGGACCAAAAGCTTTCAGATTTTGTAGCCACAAGCCAAAAGATATTATTGTAAGAAGAGGCAAAATGCATAAAGTTTATATTGCATGAGCATAGTAATAATATATGGCATATAATTGTTACAGTGATTATAATAATTTTGAGCATGATGAAATATAAAGGTATTTTGTTTTTAAGAAGCATTAGGTAAACTCAGCAAAATACAGAATGACACATCTATAAACATCAATCAATATAGAAAGAAAATAATAATGAAAGAAAGACAAATGGAAGGAAAGAAAGAAGAAAGTAAGGAAGGAAGGAAGGAAGTTCGAAACTAAGAGGGTCCATTTTATAAATCACATATACTACCATTTTAAAATATAATAGTGTTGGTCCAAACCCACAAGAGAGAGAGCTGGGTTATTCCTGCTTCTTGTCCATGATGAGGAGAATATGGCCTACAATGCTGGGAATACTGGGAGACGTTACCAGAATGTCTGCCACATTCTGGGATTTAGAACTGCTTAATTGCAAAGCTGGAGCTAGACAAATCTCAAGGCTCATTTAGAAAGCTAAAAGAAAAGGCAAATGTGAATTAGATTCCCTATAAAATTTCCAGTTGCTTTGTGGTTGGAGGATGTTGGGGTAGTGTCATAACTATTTCACTGCAGACTTTCTTTCAAAATTAGTTCACATATTAACAAAATCAAAGAGTGCCTAGCAAATCCATTTCAAGCATAATGCAAGACTTTGACTTTTAAATAAAAAAGAAATTAGATGTGGCTTTCATACAATAGACATAGATTATGGGCTTCAACCATGGTCTAGAAAAATCCTTTTCTCAACATTTTGGTGAAACATTAGATTGATGAACACTGCTCAAAGAATCTGTGAGGTCTAAAATTTTTATCTACCATGACCCTGGTACACTGAGACAGTTTAAACAAATGGGAAGACGTATAAATCTTATCGCTCAACATCCATTCTCCTACTTCCTATGACTCTCAACTTCTGAGGACTACATCTCCTTAGATGTAGCTCTGGCATACCCCTTCCGCTGTCATGTGTAAACTGCCCACTTGGTGGTTTTGAGGAATCTCAGTCTCTTTTTGGTTGTAGCTGTATATGGCTGTAGCTCAGTGAGGAAGTGTGTGCATGGCTCTCTGTGTAGCCTGGAGAACTGGCACAGAGCAGGCTGGCTCTTAGGAAAACATCTTTTTACTCTCTGGGTTGCCATAAACCTTAGGCTTTTAAGCCAGAGGATAAAAAGTGGGAGGACACATGCTTTTAAGAGTCACTGCACAGGCCAGCTTGTGAGTCTCTGTGATACTGCAGAGGCAGTCCACCAACCTTTTATTCTGAATTCAGCTCCACCAGCTTTACAGGGAGACAAACTTTCAGAGTTTCTAGCAACAGGCTGGTGTGTGTGTGTGTGTGTGTGTGTGTGTGTGTGTGTGTGTGTGTATGCAGTGTGTACATTACTGTGTGTTCCTGTGTGTACACATTAGTGTGTGTTCATGTGTGTGTACACATTATCGTGTGTTCATATGTATGGGCACATTAGTGTGTATTCATGTATGTGTATACATATGTGTCTGTACACATTTTTGTGGGTGTTTATGTGTGATTGTACATTTGTATCTGTGTATTCATGTGTGTATGTACATTTGTGTGTGTGTGTTTGTGAGAAGAGGTCAATATTGGGTATCTTCCTCTATCACTATGCATCTTATTTTTTATAATAGGGTCTCTCACTGAACCTGGAGTTCATTGGTAGATGAGACTGGTTGATCAGTAAGACCCAGAGATCTTCCTGCCCCTACTTCCTACTGCTGGGATCACATGAGTGCTGCCGTGTCTGGTTTCTTATGTGAGTGCTGCCAATTTTAACTTAGCCCCCATGTTTGTACAACAAGCATCTACTGACTGAAGCATCTCCCTAGCCTATAACAGATCAACTTTGACTCTAAGTCTGGTTTTGAGATAGTGTGATGTTTTTATCTTCTAGTTTTGTTTACATCTTCAGGAATTTCCAGCTGGATAACTATAGTCAGCTGGGATATTAGAGCTAGTCAAAGTAGAATGCTGTCTTTTTCATTTCTATTTAAACCAGTGGCTGCCTCGGTGTGATCCCTGGACTAGTAAAAGTAGGCATCACCTCAATACTAGGTAGAAATACACATTATCCTTAGTGAATCAAAATTCTGAGGATAAGGCCCAGAAACTTGTATGTCTACAGTGGCATGAAGCCTCAAGCTCGTTACTGAGGTCTGTGCTATATACAGAGAGCCCATTGTTTATACTGAAGTGCTGACCAGCAAAAGAAAAGGACCTCCCCAAGAAGAGACAGTTATTTACATTCTTCACATACTGTGGGCATTTAGTTTTGTTAAGAGCATCTCACTCCTCCACTCAGAGAACTTAGCATATGTAAATAAGTATAAACATCTAAAGCATTGGTGATAACCTCCACAAGCAGAGATGTCTATAGCTCCTCTTTTCACGGTTGTGGTGGGTTCTGGGCATAAGAGGCAGCTCCGGGATCCAAATTCTGGTTGATAAGTACCCAGTGGACAAGATTCACAGGTCTCAAGCCCACTGGAAGAGTAGGTGCCTTGTTTACACTGAGCTGAAAAGAAACATACAATGCAAATGAGCAAAATTAAGCTGTTTAAAATTAGCTGTGTACAGGGCAGGGCTTCCCCAGTCTAAGTCATGGCAAAAAAGGAGACATGTACTCTTCCTCTATTGCTGGTCACACATGGTAGATCCACCATGCTTCCATATACTAAATTTTAGACACATAGCCAGTTCCTTCCATCACTGGCTATCAGTGTTCTAACCACATGATTTGGTTAGCAGTCACTGAACAAAGCTTGAAATAGACACCATGGTGAGTCACTGTCTTAAAGACAAGTTGTGCACCAGGAAAGTGTAAACAGTGACAGAAATAGAATCTCAAATTGGGCTCCCTGCATCCAACTACTACAACACCTCACATCTCCAAATAAGAGTGGATTCTGCTGCTCCTTCAAACATTTCATTTCATTCTCCAACCACCGTCTTCTCCTTTGATCTCCCCAAGGGACTCTTTTTTTTTTTTTAAAACATTTTTGGTACTTTCCCAATCACCGGGTACCTCCTAGAATTTAGGTTTATCATTAAGTACCCATAACTGCCTTCATATCCTTAGCACGGAGAAAAAAATTGAAATTTCTTCTGTAAGGTGTGTCTTCTGTTAACCTTCATTATGAAAGAAAATGTTTCCACTGGGGATTTGCATTGTAAAGAACAGAGAAATGTGGAAAATACTGCATATTTTAGTAGCAAGAATCTATTCATCTGTGTCTGTTGGAATTCATTTCCAAGTCAACAGAGAATTGATCTCATCACATAAAATACTGTTCTAACAAAAACTAAGTTGATGATTATTAAGTGCCACGAAAGTCCTTCCTACTAATTAGTGTGAGGGTCAAGAAAAAGAATTCAGGATAAATAATGCATGTGGACTGAAGCTTGAGGGAGAAGCATGTAGTAAAGCATAGGTCCAAAAAGGAAGGTATATGATTTCTTCGGAATACAGAGACACTCAGTACTTTATAACTGGAAAGAATATGTAAAATTGGTCTCAATACTGTTCTTATTTCATCGTATTTTTAGACTGATGATTTGAAACAGAGCTAAGAACCCTCTACCCCAGTGGTTCTCAACCTTTCTAATGCTGCAACCCTTTATTACAATTCCTCATATTGTAGTGACCTCCAACCATAGAACTATTTTTGTTGCTACTTCATCATAACTGTAATTTTGCTAGTGTTATGAATTATAAATATCTGGTATATGGGGTATCTGGTATGTGACCCCCAGGAAAGGGTTGTTCAATCATGACCCACAGTTTGAGAACCACTGTGCTACCCCAAAGTATGGCATCTAATTGTATTATTTTAAGCTAAAGGAACTTGAGAGCACTGTAGAAGCAGACAGGTCTCTCTGAACCTCCCCTGCTCTTTGTCTCTCACAGTGGGTCTTAAGTCCATATGATACACATCCATTCTGCTACCCAGAGAAAGGAAGCATGCTTGACTCTGAAGACACTGGGGCATGGGGGAGAATGCAGACAAACAGGCCTTGGCAACACCTTCCTAGTTTATTACACTAGGTCATACTCTATTTGTCCCATCATATTTCTACATAGCCACTTACCTCACCATCACACATGGCATGACACACACATTTCCTAGTTTCATTGCATCTTCAATTCTAAAGTTTCCTGTGCCACATAAAATTCTCATTAAATAAACGAGTGTGATTGTCTCTTGTTGATTTATCTTTTGATACAGGAACCTTGACAAAGACCAAGTGATGGGCAAAGAAGCCTTTCTACCATTACAACTGGATACAAAATCCAGCTGGCCTCTGGTCAAAGCATGTAAGCCTCTACCTTTGCATTCAGAGATGCTTCTCGAATGGAGATATTCAGTGTGAGTCCTGGGGGGACAGAGCTTGCACTCAAGCTGCCCTTCTTCATCTTGATAGGATCCCATCAGGCAGCTTTCACAGGTGGAATGCTCCATCGAGTAATAGGTTCCCAGGGGGCAATTCACTGTGAAGAAAATAGCCAGACAATTCAGGTCCCCCCCACCATGGCACCCTTTGGTGCTTCTAGGTACTCTTGTTCATGTGTTAAATTTTACTGTCAGAGTTTCTCACCCACAGTGAGTAGGCCTTCCAGAAATATGTTTCTAAAAACCATTAGTAGTAGATTTTTATTTTGAGCAGATGCATAAGTTTTAATGACCAATCTTAGGGTTGTTATGAAGGGTGTCTAAATAATGGAGGAAAGCTATGACAAACCATAACATTATAGAAAATACATAGTTAACAAAGGGAAAACTGCCAGAAGACAAGGATAAAATAATGAATATTTAGATGAACTTGTGATGGTTTTGTGATATTAAAGATGTTTTCTAAATTATCTCTCTGCATGCTCCCCCTATAAAATTAAACTATGTGTCCATTTCAATGTCATTTCTAGAGACAAGAAACAGATCAACACAGTAGGACTAAAACAGGTGAGGAATAGCATTGGCCATGCTTAGAGAAGTTCTTGTCCTATGAAGGTATCCTCTAATCTAGGGGCTCCAAGGAAACAGGTGCATTTTATAACTTGTAGTGGCATGGACATTCTGAGGTCAAATAGAATGTTAAACTCACTGAGCAGGCTGTCATTAAAGTCAGCGTTCTAGAGAGACATCTGAACTTCAGACCTGGTGACTCAGAGATGCTAATGAGTACAGCTAGGACCTGGGTGTTTATTAAAAACCGTATTTCTAATTCTCTATCCCTAAAGTGCCAGGTGCACTAGTTCTTGGGTGGGCCTGGAGCACAAGCATTTTAAGCTGGTACAGACTGTCTGAAGACCTCACTGAGACTAGAAAACAGTGATCAAGACGATTCCTGCTTGTTCTCAGACAGTGAAAAAGAAACCAGAGTAGGCTCATAATAGTTTTGAATGAGCTGATTTTGTCACACTAGGGAAAGTACAAATGATAACAGATGGTAGCAAAAACTGTCAAAGGTTTCCCAGACAGAATACAGGGGTCATGGCTTAAGGGAGACTAACATAAGATTCATGTCATTCACTGTGTTTGGTGTGTGTGTGTGTGTGTGTGTGTGTGTGTGTGTGTGTGTGTGTGTGTGTGTGTGTGCGTGCGTGCGTGCGTGCGTGCGTGCGTGCGTGCGTGCGTGCGTGCGTGTGTGTGTGTGTGTGTGTGTGTGTGTGTGTGTGTTGGCTTCTTTAGGAAACAGGTCAGAGTTCATCTACATTGTAATTGTAGCTGTGTAGAATAGTGTTAAGGAGATAGGGAGGAAGATGGGCAATGACTAATGAGTATGAGAGTCTGTGAAGATGTTCTGAAAATAGACAGAAGTAATGACTACAACCTACTAATGAACTAATGCCATTAAATTGTACATTTTAAAGTACTTATTTATGTGAATTTTACCCTCGTTGAAAAAAAGTCAAAATTTTAGAATTGGCTATGTAGTTAGGAATCTCTGCTATATCACTTTCATTGAGTATGTTTTATGCCTCTCCGGCTTTACTTTTCTCTTCTGTATTGTGTACTAATATTAACAGTACAGTATAGAGATGTTGAACAGCATTAAACGGGAAAGGTGTGTATCTCATATATAGAAATGGTCAAATACATGAGCTACTGTTGTTGGAGCAACTTATAAAAAGGTCATGAGGCTGTTTTGGTTTTCAAGATAAATATTTATTTATTTATTTATTTATTTATTTATTTATTTTTTTGTGTGTGTCTAAGCATGCACACAAGTGTTAGTGGAGGCCAGAAGAGGGAATCAGAAGCCCTGGAGCTGGAGTTTCAGTGGCTGTAACCTGCCAAATATGGATGCTGAGCCATGTCTTCAGTACCACTGTAAAGTTTAAAAAGCTATAACTGAAAATAAGATTTGTTTCCCTCACATCAAATACTTTGCTTGTCCTCAACAATGGTATATACTCATGTTCTCGAGATAATACAGTGCAGTAATAACCACACAACAATGCAAAATGCCTGTTCCATGTCCATGTTCTTTATACACTTTTGGAAAACATCTGTACCCAGCTCATTTGACCCAGTAAACAGCTGGGTCCCAGGGGAGGCTTACCACACATGCGTCCCCTCAGCACAGAGCCTGGTCTGCAGAAGAGAAAGGCCTTCTCTGTCTCCAGGGAATTGCTGTCAGCCACCACCATCTCGGAGGCAAGCCGGAAAGAGTACATAGGCTCCTTATTCAAGGTGCTCTTCAGGCGGTTTGTGATCGTTTCCAAAGTCTTAATGAGTCGCTGCTGATTTTCCAATTCAAGGGTATCATTTCTTTCCTCTGGCAGTGGCACACTAGCTGAGATAAAAACACAACAAAATTAAACATGCATGTACAAACACACACACACACACACACACACACACACACACACACACACACACACGCACGCACGCACACACTCATACACACAAAGGGTATGTTAGGCACTAACTATCATAATAATTTTTGCCCCCAATGCAGTTGTATCTTACAGTCTTTCAGAAAAATATAATTTACAATAGGCCAATCAGCTCTCATTGGATAAGTTACACATGGGTAGTATGAAGAATAAAACATGTCTGCTTGAATTCTTTCCCAAGATGCTGGTTTTACATCATCTGTTGAGGGAATTCATCATGACAGGATGAATTATCCTATATTTTTGCTTTTTAAAACAGGCCTCTTAGTTCATCCTGTCAACATGCAAGTAAAGCAGGGTGCTGATCACTGCAAGGACCAGAAAACACATCTGTGACATTAAACAGCAACCCATGACTATGCTTAGTTGGCCACGCTCTCTCTGGTTCTCTCCAGGGTTACTTCCTAATAAACACAAGGCACGACAGGTTTCAGAACTAGCTTCCCAACCCCAAATTTCACCTCATATTACTTTGGCAAATGGAAAGTTTACCCTTACCTGTGATGTTAAAAATTAGCTGAATTTTGGGGTCAGACAATGGGGCAGTTCTTTTAATCCGTGCCGATCTGGCTTTGCCCACACCTGTAGGTGTTTCTTGTACAACATCCAGGAAGTGATCATAAGAGTAATCCAGCCTGTTACCTGCACCCCAGCCCCCTGGTCCTGATGCAGAAAAACAAGTGATCAGACAAGTGTATCTTCCTCCATGTTCAGGTTCTAATGTCACAAATCAAACTGCGTGCAACCATTTACTCAGTTGCCCTTGGTGTACATATGGGTTTGGCCCATAGCCTTACATTGTCATTTTAGGGGCATTTTGCATTTAATCTTGAGACTATTACCCATTTTCCTCTGAAAGTATATAGGATTTATAGCATCTTTAAGTTACCAGGCAAATACCTCACTTTAGAGGGAACTGGGAGAGGGGGTGCAGAAGTAGAATCTATTTCTATTTCTCATCTACACCTCTCTCCATTTAAAAAATGGCTTTACAAGCTTAATGAGCATAGTCAGATTTCCTTTTGTAAGTATTATTCAGAATATCTGCCTCATATATTCAAGGTGAGGAAGCTGGCAAAGACAGCCTACGAAGTTTGTGTCACTGGAGAAGACAAGGACGTGTGTGACTTGTAGAGTGCCCTTGATGTCACTGTCATTATAAGCCAGATTTTCACTTCATAAAGTGTGATGCATGATCGTATAACCTTGGCCAACTGCTTTAATCTTTCTGAATTCAGATTCTCTCATTAATAAATGGAGATAATGAGCCCGACTTCACAGCATTGTCTGGAGTAAGATGGGGCAATTTATATGTGCCACCTGGTTTAATATCTGACTCATTACAAAACCCCAGTGTGTCAACTAATTATGTGATATCCATGTCTTTCTGGCCATACTGATGCTTAATTATGTGCTTTACACAGTAGTTGTGTTTGTGAGCCTGTCACCAAGGTAAATTGTTTTCAAAGATTTCTTGGCTTTCTGTATGTCTTTAAAAAGCTGGGGTCAATATTTTTGTGATTTCGGTTACATGGTTTCTCACAACTACTAAGTAGTAATTATGAAAAATTTATTTATCATACTTAGAAAATCTTCGAGAGAAAATTTCAGTCTACTTGGAAAAACACTCAAAATTATGCATAAACTTAGATTTTAATAACTGGATTTTATAACCTGGGAGAGAAATATGGATATTTATGTGTAACTATTTTGAATTAATGGCCAATTGCATGCCATATAAAAATTACTGGTTACCTACTTTCTGACTGTTATGATTACATTCTATGACAGGTCACTTTTAAAATTGCCATCACAATGTGACCTTTATCCTGAAGTGCTTTGGCTAATATTTTAAAGTGATTCATTTCATACCAAAATTTAAGATATCCATAATGAACTCTCACATGATCAGATTATGTAGCCATCCTAAAATACTTGATGAATAAATTAATAAAAGCTAAATTTTCTTTTTCTGTTTTCTACCACTCCCATGGGGTAATTTCATTTTGCTGATCCATCTTGCAAACCACCACTGCTAAATAATGCCATTACCAATTGCAAAGCCATTTTCATAGTCATAATTATATTCGATGCAGTATTTTTTGGTCAGGTCCTCCAGTCTGCAGTCAATGTCATCAGCATCACTACAAAAGGACGGGACCTGCAAATGAACATGAAGAGGAAGAGCATGGAAACCACACCCCTGTGTGCTTCTGGTGAGCTCTTGGCTCTTCTGAACCTCAAGCCCCATCATCAAGAAAGAGAGGGAAGGTCCTTCATGTTTCCAGAACTCTACATGTTATTAGTAGAAAATCCTTTTGGATGGAGATGTAGCTCAAGTGCTAGAGTACTCGCCAGGAGTGCACGAAGCCCTGGATCCAATGCCCAGTAACACATACTGAGTGTGGTGGTACATGCCCCAAATCCAGTAGTTCACAACCTTCCTAATGCTGTGACTCTTTAATGCAGTTTCTCATGTTTTTGTGACCCCAAACATAAAATTATTTTCATTGCTATTTCATAACTATTTTCCACTGTTATGAATCATAATATAAATATTTGATATGAAAATGGTCTTAGGTGACCCCTTTGAAAAGGTAGTTCAACCTCAGAGGGGTTGCAACCCACAGCTTGAAAACCATTGCAGTGTAATCCCGTCACTAGGGAGGTGGAGGCAG